>NC_068946.1:26431492-26744111 GCF_026419915.1 Harpia harpyja | reverse complement strand
CATAATGGAAATGGGTTGTTTTGGTACCTCCAAACTGTTCAAACAAGGGGGTCTTGTGACAATTCAGCTGTGTGGTGCTTTTTTGTGGGGTTGTTTTGGAGGGAGGCTGTTAATCTGAAACTTAAAAATCTTAAGCTGAGCTGTTAGGTTAACATGATTGTATTTTCTGTCTGTGCAAACTGGAAATAGTTGGGTGCAGAGGTTTTTTCATACCTGTTACTTTTATAGTTCTGCAAAAAGGGAAGGTTTGAGTTGGTTAAAATTTATCAAAGAATCTATATAGTAGAAGCAGAATCTTACCTTCTGTGAGTGCAAGTGCTGTCTGAGACATTTATATTAAGTTTCTGGTCATGGCTGACCCAACACGTATTTGCACCAGCATTAAGGGATGAACAGCTATCAGCAGCGGGTCAAGGTATTTATCTACGTGATAGAAACCTTTGCTTTTCACTCTGAGTGCTTTTGAAACGCTTAATCCCTGCATCCTTGTCCTATAAGAAAATATTTTCTTTTTTGGGCCCTTCTGTCAAAGGGCAAAGGAAGACTCGTGAGCAAAAAAATGTACTTCATCTTGGCAAAGCTGGGAGCTGTGGAAGTATTCAGAGTCCCAAATCGTGCTATCTTGCTTCATTAGGAGTTGGACCTAATTTGTAACTTACAGTCTCCTGTTGTTCTTTCTGCTAGTTTATGTATCAGAAGATTCTCATGTGTTGAGTGTCACTGTATCATCACTGCTTGCAGAAAGCTTAGTCCTCTGTTTTCTTGGATAGAAAAAAAAAAAGCAGCCTTTTTGTGTATGATGCTTTATCAGCTTGCTGAGAACTGGTATGTATGCTAAACTGAACTTTGTTTTAATTCAGGCATGTTACTACCAGATTCAACATGAAAAGCTTACCTAGACCGTCATTTACGACCTGGCTCTGTGGGATATTCTACTCTGGAACTTCACTAATATCCACTTTCTTCCCTGAAATGGCACTTAGAAAACACTCTGTTACAGTTTTGTTGTTACAGATGAAAATATTCAGTTGTTTCTTCTGAACCTCCAGTTTTAAGATTGGAAAACTGCAGCCAGAGGCTCTCTATGAAGTGGTGATGAAGCTAGAGACTTGGTTTGTCAAGTACTTGCCAAGAAGAAATAATTTCCTATTCTAACACAAAGATTATTTACTTGTTTTAAATTAACAATGCTGCAAAAAGGCATGGCATCTACTTAGAGTACCTGTGAAAGTCTGGACCGCATGGCTTCTAAAGCAGTGGGGTTTTTTTTATTATTCCTGGTTTGTCAACAGAGATGTTTAAAGAGAATGAATTGCACCACAGAACCATTCAGTCTTCCTGAATGAAGCTACTGTGTTTATTTAAAAAATAGAAATATGTTAGTATTTATAATGGGTAACCTATAGTGTGTTCAGCTGTAGAGGTTTTGAGGCATCTGTGTTGAACAGCATTGCTGAATGCAGTTATTAATGTACTGTTGTGGAAATAATCACACTGTTATGGACTTCCCTGTTTACTAGAATTATAAATATACAGGCATTCACCATTCTTTCTGTTTATGAAATAAATAAAAGGCACTGACCACTTTAAATTTTGGCACTGAATGAAATACCCGAAATCTGTAGTGTTTAGTTTTATTACCCTGAGGTCAGAGGACAAATGCTTTCTCTGGAAGCCCATGTGATAGGAGAATGGGAACATGCTCTTGAACAAGCTGACCATGGATTAGGTTTGAGACTTTTGCCTGTTAACTTATTTGTCAGAGTGAAAAAAGCTAACCTTGTTGCATTTTTGAACATGTAGAGAAAAAGTAACTTCCCTGGGGGATTTTTGAGTGTGAGTGTGTGTGTGTGTTGTTCTGTGGTTTATGGTTAACTTTATACCAATAACACTAGTGGATAACTTGGGTATTGTAGGTGCTGTTCTTGACCATGGCTGACTCAAAAAAGGGGGATGGAGGGATAGATTATAGATTGTTATAATGGCTTAAGTTATGTCAAACTACATTAGATAATGCTAATCATATTTTTGAAATAGTAATCATGGCTTCTGTATTGGCACCTAAATGGAAAGAAACCATATGTCAAAATACTGTTTTGAACAGTGACTGTAATGTAGCAATTTTCATAATAAAGTAAAAATGATTGGTCTTTCTGAAATTATTTTTAGTTTTATCAGAGAAGGGGAAAGAGTAATTCTGGCAAGATGATGTTTAAAACTACTGTTATACTTGTTAACATTTGCAACAGACTATAGTGATAACAGACTTCATGTTTGCAAACAGTTTTTTATTAGCTTAATCTTTTTAAATTATACTAAATAATTTGAGGAGAGAGAAGCAATAATATGAATAAAAGGGAAGATATAAAAAGAAGCTAACGGGGGGGGTACACAACTAAGGGTGGAGACTAATGAAGTATAAGGTAGGAATTTGAACACTTAATCTTTTGTGCTAGATGCAGTCTTTCCATGCTATCATCTCTTTGAACTTGAGGTACAAAAAATATTTAACTGAAACCTGTAGGAGCAGAACTGCTCTTTGAAAGGGAGCTATGCTGAACAGCTGAGTAAATCAATGGCAATAATTTTCATCTGCAGAGATCTGAATTCAGGATTTTTCACCTTTTGTAGGAGTGTAATCATTAAAAACAGATTTGGGCTGCTGCTTTTTTTTTTTCTGCTGTAACTGTTCAGTGTTAGTGTCTGTTGTCTTCAGATGTTTCAGAAGAAAGGATTTTCATCTTCAGCTTTGACATGTGAAAAGCTTTGTTCCATATGACCTTACTCATCCGTTGATTCTGTGCCTTAAACTGAGAATGTAACTAGAGATGGGAAGTTTTTCCATAATCTTCCTGCCTTTCAAGAAGGAGGTGTATCTACAAATATGTAGCAACTTCAAATGTTTAACTTCATGCACTGTGAATGATGCAAAGTTGAGAACTAAAAAAACCAAAAAATACATCTGCTTTGTATATATATATACACACACACATCTACATCTACACAACCTCTTATAAAAAGTAGTGGTATCGCATATGAATTTAGCTTGCTGATTAATGGAAGCAGACAGCCTGGGCTGGATTATTTTTGGTCTTCCTGATATATAGCTTAGTTATTAGCTGAAGAGAATCCTAGGATTAAATGTGCTTCTGACACAGATTCCACTTTACAGCCTATGTGGGCTGTGATGCATTAGGAAATCAGTACAGACCAGCTTCAATTTGCAATTTGTGTATTTCTGTAGCCTACAAAGAAATGAGTTAACCTGCAGGACTTCTCCAGATGTATTGCTTCATGGTAATTACTTTTTTCTCATCTTTTTTTTTTATCCCTAAATTGAAAGCTGGCTATTTCTTGTGCTGCAGCAGAAATCCTGTAACCAGCAACAGAAGATCAATGTTACAGTATTGGAGATTCTCGTAATTGTAGGTATGGTAGCTGAAGACAGACCTTAAGAGATGAGTGCCCTATTGGCTGGGAAAGTTGCTGAGAATAAGAAACTACTTCAGTGAGAGACAACTTAAAGCAGGCTTTTTATGCAAGAAAAGGGTTAAGGGGATTTGTTCTCTTCTCCTTGGTAATGAGTAGTTCTAAGGTTAGGTTCCTGCGGATTAGAAAGGAGAGGATGTCCATAGATTAGCTAGGGCAGTGAGGTTACTTGCTCTACTAACATCCAGCAAGTACTCTTTCCCTCTGGAAATTCTGCATGAGCTGAACATGGTGTATTCTGTGGCGTCTGCAGGTAAGAAAATATTCACTGTACTGAAACCATTGTACTGCACAGATGCATTTCTCCCATGCAACTGTGAAATTAGTTTCTTCTCATAGCTACAGCAAAGCTAATTAAACTTGTGATATCTGTTTAATTCCCATTAGCTAAATATTGGAGATATGTATGAATGGGGAGTAGGGGCTCAAAAGAGAATTTTTCCCTTGCTCCTAATCTTCACAAAGTATTCTGACTTGAGTACCAGGTGCTATACATTATTGACTTATTTTGCTGCAAGTAGGTTTGCTTCCTAACTGTACTTGTTTTAGAAGCAGTTTTGGGAACTACCTGTTCTGGTATGTTGAGAGAGAATGTAGAGGAAAGATACGTGACTGATACGGGACTGTAGAACAAATCCTTTCTTTGAACTACCTAGCCATGTACTTGTAAGTTGGTTTAGTATCAGTGTGGTGATGTTGTCAGGTGGTGGTGGTTTGGGTTTGGTTGTGAGTTTTTTGGTTTGGGTTTTTTTGGTTTTTTTTGTACACCCAAGCTGTTCGCAGTAAACAGCTGGAAGTAAAGCTGGCTGCCTCACACGACTACGGTGTGCTGCACCTAAGCATTTTTCTCTGAATGCGCCGCTCTTTTAGGAAGCAATGCTTTTGAGGCATTTACCCCCATGTGAACAAGGTACTCACACCACCAGTGGAGCTGTAAGCTTTTGTTTTAGAGGGAGGCAGAACAAATCACCACTGAATATATCTGATTACAAAGAGTAATAGCATAAATTGTTCCATCAGCAACCTTACATGTGCAGGTGTGATTATCTAAATCTCACAGAATGCCTTACATGAACATAAAATTTATTCAGTCTTTTTTTAACCTGTACCACCTCAGACTTGCAATAAGTGGTTCTTGGGTCAAGATAAGGATATATGGTTTCAAAGGATAGGTCTCTACCTTTGCTTAAAATGCATCAATTTATTCCAGTACTATTTAGGGTTGTTTTTTTAGTTAAAACACTTTCAAGCCTCAAAAAGTGTACAAGCAGCAAGATGGTTTTTTACACTGACTAGAAGAAGCTGACAGACTTCAGTGATGAGACTTGCCTAATTAAGTTTATTTCATGCAGAACAAAAGTCCTGAATAGAGCATGTCATTTGAGAGTTGCTGAATGTCTCTTATTACCATTTTTTGCCTAATCAGTTTGCTGATTTATAGTGGCTTATTTGCAACAAAAGCTCTCTGAGTGTTCCCTGCCCTCAAGCTAATTTGCAGTCTTCGATGTGCCAAATCATTAATTTTGACAAACTTAAAAGATACGACTCGTTTTCCTTGTTAAAAGTGCTCAATAACCTTGTCAAACATATTAGCCAAAGAAGCTTATAAGAGCAGGGGGATTGATGTTCTGAATGTCAGGTTCTCTGGTGTTGTCCCCTGTAGAGGCCTGACAGCATCCAAAATTGTCCACTTCAATACAGTTTTTAGAACTGTCTTTAAAGCAGGGCTTGGGTTCCCTTGCAACTCTAGCCTTGTATCAAAAGACCTTCTGGTCTGTCTGACAAATAGGGTAAAAGTATTTCATACTCTGCTGCTGAAGGAAGTAAGCCCTGTAGCCCACATTCATGCTAACTGATGTTTGTAGGCATGAGGTGACAGACTTCTTTTGACTCTAAATTTTGGCACACTCAGCACGGATATCTAGTTCTGTCCCTAATAATAGAAGACGTTTCTCTTTGCCTGTTAATGAGCAACTGTAATTGCGTGCAATACATGTGAATGGGAAGGACCGTACACTGGCTGGGAGATTAGTCAGGTAAGCCTTTTAGTAAGAACTTCCACCTAATTCACTTAGATCCCTGGGATGAGGAGACCCTGAGCTCTGGCCTTATAGTCTGTGTAGGTATAAGTCTTAGGAAATGAAGGCACAGTAGTAGTTACAAGTTTGTTTGAACTCTGACCTTTCCCCTTAAGGAAGCAATTTAGTGGGTCTTTTTCTAAAGAACTGCACAGAAGCAAGATACTATTCTTCCTCTCCTCTAGTAATAACTTATTCATCATCTATTGCTACTGACAGCTGCTGAAACCAGGCTTCACAGTTGGAAGCTGCTTTCCTTTTGTTGTGTGAAAATATGAAACAGCTACTACTTTATGAATGAGGTGAGCTGTGTTGTTAAGAACTTGACAGGTTTTGATGTTTAAATGCTGCTTCTGTCAGTGTGAGCATAAACTCTGTAGTTTAAAAAGGCAACAATGGATGGAAGGGTTACTAATGCCGGGTTTATTACTAACCCTAGCAGCTCTCTGATAGCTATACCCAAGGATTTCACCCAAAAAGGCAAGCAATCAGCATTCAGTAGCTTTCCCAGTTTTTCTTGGAAATCCAAGGTCAACCTTTAAGACAGCATGTCTAAAACTTCTAAACGCACTCAAGTTAATCCCACATCTGTTCTCTATGGAAGCAGTAGTGATACCAGAAGCTACAAGGCTCCATGGAAGAAAAAAAATAAATTAATCTCTCGAGTATTTTAAAGGGGTAACAGTATTGTTAGTATTTTAGCAGAATTGGAAGTATTTTAGCATCTCCAGAAATGTTGTTCTTTGTCTCTGTTTGCAGGATGATTCTCAGTAGTGTATTAAAATGAAATAACTCTTCAGTAGAAGATTGTAAAATATTTTTTCTTTGACAGCAACAGGGTAACTTGCTTGCTTTGGTTTAGTTCTTTCCCCTTCTGAGTCACTGTGCTGTGTAAGATCTATCCTAGCTGAGAAGAAATAAATATGATCCAGCTCCCAAAGGCTAAAAGGGACCTTGATGAAGGTATTCCTAAGACTATACTGGAGACAGCTGTGGTTTTTTTTTTTTTCTATTTTCCTTTAAACTCCTCTGTTTTGTAATAGAATATAAGCAATGTTAATTGTCAATATGGTGACAATGCCAGTTTAATAGACAACACTACATGAACAAAGCAGGTCTTAAGATTATGGTAATTTCACTACAGTTACCACAAGAGAGAAGATTCAGTTTTCAGTATGCATCTGAGGAGTCTTCTACAAAAAAACTGAGGGTTTTTGCTTGTCTATTTTGAGGTTAAGGGGTCTTCTAAACTTTATTTTAACTAGCTAAATCAAAAAGCTTTTGGAAATATTTCCTGTCTTTCACAGGTTTCCCTATATGTGTTTGTAGGGTCTCACCCTACCTAAAAGGGCATGCAGTCTGATGCTTTGAAGCTAAATAGGACAGAACATAGGAAAAGCCAGATCTAGACTTGAAATAACTCAAGTTTTATTCTGGAGAGAACTGGGCTTTGAATGGGAAGTTACTGTAAGTACAATGTGTTGAGAACCTTCTGGGTGACAGAGTATCTTTATGGATAAAAGTTGTATATGCTTTGAGTGAACAAACTGCTATAAAATCATACATCTGGTAACAGATGTATAGTAATAACTAAAGTTGATCACAGCTGACAACCAGAATATATCTTTAGATGTGAGATGGCCAGACAAATTCAGTTAGGGTTAGGGGAGTTGTCCCAGAAAGCCCAACTGTATTATAACAGGGATTTTACTGATTTATTCTTTTTTGAGGGGGCAAAAAAGATGGGTTGTTTTGGGGGCTTTTTTGAGGGATGTATGTGATGAGATTTTTAAATCTGGACTTTCAGTATGTGAAATATAACATGTAGATCAGGAGTTGGCTCCTTTATAGTACATCTGAAATGTTTGGACATGCTCTTTTCTTTTGTCTTCAAACATCCTTTACCACAAAATTGTAATCAGGATTTTGAATTGGGAGTATGCTGTTGGATGTGTGTAGACTATATAAAGCAAAGTAAACAACTATTGTACGTGGGAATCAGCAGATGTCAGCAGGGTCTGTCTTTAGTTCTTGAAAAATCTGAAAAAAACCATAAAACCTAGAGAAGCTTTAGAATTAGTAATAATAATAGGAAATGGGGCTTCTGAAATGTCGCTAATGGGATAAGCTGTCAGAAGTTTCCTTTTAGAACATAACTTGCATATTGAGTACTATCTCTTTGTAAATGCTTCTGCAACTGAATCTGGATCTACAGACTCTTAGTTCCCAAAAAGAGGCAGGGGACAGAGATCAGCCAAGCTGAGGGTTACTTGTGTTTGCATATTGCTGTTATTCAGGGAAAACCAGGAGCACCACTGTCCTGAATTTACTTTGCAACATAGGGATTCTTCTTTCCATGTCTATACCATCCCACAGTAAAGACTTGTGTTCTACTCCTAATGTCTTCAGTAATTAAGAAACAGGTATTCATGACTAGATTTATATGGCCTGCTTTGTTAAATCCATCATTAGGCAGATCAACTAAGCTTAAACAAAGGGGAAGGCAAACTCTTAAAGGAAAAGAACTCAGACTACTGAAAAAAATGAAATAATTGCAGCTCAAAACCAAGTTGCATTGGGTATTGGGGGAGGATCAAACTATATTTTTGTTAGTCTTTGGAAGAAGAAATCATAATTTTCAAAGTAGTCTTTGGATTGAAATTTCAATAAGAAGTATCACTGAGTACCCTGTAGAGGTAACTTGAAATGAATTACCAATGCTCAGTAATAAAGTGTTTGAATCATAATCCCCTAACTTCTGATCTTTTTTTTTCTCCCTTAATTTCCATTGCCTTCTGAAAGCAATTTTATGATTTAACAGGAGAGAAGCATGTTTTAAAAATAAGTATTAAGAAGTGCAGTAAAAGTGACAGTAATGCCTTCTGCTTTTATAAGCAGATCAAGATAATACTTTTCCTGCTTGTACCTTTGATGTTTTCTGTCCACAGAACAATCTAGAGGAAAAGGGTGCCTTTTTGCTTTACTAATCCAGCAGATAAACTACTGTATACTTAACAGAATTTGGTAAGGCATTCTCTGTGCATACAGTGTCACACTGTGGTTCACTATTGGCTGAGGTGCTCAGTTTCCTGTACAGGTTTTTTTAACCTGTACTCTGAATCATCTCTTGAGTGACCTGTTTATATATTTAACTCTTTATAATCTTACAGTACTGGTAATTGTGGCAATATCTTCAAACTTGTATCAAATGTGATTTGGAGTTAGATCAACTAGGATGTAATGAAAAATCTGAATTACTTCAGAACTTTCATAGATAGATTCCTGATGCTTTGGGGTATAAATGCACCTTATGCTGTTCCCTGGGGAATTTCTATACTTGTTTGCAAAGACGACTTCTGAGAATTCTCTGAAGCAATCTTGTACTGCATTGTTGCCTATTAGCAGTAGGTTGGAGAACTTCCTCCATTTTTAGTCTAAGGGAACATTATATGTTGTCACAGAATTTTAAGGGAGGGAAGGAATTTGGAAGAAAATTGTAGAAGGCTTATTTTTTATATGTGAAAAGTTCAGTGCGGCACGGATACAGATTAATTAGTGTAAGTGTTGGCTTCCTGCATTACTTAAAAATTCATATTTTAAAACTTAAAGGAAAAAAGTAAGGTAGTATATGCTGCTTTTTATAATGAAAGATATTGGAGGGTTTTTTTAGATTAGCAAAAAAACTTTGCCTCTATCTCTAAAAGTAGCAACCAATTATAAATTGCCTGAGAGAGATGATGATACCAGTAAGGTAAGGTATAGGGGTTTTTTTTATTGGGGTTTGGGTTTTTTTGTGTTTTACTTCACTATGAGGAAATAGAGGAAAATAATGAAATCTTTGTGGAATTAATCCTTCAAAGACCTTAAATTCTAACAATGATAGAAACAGGGGTCCCTTTTTTTTTTCAAAATATGTCTTTGCTCAATGAAAATTCAGTATAAACTCCAGAGACTTTCAGTTTTAATATTGCGTCAATAACAAGAGGAATTAAATGTAATATGTTTTTGAATATGATCGTTTTCCAAGCTATATTGATGTAAAACAAGCTTTAAAAGTCTTTGGAAAAAATTACAACTTTCCGTTGTAGTGCACGTAAGCTGGGGAACAGGAGATGTACCAAATAGCTTGTTAATTTAGATGGCTTAATGAAGCAAGCTAATGACAATTCTATGAAGGAAATAAAATGTCATACTACAGTTGAGGTTGGTCTGTCTGCATTTTGGATGCTGGTGGGTAACTGCGTTTACAGGTGGGACTCATGTATTTAATTTATGCTTGCAACCTGTTGCACACTTAAAATATGAATGGTTGCCCCCCTTCTTTTAATTTCTGCTTTCTTATCAATCTAAAATACCTGACAGTATTCTGATATGAGTGTACTCTTTTCCCTAGTTCAGCATCTATCTTTGTGAAACCTGCTTGGTGTGAATGCAGTACTCAAAGAAGTGGGAGGAATCTCCTTGAATAAAGGAAAAGATGGAGGTGCCAACAGTCTGCAGTCAAGATAATGGTACTCCTAACTTTTGCATCTCTTTTTCAAAGAGAAAGAAAACTGACAAAAGTTGTATTCCTTGGTCTCTGTAACTGTTCTTCCACTGAGTCATGAGAGAGGTGAACATGTCTGGAAGTATTAATGCTTAGTAATTGGAATGATTCTTGATGTTTAATGGTGGTATGCAGTTAATTTAGAGAGTGTCAGAAGAGAATACCTGGCATTTGTTTCTGTCTTATAGTCAAGGGTCTCTGCAGCTGTATCAAGAATGACTAATAACTGCAAGAGGGGTTTTTTTGCTTAAGAAAATGATTCTGTGTAGTTTGAAGGTTTGTGCTTCTGTATGGAACATCTTGGTCTATTTGAGCCCAGTTTGATGTAGGGATAGCATTCTAGGAGTTAATTAGTACAAGTCATCTCAAAAAGAGACAACTAGTAATGAGGAAAAGATCTTAAAAAGTGCCTCCATGAAAGGTAGCATTCTCTTAGGCACTAGGAAGTTCCTGTAGAATAGAATCATTTTAAGAAAACTCTGTTTTGGGAGGTATTTTCCTGTGGGGCTTACAATCAGGGTTCATGGAGTTTATCTGTAAGTGCTTAGATGTCTGCTTTCCAGAAACAGATGATTCTTTTGATAATGAGGTACATTTCCAGGCTTTCCCAGTTTTGGATACTCAATAATTCTGCCTGATGATTGAGGCAAAAGTCCCATCTGCAGAATCTTAGCAGGCAAGTACCTGTATAAATTCATGCATAAGGAAAATACCTCAGTGAAACTAAAGTCAAAGATAGATCTCACATAAGTGTTGGTAACATTGAGGTCTAGAGCTGATACAGGAAACAATTAACTGTAATAAAAATTGTGCTCAGGAGAGAAATAAGTAAAGAAGGGCTTCCATGTTTAGGTTAGCTGTGGTGACTGGATGATAGTAGCTGATGATATTGTATGCAGTAGAGAGTACTCAGCTATTCTGGGTCTGCTGGATGAGCTTTAGTTTCAAGAAATTATTATTTTGACTTTGGCTGGTGTAACCTTTGAAGCTCCTAATGTCTTGGTTTTATTCAACACTTCTTGTATTACTATTATTCATTGAAACATGCCAAGTTTAATGTTGTAAACAAATAAATATAAAGGAAAGTCTCCAGTTGCAATCATATTGTATGATTACTTTGGCACTAAAAAGCAAGAGACAGCTTGTGCTTACCAAAGTACACAAGAGTTGAGCACTTACTTTCCTTTGACATGCAATGGGAGTCAGGCATCCAACTCTTACTGTCTCTTTAAGAACCCTTAGAGCTTAATAAATCCAACTCCTAGCATTTGGTATGGTATTGTATTAGTGCTGTTATAAACATCGTGTTTCTTGGGAAGAGTGTCACATAAAAGAAAATGATCTGTTGTCATTTTTGAGGTAAAATTAAATTCCATGCACTCACAAAAATCCAGTTTATATCTAGGCCTGACTTTGTGTAACATCTTACCTATTTGTCACATCTTAGTTTCTGCCTCCTTGAGATTTTAGAAAGACACTGGATTTTTTTGGTTTTCCACTGTATTAGAATACTGTTCCTAACAGATCAAGTGCTGCTTCTAATGGTAGGAACGGCTCTTCCCCTTTCCTGGGACATGTGGGTGTCTGTGACAATGGTATGTATTTGACAGGAATTTGCATTTTCATTAGTGATATTCTTCAAAATGTCTGCACTTCTCCAGAGTGGAGAAAAACAGATGGTCCCTGGCCTAAACAGGGTATCATCCAAAAGAAAAGCCTATAAAATGAACACGGCAATTTTTTATGTTTACCTTTTCTCAAGTAGGAGGTACAAGCCTGAACCCAGACTGATTATGTGTGAGACTCCCTGTGTGTATTTCTCACAGGTCAGTTGAAAATTGCTAGTATTGACCTAGCCCTGCTGGTTAATAACATAATAAAATAAAACTTCTGTGCAACAGAGTAGATTGCAGGAAACAAGCAAAGCAGACAGGAAATGAGTGCATTTCTTGGAAGTATAAACTGAGGAAAGGTCCTTTTCAAAGGCCTGGGTCACTGTTTGGCTTTAGTTGGTCTTCTATTTGTACTGAAGTGTCTTGCGCTTTTCTGTTTCTTGGGCTCAGGTGTATCTCATGTTCTGACTCTAGTGCTACAAGAACTGAGTTTGCTCTGTAAAAGAGATGTCAATGGCGTTGGCATGTTATATGACCTGCTCAGATCTCACTGGCTGCAAGCACTTTTAAAGGTAAAGTAATATTCAGCTGTGAAGGCAAAGGTTTCCTAGAGGACAGTCTCTAGGGGATAGCTACTTTATTTTGCCTTATCAGGACAATAAATGCTTATTTACACTAAGTGCTGATACTCCTAATGTTGGTCCTAACATTAGCAATCAAAGTGAACAAAACCACTTTTGCTTTAAAGAAAAAAAAGTATTCTCTTTCATAATGTCCTAGACATTAAAGCTCTTCAACTTTACACATGTGTATTAAGGCCAGGGGGATGGAGATGTAGGCTGAACACAGGACTGCTTATCTGTCTTTTCTGTTCTTAGATCTCTATATGGCTATACATCCCACTTTTTGGTATGGATGCTTGTGAAACTATATTTTTTGGCTTTGCCCACACTGATCTGATGTGTAGTTGAAGATTTTATGTTGTTATAGAACAGAGTTTTGGCTGGTGTTTCTCCCTTGAAGAACTGTATCTCTGAGACAGATTCTGTACAAATTCTGCTTGAATGAGGATTTTTAAAGTCTTTAAATTTAAAGGAAGAAAAACTTGCAGTGGATAAGAATGTCCATTAAGGCCATTTTAAATACAGCAATTTATTTTTTTCTAAGTTAAATTTACTTTGTTAATCATGCCTGCAACTAGAAGAAGGAAGCAAGCTACAAGTCAGAGAATTGACACTATCAGGCTATTGTCTTGTGTAATCAGCTTTTCTTACGGCAAAATTTAAAACTACAGCGTAACTGGCTAGCTGGATGATAATATGGAAATACAATGAATTATAGACTCAATTCCAGGTGCATTAGACATTAAGGATTGAGATTGCAAGCTCTTTGACTCTAGTTGGACTGAGAAATTCCTAGAAATACAATATTGTCCATTGTGTGCTGTGTATGTATATGTATAATCACATGAACAGATCATATCATCATTGCATTGTCTTGTCTATCATGGCATGCAATAGATTTATGAATGCCTCCAACGATATCTTGGAAAAAGACCAGTTCCTGTCATGCTGCAGGCACGTGCACTGAATCGTGAGGTAAGACTCTGTGTACATAGTGTATTGCTTTACTTATACCAAATTAGTCAACTTAGCTGCAGGTAACAGTGTTCGGGTATTTTTGTATCTCAGGTCTGAGTACACTATATAAACTTGAAAGATTCTCTCCTCTCCTCGCATATTTGTCAAACTATTTGATAACTCTTACTGTGTTAAGGGGCGTGGGGGTGTGAGAAATGTGTACAGCTGTGGTCACTAGACTGCATGAGCCCTGGCCAGTGTAATGAACACATACATTATTTGTTTTAACGACTGGCCATGTATTTTTCTTCTCATGTAACTGTGTGGCTACAATCAAGCAGTCTGACATGAGGATTTTGAAAAGCTTTTTGGATTTTTCTAATTGTAATAGCTGATTAATTCTTAAATTTCTGAATTAGTGGGAGAGTTAATGACTAAGTGGAGAAACTGACACTAGTGATGAAATTGGTTGAGGCATAGGAGAAAAAACTAATTTAGCACACATGGCACTGTGCCTGAACTAAATTAAGTATGGCTGAGTGTTGTGCAGCTGTGGTCGTATTGTCCAATTCTAGAGCAAACTGTATAGATATGCTCCGAGTCACATAACATGGCAGGGCTTAACACTCTCACCGTACCATATTCCTCTAAATTCAGTTTAGAGCTTTCCAAATCACTTGTCCTCCAGAACCAGTCTCTGTGCTTTCTCTCTTACATTTATCAGGTGGTAGAGTTACTGCGTGAAGCCCCTCAGTCTGGAGAAATCAAAGAGCTAAGACAACTACTGCGTGCTCCACACTTAAAGGCAAGTCCCGCATCAGGAAAGAAGTTTGCTCATAGAGCTGTCTGCAGTGGGAATGGAAAAGAGATGGCCAGCTGTTCACAAGAACTGGCAAAGGATCCAGAAGAGACATAGTTTCCTAGTCACGAGCTAACCTAGCTGTGAAATAAGATGTGGACTGTGTATCTGAAGTAGCTGCAGTGGGCTGCATTTTATTTAAGGGCTATGTTTGAGAGAGATGTTTCTTACAAAGTTAAATTCTGAGCAGTCAATGCAGACATAAAACCAAATTTTCCTTGTAATTGCAAAACCTGCATTCTTTACCCTAGAGCTCCAAATAGAAATGTTTCATCTTTTGTAAATTTTCCAGAAGAAGCAGAGTGAAGAACTGTTCTTAAAACTTCATTTCACAGTTTGAATTTTCAAGTGGAAAGAAGAAAATGTCAATGTGTGAAAGGGATCTATGTGCACATAGAAACTTATTAGCTGATTTCCATTTTCTGACCAGTCACTGTTTAAAGCTGTTCTATTATATGATCTTTGCTCATTGGTTGGTTGGTTTGCTTGTTTTTGTTTGTAAAGGCCTTGCTATCTGCTCATGATACTGTGGCCCAGAAAGATTTTGAACCAACCCTTCCACCTCTGCCAGACAACATACCTGAAAATGAGGAAGCTATGAGGATTGTCTGCTTAGTGAAAAACAACCAGCCGCTGGTGAGGGAGCTGTCTGATGTCTGTCAAATTATTTTAACTTACACAAGCATCGATAATGCATCACATGCATATTGGTTTCTTTCCAGGAATGTCACAGACATTGTGTGCATTCTTGTCCAGTTTTTACAGAATCACAAGAATTGTTGGGGTTGGAAAGGGCCTTGAGACCATCTAGCCCTGCTCAGTGTGGGTACAACTAGAGCGGGTTGTTCAGTGCCTTGTCCGCTTGGCGTTTGAACATTTGGCAGATGTTTTTATCTAATATAATGAAAACGCAAACTGGATTGAGAGCTATTCCCTTGGCCAAAATATTAAGTAAGGAAGGAGAGACTCTGAAAGGTTCTTTAGAAATCATTTGTGCTTATAAGTGGAAAACATTGTATAGCTTAACTAATCTGTTTTAGAAAAAGATAGCTTTAATATCTGAGATAGACAAGATTTCTTACAGTCACTCAATGAGGTTATTTTATTGTGATGGAAGTTGAAGACACTGAAGGACTTAGTACTAATAATGATAACATTATCACTAGATCCATGCGGTGTTAAAAAGGCTGTATCTTTCAATGCCTTTTTGTCATTGCAAAGATCAGACTTGTGATGTGAAAGGAAACTTGCTGGGGTTCTTCAGTGATCAGTGTGTTTTTTCTTTGTTTCTATTTGCCAGGGTGCCACCATTAAACGCCACGAGATAACAGGTGACATAACAGTTGCCCGTGTGATCCATGGTGGGCTAGCAGACAGAAGTGGTATGTGTAATTCAAAACAAAGTGATACAAAAAATTGAACTTGAAATAAGATATTTGAAGTAAGATAATAGCTTAGCTTCTACAATTAGTCTTCCATTATAGAGCAAGATGATATGTACATTGGACAGCACTGTAAATAGTGGTATGTTGCAGTGACCTTGATTCTGGTTTCATTAATTTTCATATGAATGGGCTATGTCTGAGACTGAATTGAGGTACAAATCCAGTTTTCATTATGTATTCTCGGCAGCAATACCTGGATAAACCTGTCATGAGATTGATCAGGAATATCCCAAATTGCAGTGCGGTTTGAATACCAGCAGCTCATTCCCTAACGGAGAAATGGAAAACATCAGTAGTCTGTGATTCTATAAGATAATCAGCTTTAAGGAATATGTAGTAATGCTTTTTGGCACTAGTCTACTAACCACTTTGGTAGCATTAGTTGCTAAGTAATATTCCAAGGAGTTTCCTTGGAAATATCACTACTTTGTCATCCTAGACTTGAATGTGTTCCATGCTCCTTGGGAAATGTAACATTAAAATGTAAAAAATCAGAATAAAATTGAACTGTAATCATTATAAAATAGTCCCTTTTAGTATTTTCTGGCCTTTGCATAGAGAAGAAAATGCAGACTGTAGACAATAGCTGATTAAGTTCCTAGTTTGGTTAATGTTTTAATTGAACTGAAGGAAAATGTAAAAGTAAACAATATTGTGAAGACTTTGTAAAGGACAGAGAGGAGTCACAAGGCCTCCCACTGCACCTGGAATTTTTAAGGGTCTGAGTCCAAGTCTCATGGTCTATTAATATAATGGGTTTAGCTAGAATAGGTTCAGAAATTACTTTGGGAAATGGAATTATATTAAAATGTTTCTGCTACTTTTAAGGCAATCACAAGGCAATTTACATCAATAGATTGTAAACATGTTGATGGGGGAGGTGGGAGGAAATAAGAAAACTGAAGCATGCAAGCTTCTTGTGACCCACAGAAATCTGCAGTCCTATCCAGGGGCAATACAGCCTAAATCCAAAATGCCTTCCTGCATACCTGGTGTATGGAAATGTTTGATGCTGACTTCCAAACCTGTGGTACATCTGTGTGCCCCTGCTTTACCTACCCAAGATAATCCATGCTGTGATAAAACTTCTGCTGCTGCTTTCATCCTTGTTTTCACTGTAGGGTTGCTGTATGCTGGAGACAAACTGGTGGAAGTAAATGGTGTTCCTGTTGAGGGACTTGAGCCTGAGCAAGTTATTAATATTCTGGTATTGAATCTTTTTTGAATCTTTTTTCTACTTTGTACCTTAAGAGTAACTGTATGCCGTTTCTTTTATGCACACACACTCTCTTAGAGGAGACAGCCTGAAATTTTTAACAAAATTCAGATTGTTTCCTTACTGTGGAAGAAGTTCACAACTGCTTATGAAAGCAGAATGTATGAAACCAGAATTAAATCTAACCCCTGTTCAGGACAGAAATTAACTTAATTGTGACCATTCCACCTGCAGCTTCTGCAAACAATACTCGTTTGTTCAGACGTTACTGATTCATAATTTTTCTGGAAGCTCCACTCAGTTAATATTCCACAAGAAACTAGTGGAAAGGTGCTGTTCTAATAAGAGTCCATGTTACAAAATGCACTAAAGCGGAGTGAATGAGCTTGTAAGCTATATACCTTGCCTTGCAAAAAAAGGCAGTGGTAACTACTGTCGTCAAAATTCTCATGAAGAAATCTGTTGAGCTGTCCCTGTTACTTGTCATTTTGCCCACAATCTTTCAGGGTTCTTCACTGCAAAGTGTTAGTGCCAGTCAGTAAGGTATTGCAATATGTAATCAATATCAAGTCTTTCTATGTGTTATTTCCTTGATTGTACTATTTCTAGGTATAAGAAATACAAACTCTCTTGGAATGCTTAATCTTAGATATTTATATTTTTCTCTTCCCCCCTTTACATCACTTGTCTAACCAGACCCTGCTGCTAATTTAAATTAGATTTCAGTAGAAAAGTTTGGTATGAATTAATGTTGAAATTATATCTATTTATAATGAAACATAGATTTCATTGAATTAAAAATATTTAGCAAGACTTTGAAGTTTCTTTCTTGAGTTTCCTTTTGAAAAAAAATACAGTAATGTCACACTGACTCTGTCTCCCTGAATTCTATTTGTAATATAGACATTATAGAAACCTCAAAGCCACGCTGTGTTAAGGTTGTGCTGCCAATGTTTGGTTATTTGTGTTGAATACCAGTCATATTTTCATCCTTTTCTAATCATTTAGGCCCTGTCTCAGGGGACAATTATGTTCAAATTAATTCCAGTTTCTGATCGGCCTGTCAGCAACCAAACAACAGTAAGACACATTTTTGTTTTTCTGGATTGTTACTGCAAACAGTTACCCCAATAATGTCTAATGGTGTGATACAAAAAAATGGCATTGCTTAGAAGCTTATTGCAACCCCTAAAGTGTTACTTGCCTTTATGGCTACCTCTCAGCTGACATCAATATGCTGTTGCTGAAGCAGTAAAGTAAGCTGAAATACAGTTGTGTTAAAGGTAATGAAGACATTTGCAGAGTGATCTACAGGTTGAATGTCAGTTCTTTTTCACAATGTATGAGACAAATTTTTATTTCTCCCTTAATGAACGGATAGGGTTTGGAGCTTGATCTGGTTTTTAAAACTTGACTTCATCATGAATTGACTTAAGTAGCAGCAATATCTGGCCCTGTGATTATAAAGCTCATGTTGTATCTGTTCTAAACTTGGCTTCCCCTTAGTCTTGTACATTTTCTTTACCAGCTCTATGTGCGAGCAATGGCAGATTACTGGCCCTTGCAAGATCCTGCTATACCATGTGCCGATGCAGGTTTGCCTTTTAAGAAGGGTGAAATACTCCAGATTGTGGACCAGAATGATGCTCTCTGGTGGCAGGCCAGGAAAGTTTCAGATCTCAGTGCCTGTGCTGGACTTATACCCTCAAATCATCTTCTTAAAAGGTAAAGAAGTCGTAATTTTTCTGATTTCCAGTTCAAAAATTAGCCAGTTACTCAGACTTTGCTATTTAAAATTTTCATAAGCTATATAGCAGTATGATTCAGAGTGGTATCTGACAAACATCTTTCCTCTCTCTGTTCTCCAACTTCTGGCTCTCCTTTCCTTAGGAGTACCTATGTGATGACAAGCTTTTGAAAGCACCTGTATCATCTTAAATTGACGTCTAAGAAGTTCACAGCAGTTGCCTAGTCTCTATGCTAGTTGCTAAGACATCTAGTGGAGTGTAGCAGCTGAAAAATGGGTAGAAATTAAGGGCCCCAGCTGTTTAGGACCATCATCTATGATTAAAAAAAAGGGGGGGGGGGGGCAGGGGGGAAGAGTGGGATAATATGTGTATAGTATAAGTGCATAGCTGTATCAAGAAACAGTATTTTTTTTTAAAGATGACCTGTGAGGCACGAGGGACCTCTTCAGCCTTGGTCAAAACTGAGTAGACCAGATATTAAAAGAAAGGGGGGGGGGAGAACCCAAACTAAAAAAACATGCTCAAGGAAGAACAAGGATCCCTTGCCCATTATTTTTACGCTACACACTTTCAGAACCAGATTACTTAAACTGTTGTAGCACGCTTTTCAGTTTGATCCTCTAACCACGTCCCATCTGTGTTACTCTCAGGAAAACATAAGGCCACGCAATTGTAGATGATAAGCTTCGATTTGTACTATATGTAAACCTAGCTGTGGTCCGTGTAATGAAAGCTGAAATCAAACTAGGTTGTGATTGAGGCTGCAAGCAAGAGGGTCTGTGTAGTAACAAAGGCAGTAGTACTACGACCCATAGCAGCAGCATACTATTCTACTTCCAGGAGTCTGTACCACAGTCTGGCTTATCTTCCTGTCCTCATATATAAACTCAAAATACTCTAAATACCTCTGGGCTGCTGATTTGGAAATTGCTTTTAAATAGTTCTGATAGCATGTCGGCTTTCTTTCAGGACTTTGCAGTGGGCTAAAACATTGGTAATGTTTCCCTTCTTGGTGTTTTCTGTCAGCTCAGTACTGATTGATCTTACATGTAAGCAGTGAATCTGACTGTAGTATAACATGCTTGTGGACTGTTTCTTTAACTGATAAATTTATTTCTCCGTAGGAAGCAGCGAGAATTCTGGTGGTCTCAGCCTTTCCAGCCCCATATCTGTCTCAAATCATCAATGTGTGAGTGAAAATTTACTTGAATGGTAGAGTAGGAAAGAAAGGTCTTCTCTCTGTTTCCAGGGTTACTGAAACAGCAGCTCATACAATTCAGTTTAATTCAAAGACATTGTTTCTGGAGCCATATTGTAACCTCAGAAGTATGTTAACTATCTCCAGGAAATCAAACACTTAATAGTAGTTGTACCTGGAGTACTGATGGTGGAGGCTGTTGTCTCTAATGTACTTGGGATCTGACTGTGAGAGAAGCTGCGAATTCAACTCCTGAAGTCTGTAAGATCTAGGAGCTCTCTAGGAAAGCCAATTCTCTCTAGGAGAATTGGGTGTGAATAAGTCTTGAGTTGACAATTGTACTAGCCTGGCTTTCCAGGGACAGAGATAACAGTTCTGCACTGAAAGATGCCATGCAATATGTTTAGAATGTTTCTTTGTCATCAAAACTTTTGAGAGAAAGATAGAACTTTTTTCCTTGAGGTGTAAGATAAGCAATGCTGCCCATGAGTTTATTCGTGGTGACAATCCAGAAACATTATCCTCTGCCAACTATAACTTCCTGTAAACGTGCAATTATTCCCCGACAAAGAATGTTCTTCCTGTTTTTGCTCTCCCTGTTTTCTTCTATGGTTCTATATACTAGTATAAAATTAATTTTTCTCTTGTGGTAACTCCCAGATTGAGTGTGTTTCATTGCCTAGGATTCTTCTTGCACCGATTGCTTTCTTTGTTAGAGCCGGGGCTCTCTTTTACCATAATTTTATTGCATTTTAACTGCTTCAATGGATATGCTGTGGGCAGTAAGCACTGTGGAAGAAGGTAGGAGATCATATCTGGACAACATTGCATTCCTGTGCCTGGAATCAAGATAGCACATAGTTTTACAGGCTTTTTAAGAAGTTGTCAGAAATTAGGCAGTTTGTTAAATACATGCAAAAGAAACTCAAGTTCTTGTCATTTTTTGTGCTTAGCATAATCAAAATCAAGATTTTTTTCAGTTGAAATAGTAGAAGCTTACATTGTCTTAAAGTGGAAACTTAAGCTATGCATTATCTTGTAGGGAACTGACAGTTTGGATGGGTTGCTTTGAGGACGGAAAGACTACATTTCATCTTTTCCTCTCCCTCTTTCTCTGCCATCTTCAGCAGCTGACCTGAGCAGCTCTGAGAAAGTATTTCTTTAAAGGATAAATATAGGCAGAATACGGTTGACAGATGCCCTGAGAATTGCCCTGTAACTGGAAAATAGCTCCTACTGGGCCTATCTGGAGGGGCACGCAAGAACAGAATGCATAAACAGTGCAGTACTGTGAGCCCACGAGATTGCCTCAGCCCATGAGACTGTATTTCAGGGACGTAAATTGATGTGGTCTGAGGATGGAGAGGGAGCAGAATCAATCTTTTATTTTCCTGTTCTTCCTTGTAAAAATAGTAATAAAATCAACCAAACAAAACACTTTCCTTGAGTGAAGCATATTAGAAAGATGCACACTTTTAAAAGCTACAGGAGAGAAGGGAGTGAGTGGAAAATTATATTCTGTCATGGTTATAATAGATAGATATCTACAGGATAAATAGAGTGCCAGCCATGTTAAACCTTTTGTAATTTCAAAAGGAGAATTCAAGTTAGATGTGTTTGCTTCTCTGACACAAGCCCTTCAGAGCACTAGTTTAAGAAGAGCCTTTTGCTCACTAAAGACAGGGAACATCAGTAAGTTGGAGTTAACAGTTAAAATCCTTAAAGATGTCTAAAGCTGATCTGAGCTTCAAATATTTTCTTTCTGATGTCTGAGTTCACTCTTGTAAGATCTGTAAGGTTTTTTCCTCCTCAGTGTTTCTCTCATTCAGATGAATTTTTTTTCCTTGTGTTGATCTGTAGAGGATGACATGCAGATTGATGAAAAGTGTGTCGAAACAGGTAACTGAATTCACTTGAGATTATTCTATTTGCTTCAAGGTAGTAGCTAGTTAAAGCCTTGTTTTGTTCTCCAGATAAAAACACTTATTCTCCTAGTGAACTTACTGGTAGAAAATTCTATTTTTCATACCATGGAAACCTCATCCTATATTAGTGTATTAAAATGAGCTGTTTGCAGTTCTAGTGTACAGTGCTTATAGTGAAGTATTGTGCCGAA
Organism: Harpia harpyja; assembly: GCF_026419915.1. Lineage (NCBI taxonomy): Eukaryota > Metazoa > Chordata > Aves > Accipitriformes > Accipitridae > Harpia > Harpia harpyja. The sequence goes on along the minus strand of NC_068946.1, from coordinate 26,722,223 downwards.
AAGAGGAACCACCCCCAAAATACCTGCCTGAATGAGATCCAGCCTCTTTAATTCAGGGTTTTGACTGCGACTGTAACATTACTATAGTTTTGGCCTATTGTAGATTAATGCAACAGATGATTGTAGCCTTGAAGAACCCACACAATTCGTTGCCAAGAAACTGATCTCGGGAGAATGCGTTTTTAGGCACTGAGCAAGAATAGGTTTTCACATGTAAATAGTACTTGTGAAGATACTTAGCTTGACTTGCTCCTTAAAGCAGTATAGCTCGTTCTTCCTTCTCCTGAGGTAATTCAGAAAGCTCTCGTGGAGGGATGTGATCTTGTAGAACTGGGTGGAGAGAGACCAGGCAGTTATTCAAGTATGGCGAGCTGTGTTTTGCCACTTCAGTGTAGAGGGAAGTGGGGAAAGTACGTGTGAGACAGACTGATAGGAGCTGGAAAATTGATTTCTGATCCTGAAATTCTATAGGAGGAAAATAATTAAATTTTGAATTTATTTTAATATCTTTGCTATCTGGATTACTAAACAAGATGAAGAAACATTTGAGTCTGGTAAGTTCCTCTGACCTATCTCCAAATTCCTTGCTATTGTTCTGCTGAGAAAAGGGTGTCCAGAGACAAGCATCTTAAAAACAAGCAGGTGACACAAAGAGAATGCTATTTTAGCTTTAGAAGCCATTCTGGCTTGAAAAGCCATTATGTAAAATCCTGTTGCCTTAAGTCTTCCTCTTGCTCTTTGATTACTTTAGTAGTAATGTTTTTGTCCTGTTATCCCACAGTGTGAGTGTTTCTTCTCGTGCATCAGTACCAGATCTGTTTATCAAATCCTAATCAGTTATACCTGTGCAAGCTGTGACAGCAGGGGCTGCACTGATGTCAGTGGATAATTGGATTACCTTAGGGTAACGGAGGCCTGAGAATCCCCAGTGCCTGTAGGAGCTGATGTGGTAAAGAGGAGAACTGTTTTGGATTCCCGATTGTGTGCATGGCTGGCATACATGAAACAAAAATGCTTAATGAATGATTTGTGTGTAAGACATACAATCAGTCAGTGCCTTTTTTTTTTAACCAAGCTGGTTTTGGGGTTGGTTTTTTTTAGGGAACAGCTACCTATTTACAGGATATTCAGAGTTCTGCACAACTGAAGTCTTCTAAAATAAATAATTTTTCCACTAAAATAAATCTACTACTGCTAAATTTCTTGTTTGAGATATTTGGTAATCTTGTGGAGAAGATGTCATTCCACCTTACACTTGCTCTTCTCCACAAGGTTCTTACTTGCCAGTCAGATCTTCCCCTCTTATCACAAGTGGTTTGTTCTCTTCCACCTCTTAAGCAATGCCCAAAGCTTTTAAGACAGAACCAGCAGGTCTACAGGGCAGTCTTTTGTTTTCAGGCTAGGATGTTTCTGATAATTGTACTTGGGGATTACTCTTGCAAATCCTATTCACTACTCAATGCTGAGTCAGCTCTCTGCTATATCCAGACAGTCAGAGGAATGAAGGTGCAAATATTTGCTATCCTACATTTTACTTTAACCAGTAGTTGAACATCTGTGTGATGTATTTTGCAAGTACAATACTGATGTAGATGCTGTAGCTGAGTGTCTCATTCTTTGGGAACTGAGAATTTACGCTCAAACAGGCATATTTTAGATTTAAAGCCTGCAGTACCTGTTCCCTAAACTTCCTAAATGCATTGGATGATGCTGGTTGGATTTTTTTTTTTTAATCTTCGTATAGACTGTCTTCTCAAAACTAATTGTTTTATGTCTGTCTCCATCGAAATGTGCAGAGGAGCTTAAAGAAGGTAACACAAAATTTTTTCTCCCTGTCTCCTGTAAGCAGTAATCTATTAGAATTTATCTGTGTTTATTGCATTACCAGGAACTACCACTCTTCTTACAACACCCGGTAGCTGAATTGCTTGTTCCCTGTAGGATTCCACACTGCACTCCATACCATAGGACAGAGGGTAGATAAAGCAGAAATGCTCAAAAAGATTTGAATGACAGCTCAAAAGACCTGAAGATAGAAATGATACAGGCATATGTCAGCTGAATAGTACTCTGAACTTTGCTCTGAACGAGCAGTTTTGTGCCGAGTATTTTTTTCTACAGTCATAAACAAGGAGTTGTTAGTACATATAGAAATGTAGGAATAAAACTGTATTTTAAAGGAACAAGTAGTGAAGAGTGTACAGATGTGAAAGAAGAGTAACTAAGATGCATCTAATTTTGTTTTGATACTTGCATGCTTATGAGATAACAATCAAAAGAATGTAGTGCTAAAAGATGATACATTTCATGCTTTGCAAATGAAAATAATGTTCTTGCCTTGGAACAATCACTGCCTTTAAAGATATGCCTATGTATTCTGTATCTTATTCTTGCTTTAACAAGGCCTAAATAAAGGGAATACACAGCTTGGATAACTACATGCCTGATTACAGGAAAATTAGGAGTCCTTTTTGAAGTGAAATCGAAACACTGCTGACACCATTTTTTTTTCCCTAGTTGTTTTCAAATCACTTTATAGAATAGTTTCTAAACTGTTACAGCATTGATCTATTGGGAAATGGATATTTTTGAGCCTTATAGGAGATACTTCATTTAAAAAAAAACCCAAACCATATAGAGATTTAGAAGGCTCACCTGAATGGTTAAGCCTTCACAAGGAACAGCATGAGAACGGGGACAAAGAATTGGAGAAACAGATTAGTCTGAGATGTTGGAGTACAGATATTACTGATCCAAAGATAATTAAAAAGAAGTAATAAAATCAGGTCTTCATTCTGCCTGAAAGGTCTGAGCAGATACATGTTGCATTTTCCAAGCATGCTATTGGGCAGAAACTGAGTTATAAATTTTTTATTTCTGATTTTGTGCTACTGACTTGTTGGTTATTGTAATGTTTAGCTAAATAATTCTTGTAAGCTAGGTTACACCTGAAAAGCTTAAATTATGTGGAGTTTTTTTTCACTATAAGTATTTCAAAACATTGTCTGGTATCTAGTTATCTTAAGAATGAAACAAATAAAATCTTGAGTTTCAAATCTAATTTAGAAAATACCAAGACTTTCCAAGTTTAATTTTTCTCTTAACATAAATATTGGTCCTTTGAATTGGTCATTGATCATGTCAAATATTTGAGTATTTCATGTTATGGAGTATTGTGCTTTTTTTATTAGATTAGGCATGGTACTTCCATATGTTTACTGAAACACTTTCATTTGGGATCAGCAATAATTGTTAGCCATCTAACTCTTAAGCTTTCACTGTTCCTTTTTTTTTTTTTATTTCATGAGTATTTGTTCTTCCTATTCTAGAAGAGGAAGAATTTGGTGAATTTGGTCAACGAGTCTTTATTGGTACGCAATGACTAAAGATAAGTAAGATGTTTGAGGTTTGATCTAGATTAAGAGCTTGTCTGAAGTTAAATCTAAAGACATACTGCACTGAATTCTAGTTACTCTGTTTTCCAAACTTCAAGAAGTCGCTTTCCTCCTACTAATGCTTGTTCTCTCCATTTAAATCTCTCTTCTGTTAGGCTTCTACTGAGACCTGGCCACCACTATTTTAAATTGACTGGCTGTTAAGATTTCCCTTACTTCATGATTTATTTTGCTAGAGCGTGATGTTGTCTGTCATCCATTAAGAATAATCATGAGGGCTTTCATTAGAAAAGTAGACCTAAAAGTGAGGTTTTCAGAGTTGGATGGTACGGTGGAGCAACAAACTTATCCCTGTTACTAAACCATAGTGACCTTTAAATATTTGGATTCATTCTGGAGGCTGGAGCAAGCACTCCAGACTTGCTTTAGGAGAGTAAACCAGCTACACTATCAAAAAAACAGTTGACCTGTTCCCCAGTGATGCTTTATGTGGCCAGAAACTTCTCCTTTGGCTTGTTTTGGGGGATATTTTGGGGGTCTTTGATTCTGGGTTAATTTTCAGGTGACTTTCAGTGAGATTTGACCTCCTCTTTAGCTGTCTTTTAATGCTCACCGTTTCTACCAAGCTGACATACCAAGTGCAGCAATGAAATTCACCCTGCAAAAAGCTCAAAAAAACCAGTATGTTGTGTGGCTTAGAAACAGATACTCTAGACTAAAAAACTAGTTGCCTGCATCTCGGGTGTATTTTCCAGTACTGATGTATTTGCCCCTTACAGCTGGTTTCCGTAGAAGTATGCGCCTGTGTCGCAGGAAATCCCGGACCAACCAGCAGTCATGTTACACTCGGTGCCCCAGCAGCTGTTACAGCACTCTTGCAGCTCCATATGAAGAGGTGGTTAGGTACCAGCGGCACCCAGCAGACCGCAACAGACTAATTATACTAGTGGGTAAGAGGTTAATTACTTTCTCATGCAAATTTCAGAACCTGTAACAGAGGGGAGGAAGCAGTCAGTCATGGTCTGATCCACTGAGGTTTCCTGCTGCTGACTGCAGTGGTTGCAGACTGTGCAGGTAGCTCTCAAAGCAGTATGTCAAGAACGATTGTAATTTGACCCCTTTATTGGTTTTAAAGTTTGATGTATGTGTCATCTTCTTTGCTTGAGATAACGAATGTTTATAAAAAAAAAAAAAAAAAAGTCCTTAGAAGAAGCCATACAGTTATGAAAGCTGATTGATAATGAATTTTATTAGGGAAATGGTTCAGTTTTATATTCAGTTGGGACTGGTACAGAAACTGATAAGAAAACATTTGTAACTTACATGGAGGCATTTCTACAGCCAGTGTTAAATGCATGGATATGGTAATGGTAAGAATGTTTAAAATTAAACTCCAGACTAAGAAAAATCTCAATCTTGGGCAGTAGGGAAAGTTAAAAAGATGGCTTTAATAATGCTTGCTATAGGAAATACTGTATTAAGTGGGCTGCAGGCTCTCAAGTAGTCTTTAATGATAGTGACTGAAAGGAAGCTGTTGTTCTGCAGTGTTCCATGATCCTGATAAGGCAAACTGGGTAAAGGCAAGTCCATTGTCCTTTTTAAGTCTGGAAGTATTTGATAATAATTTTTTCTTTTAAAATGGTATTGCTGAGTTGCCTCCTGGGTATGACTATATTGCTGGGAAGTGATTTGTACCCTGAATCGATCAAGATACTTCAGTCACTTCTGGTACATTTTTTTGGAACTTATTTACATTTCATTTGTCTGTGTGCAATGTGTCAGAAAATGGGGGGTGTGCGTGTAAAAAGTGCCTCTGTCAGTAATAGTCACTTTTCTAACTTTTCAGGTCCTGCAGGAGTTGGTGTGAATGAGCTAAGGCGAAGACTTATCGCAAGTAACCCACGGGAGTTTCAAAGTGCCATACCTCGTATGTAACGTTCTTCCTCTTTGTCCCACTACCTCCTTCAAACATGATTAGGAAATGTCAGGTACCTCCCTCTTGCCTTTGTGTATTCATACACTCTTTGCTGTATGGCTGTTTTTTCAGCTCTACTGCAAGCCAGAGTCATTTGCTTTTATAAGGGTTAGTTTAAATATGGTATTTCTCCTTATTTTGGCAAATCAGCCAAAGCTATTTTCAAGTTACAGCTCCTGAAACTGTTAAAGCTTTATGTAGCAGTAGATTATCTGCATGATTTTGTTTAATCTTGATGTTTGTTTTTCTTAGATTTAAAAATGTTTCTTAGGGATATTGTAAATTCATAGTGTTTAAGTGATCAGATATGCGAGTGAAGGCAACAGAAGTTGGTGCTTAATAGGCTTTGCAGCTTTCCTTATTAGCCTTCCAGTCTCAGATGAGACTTACACAGCTTAATTTCTGACGTAATAACTGAAATTGTTTCCACCTGTGCTTATTTGGTTCATGCAATTTGGATAACAAAACAGGAAATGTATGAATCTGAAGCTGGCTGAAAATTCAGGTATTCTTTTGTGTTTAAGATCCCAGATATGGGGAAGGTGCAAGTGTGGAAAGGCTTGTGGGATTTTTCCAAATGAACTTTAATCAATTTTACCTCAGAGGAGTAAAAGAAGTTGTGCAACTGGTTCCAAAGCAGTTCCTGATTGGTTTGAGTCGCAGATATTTGGATTAAACCGCTCTCCTTCCATTCCAAGAAATACAGATGTGCTTTGCTGATTTTCAAGGACTTGCCACTGGGCAACCAGTAGAGTAGACAAAGCTTTTGCTCTGGATTAACAAATTGAAACAACTGACTTTATTACTTACAAAAATACTGATTTGTCGTCCTTCATGAAAGTTGTCTCATTTTTGTTTATAAAATTACAGGAATTTACTTGCAGTTGATTTTGGTTTTGTATGTGTGTGTCTGCATATCTCCTTTCAGACACCACTCGTGTTCAGAAGAGTTACGAAATGAATGGTCGTGAATATCACTACGTATCAAAGGAAACTTTTGAAAACATGGTGTATAGCCACAGGTAAGTAGGAAAGATGAATTAAACTTTTGTTACTTAAAATGTAACATGATCTAAGAAAAGACAGTTTTGTAGTTAGGTCCCAAGTCTGGGTTCCTCCACTCATACTTACTATGTATGTGTGGTGTAAATTTGGGTAAAATTACTTGAGCCTGTTGCTTCAAAAACTGTGTTTGTGCAGTTGCAAATAAGCTCCTCTACAATTAATCTCAGAATCCTAAAAGAAAGTGGGATCTCCAGTCCAGAGCTCATTTGATGTGCTTGTAAGCTGAGTTTAACTCTCCTAGAAACCAGACAGTTCTCTAAAATTGAGCAGTGAGTCAGACCTGTTCCTGATCTACAACTCCATTGCAGAATCTCTGCAGTGATGGCATCTCCATGTAAGCAGCTGAACTGTAAGGGCTAAACTTTCAGAAGTGTCTGCTCCTTACTATGCATCAATAATTCCTCTAAGACGGACCAGCTCAGCACCTGAAGCTACACTCCTTGAGCTGTGCCAAGTGCTTTCAGATCTTCTGATTTATGAAGTTATTTGTACTATATAAATGACAAGCATTTTATCATTAGAATCACAACCTCTAAAGATATAATTTGTAACAACAAGATGAGTAAAAAACACATGCTTTGGAGATGTCAAACTGTAATGGTTCTGATTTTGTGCCCAGTGTAGTGGGAAAGAGCAAAGGTGGAGGTTGTTCATCAGTGTTCTCTATGTTCTATGATCATGCAGTCTTGATCACTGGATTACATTTGAAGATTTCACCCTTAAATGGAACCTTTTTGAGACTCAAGTGCTCTTTCATTTTCCTTCTTCCTCACCGCTGTTGCAGAATGCTGGAATATGGGGAATACAAAGGGTACCTGTATGGTACCAGTATTGATGCAGTGCGAACAGTCCTTGATGAAGGGAAGATCTGTGTAATAGATTTAGAACCACAGGTGAGTTGTAAAGGGGGAGGGAATCTAGATTCCCTGTCTCCTGGAAGGAAAAAATAATTCTCTGTACATTCTTGAGCTATTGGAACAGTGTTAGTTGCTTTGTCTTGTTTTTCACTCTAGCTCATGGTGCTTATTAATAATAGATTATTCTTTGCATGTGTCTTGGTGGGGGGATACTACAGTGACAAGTATGTACAGGTCGGTATAGTTCATTTGTTTCCAAGTCAGCAGCTGCGTTATCAGGTGGAATAGTACAGAAATGAGTTTTCATACTTGCTTAAAGCAAGGATTATTCTTTCATGTGGAGACTGTTGCATGGGATTTCCTCCTCCTCCTACAAGCCCTCTTAGTTGAGAGTTCTGTCCTTCCGTTAGCTATCTCTGAACACCCTTTGGTAAAAGCAGCAACTATTAAAGTAACTGAGCAAAAGCAGGGATTATATCATCATGCATCTATTTCTCTTCAGAAGTAACTTAACAGCTCGGAGTAGGCTGCTGGCGCACATGACCAAACAGCTCTACAAGAACCTCCAGTGAGTCCTTGCTGTGTAGACCACTGCTCATCTAGGGACCACAGTTTGTAGAAGTTTACTATTATGAGAAAGGGCAGCTTGCACATATGCCCTAGCAGATATTGGCAAGAGGTGCTTCAAATACTAGGGTGATTACCAGATGTTTCTATACTGGGCATTGCAAAAAAACTTCAAATGCAATCTTTGCATTCTTCTGGGTTTTTTTTTCTTAATTACTTTTATTACCTATAACACTTTCAGAACTACTTACCATGCTAATCTTTTCACTTAGACACTATTCACTTTTTTTTCTTCTATCTTTGCATTGAATTTGCTGATGAAGATAAGACTAATAAAGGCCTGAGTTTGTAAATAGCTAAGAGACTTAAAGCTGTGTCTAGCAAAATGTTACTAAACTTCTCTGAATTACTTGCATAGTTAGTACTTGGGAGTTAGGCTACTGGGTTTCAACATCTCTTCTAACTGAATGTAAAGAGACACCGTAACTCAGTAACTTTTAGAGACTTCCCTCTAATTATGCAGAGCCAGTGTAGTCAGTCTTAAGTTAGCAGTGGTTTGTGCTGTTTAAAATAGAAGTTACAAGACCTGTGGGTTTCTAGTCAAAATCCAAACAGCTATAAGGGGCAGATTAGGCCACACTTTAGTCTTCACTTCAGATCTAAAAATGTACTTGGATTTCTTCTGCTACACTTCTAAACAAAAGTGAGAAGGGGGAGGGGAAATGTAATCTTGTATCCTGGTTTCAGCTGGGATAGAGTTAATTGTCTTCCTAATAGCTGGTAAGGTGCTATATGTTTTGAGTTCAGTATGCTAAGAATGTTGATAACACTGATGTTTTCAGTTGTAAAGTCCAGGATTTTTCAGCTTCTGATGCCCAGCCAGCGAGAAAGCTGGAGGGGCACAAGAAGTTGGCACAGGACACAGCCAGGGCAGCTGACCGAAACTGGCCAATGGGGTATTCCATACCATGTGATGTCCCATTTAGTATAGGAACTGGGGGGGCTGGGGGCGGGGGTCTCGCTGCTTGGGGACTAATTGGGTGTCGGTCGGTGGGTGGTGAGCAGTTGCACTGTGCATCATTTGTACATTCCAATCCTTTTATCATTACTGCTGTCACTTTATTAGTGTTATCATTATCATTATTAGTTTCTTCTTTTTATATTCCATTAAACCGTTCTTATCTCAACCCACAAGTTTTACTTCTTTTCCCAATTTTCTCCCCCATCCCACTGGGTGGGGGGGGTGTGAGTGAGCGGCTGTGTGGTGCTTAGCTGCTGGCTGGGGTTAAACCATGACATCTTGCTACTTGAACAGATGTGCCACTATCAGTGTTTTAGGCTGTGAGTTTAAAGGACAAGTTTGGGGAAGGCTATGAAGTAATGGCTCATAGCTATTCTTCAGTAACTGCTGTGAGGTAGGAGAATTACTGCTGAGTTGCATATTTGTATTTTAAATTTGGTGGCTTGGCCAACTTTACATGCTGTGCTTTTTTTTCCTTTTTTTTTTTTTTCTAGTTCCCTCCACAGCTCTGCAGTAGCTTATTAGCATCAGGGAATGTTACACACACAAAGATTTCCAAAAGCAGGATACTTTCTTCCTGTATGGAGCAATAAAGGTGTACTTGTTCCAAAGGTAGCTCCCCAGCACTTAAAAAAACAGATTTCAGATTCATTTTTAATGTTGTTGATTGTAGAGATCTGTTAATGACAATGTCCAGTCACTCACTGGAGTTGAAAGCATCTCCTAATAAGGTTACCAAGCAGAATTAAGTGATTGGTATACTACAGTTGCTTAACAATGTCTGGTCCAGGGATTATTAGTGAGGTCATTTTAAAGTAGGTGTTCCTGAAAAAGATTACTGATAGGTCTGGAGATAACAGCATGTTGTAAACAATTGGCTTTTTATGGGAGTAAAACTGGGATGAATACACTTGAAATACTTTAACTTTTTTTTACTCTTAATTTGCAGGGCATACAAGTAGCCCGGACTCATGAATTAAAGCCCTACATTATATTCATCAAGCCATCCAGCATAAACTGCATGAGGCAGACTCGTAAAAATGCCAGGATCATTACAGATTATTATGTGAACATGAAATTCAAGGTGAGATTTGGGAATAGAAGAGACTCAGTTTATTATTCTGGGATTCTGTGTTTAGAACATAATGCATTCTACTGTGTTACTATGTTAACTCTTTTAAAAAAAGATTATTGTGTCTTTAGGATCAAATCTAAGTTATTCTTGTCTTTTTCTGTTTGGTTTGTTGGGATTTTTTTCCTTGTCCAGATTTGCTATGAAGCGGAAGGGTTGTAATTTGTACCTGGGGGATTGAGGCATTTTGCTTCAAAATGTCTTTAAAGGAGAGGCTATTTTATATATTCTTGTTTTAATTAACTGCCTTGTGACAAGATTTGAGTCAACACATACGTTTACTGTTTGCACTGGAATGCCTGCAATGCACTTCATTCAGTAATTAAATTATTTTTTCATGTAGTTATAAGAATGTATTGTTATTTCATGTATGCTAAATGACAGTATCAATATCAATTCTATACTAAGTTCTATAGATAAAAAAATCCTGCTTGTAGGAAATGCATATCTTGTATTTACAATGTGTCTAGTACATTGTCACAATTGTTTCCATGCAAATTATAATCAAGTTTAGCATCTTAAAATTTTGGAGACCTCAGTCCATAACCATGGAAAACATGGGAATGAATCATGATTGCTATGGCAGAAACAAACATGAACACTGGGGAAATAAACTAAAATGTGGAACGAGAACACAAGTGTTAGTGGATTTGCCTTTTAGTCCCTAACATCCTCTGCCAGCAGGATAACCTTTTTGGGGCAAATGGAGCACACTGAGACAGAAGGTATTTCCTTGAGAAGGATATGGCAGTCAGCTCTGTTTGAGAGACTTGGAACTGACTGCAGCAGGCGTACTTTTACTATAGCAAATTGTAAATGAAATAAAGTACACAGGCACTATTTATTCACCTCTTGTTTACATGGCCCAAGGTGTTCTGCAGATGCCATGCAGGTATGTTTCTCTACTCAACACAAAAACTTTTATAGACTTACTCTGTGTCTCGCAGGAAGAAGATTTACAGGAGATGGAAGATTCAGCTAAGAAAATGGAAGCTCAGTTTGGTCAGTTCTTTGATCAAGTGATTGTGAATGACAATTTACAAGAAGCATCTGCGCAGCTGCTGTCTGCAGTCCATCGTGCACAGGATGAGCCCCAGTGGGTCCCTGCAATATGGATATGCTCAGACACTCAGCCCTAATTCTGAGCAGCAGGGAGCTTCAGAAAGATTACAGCTTATGTTTTACTTGAATAATCCTAATGTCAGGATTGCAAGAATTTATCTTTGTATGTGAGGGATTTGAAAGAGGATTAGCAAAGAAGCTGCTACAGGAGATATAATCATACTATGTTCTGTGTAGCTCTTCAGCTTTTTATGTTACAGTTGCATCTACTTTTGTACAAAAAAGGAAATATTGTGAGCGCTCAATTACAACAATAAAGAAAAATCTATTTTGTTGCATGGATGTGCATAATTTACTCGTACGTAGCTACGGAAAAGTCCTTTCCTTTCTTTTTATTATGGTCATTCTGGTACTGTGATACCTGTACATTCTGAAAGCCTTACTGATAAATGATACTCAGTCAATACTCAGTCTAGAGCATGCTCTTTTAGCATGCTGTCTTTGAGCAAAGAGTGTTATTTATGAAGGTATTGCTTTGCTGCTTATCCTTTTTACCTTTTAAGACAGGAGCAGAGTGGTGTTGTCACAATAAAAATTACTCTAGAACCTACAGTTACCTTCACAATACATGTAGCATGTATTTTCTTTTGTTCCATCAACTCAGGTGAGTAAAAGCTCATAGAATGTGGACTTACCAAAGAGGGAAATTGTCAAAAGCTCCATTTCCTATTGGCTTGCTGTACAGTAGCATGCTCTTCTCACCAAACGGTGCAGTGCTTGTGGCAAACAAGTTCCTCACCCTCTTCACCTCATGTTGCAGCTGTCTTGTCCCCTGAGGAACACAGATGATTATTCTGTTGGCCTACCTCACCTTGAAGGAAAATCAACAGAAGCAATTTAAAGAGTCTAGAAAGAGATTATTCAAAGCCAAATATTGCAGCTACCAACATACCTTCTTGTTCTAGTATCAGGCCTAGTAGTCCTTGTTTAGAGGTAAAATACTGGAGAGACCAGAGTCCCAACATGTCACTGGTGTGGGGTAAGTACAGATAGAGGGTGAGACGTGCCAGCTCTGTGCTCCTGGTTCATGACCAGCTCCCCACTTCTGCTGCCTAGTCCAGCATTTGTCCACTCTTTCTCCTTGCCTGTTTTTCATGTGTTTGCTTACAGATAGATCTCCTTTCACTATTAGAAAAGAACAATGTTCTCACTATAGATGCATTTGCTTCCTGTCCATTTGTGCTGGAACAAAATCTGATCACATTTATTTTCTATTTTTTTTTTCCTTTCCGTTTACTGCGTGTAACTTCATTTTGCAACCTCGAGGAGGCTAGAAACCTCGTTTTTCCACTAACATGCATTTGATTTTGCTAGCCCGCAGCCCGAGGGACGAGGACCCCCGCCCGCGGCAGCAGCTGGCCCCACGCCACAGCGCCGGGACGGGCTCGCTCTGCTGAGGGAGCTGCCGAGGAGGACGCGAACCCAGGTGGGAGGAAGAGGCCGGGCTGCCCGCTGCTGAGGGGGCCGCACCCTCGGCCTGCCGCGCTCCCCCAACCCCAGCGCGGGGCGGAAGCGAGCGCCAGCTCCTCCCCGCGGCGCCCGGGAGACCGGCGGTGGCCGGCGCGGCATGGCGGCGCGGCGGGCGGGCCACGGCGGGGTGAGGGCGCGGTGGGGCCGGGGCGGGCGGGGGGCGGCTCTGCCCGCGGCGGGGCTGCGGGGCCGCCTCTGGAGGGGGCTGGGCGCGGCGCGGGCAGCAAAGTGGCGGCGGCCGCGGCAGCGCCGGCCCCGGGGGGCGGCACGGTGCGCCCGGCTGTGAGCACCGCCGGCGGCGGGAGCTTGGTCCGCCCTGAGAGCTGTTGCTGAAGAGTTGTACCGGCGTTGTCAGCGGTAGCAGTTGCTGCCGGGGAGACGGAGCTGAGGAACGGCGCGGGAGCGGGGCGCCCTGGCAGGGCGGCTCCTACATCCCCGCTCTGGCGGGGAGACGGCGGTGCCGGCCCTGCTGCTACCCGCGGCAGGTGGGGTGTAGCCGGCCGCAGGGTTGCACGTTTCTGCTCATCCTTTGCTGGGGACACAAGCATTTCCTCATTGTTTTCATCCATATATATATATATATAAACGTATGCAAAGCTTTAAATCTGTAAAAGCTCGTTAAGCGTTTTTAAACCTTCGAGTTTGGGTGTAACTGCTGCCTCGGTACCACCTCCGAGGTCTGGTGGTGGCAGCTTAGCTCGCTGCACTTCCGGAGTAAATAAATCTGCTTGGTACTGTTTCATACCAGCCGCGCTGAGGAGCGAAGGCATTTTCTGCTCTGCATCCCCGAATGGACAGCCAGGGGGTTGGGTGGTTTAGTTTTTTCCCTGAGTGAGAGTTCCCAGGTGTGTCCCACCATCCTGTGGCCTGGCTCATGTGCACAAACACAGGGTTTCACTGAGGCAGCAGCTACCTGGTTTGTGGGAGTCTCTGGGCTTCAGGGCTGCTGTGGCTATGTTAGCACTCAGCAGCTCTTCTGTCAGTAACAAAATGCCCTTGGAAACCTGTGCCCAAACTCACCCTTTCTATGGAGCTTGGAGTGAGTTCCTTCAGACTCTTGAGAAACTGGAAACTAATGGAGTAAAGCTGGTATTTGTGCAGCAGAGTCAGGGGCTTTCATACAGATGGGACTGCCTGCTTGCATGTGATTTCCTTTGTTGCAAGGAATAAATGATACAGAAATTAATTCACTTAGTTGTTTCGTAGAAGGTAACAAAATAGAGAGGTACTACAGAACACAGACATGCTACTGTGCAGGCAGTGAATGCTATATAAAAGGGTTTGGGTTTTTTTTTTAGTTTTTAGGGGGTTTTTTAGATTTTTCGATTGTAGTTTTTTAAAACATAAATTACCGTAAGCATTTAATAATTACTGCCACAAGAATGTAGGAAACAATAAAAGTAATGAGCTCTGACCTTCATCAGTATTTTTTCTCCCTTACGGTGCACCTATATGGTATGACCTGTCCTGACCAGTTTGCTGGATGCCGCTCAGGGTGTGCTGTTCTCTACCTGTGTAAATGGCACCTGCTGTCAGTCTTCAGCATGGCCAAAATCCAAGTGAGAGATTTGAGGCCTAATCCTGCAAACCCTTCCTTGCATGAGGTGTCTAATTTCTTTTTGGTAAACAAACCTGAGAAAAACTTGCTCACTGGAACCTGTACCAGCATGTGGAGTTACGGGTTTTTCAGTGCAAGTAACGTTCCCTGCCATGGAACAAACTGCTGCTGTTTCAAATGGGAGTAGTACTGGGCCCTAACCCAGGGGCAGGAAGGTTCACGTCCAGCTAATCCTGGCTGCTAGAAGCTTATTTTTAGTTCAGAATTAGCTGAGGTTCAGCGTGAGCAGCGTGAGGGAGTATAGACCAGTTCACAGGGCCTCTTTCAGGCTACAGCTTCAAATGATATGGGAAAGAAACAAGTGGTAAGTTTGTGGATCCTTGAGTCTTACTAGTCTTACAGTCTTTTTTTATTTCTAATATCAACTGAATTTTTGGAGCATGGGAAATGTTTATTCATGTATAGTCTTTCAATATAATTATATAATACAAAATCTGAAAGTAAACTGCCTTTTTCTAGATGAGAGAAAGCGCAAGAGTTCAGTTTCAGGTTGTTAACAGGAGCTACTTATTTTTAGATTTCGGTTGTGTTTGACCTGCTGGTAAATATTTTTTAAAATATATTAAAATTAATGTTTTATCATATTTAAAAATATTTTTCATAAATAAGCTTGTTTCCTTTTATTGCTTTTACTATTGTTCTGAATTTACAACTTCATTAATAGAAAATACTCAGCTCACACTGTATACTGTGCAAGTATATTGAATGCCTAAATTACTGCAGTATTTTGATATTTAAACAGAATGACTGGTAAGCTTTCCAATGAAAGCAGTACCTTACATGAAAAGTGGAAATTATTCAAGCGAAGTTGAAATGTAAGCTGTGCCTCACACACAGCTGTTAGGTAGATGTCCCTAATGCAGTGCCCATCAGAACTGTGGTAAAAGCATATTATTCCTGTGTCTTTTACATATTACTTTTATGTAACATCTCCATCAGGAATCTCTAGCTATTTAAGAGGTATACGAAGCAAATCATACTTAAGAGTGTTCTGACCGTATCTGGAAATAGCTGTTTTCTGAGAGGTGGTTTTACACTGACAGAAGTTGACTTATGTCTCTTCTCTTGTCTTTCAGTGCCCACCTCGTGCCCTCCCTCCAGTGCCAAGGTAAAATCAGTTTATTCTGTGGAATTGACCATGGTTCTGTACTGCAGTGTTTTTAAAAGTAATGAAATTAAAGGAGGGAAATAAGTTAAATAAACATCTGAGTAGTCATAACAGCTTTAAAAATAATTGCTTTTCTTGCTAATTTGTTGTCCCAGAACCCCTTAGAAGGAATACAAAGCATTTTAAAGTTTTACAGGGGCCGAGAAATTTTACTATGTTACCTCAGTTTTAGTACTCAGAGATAAACCTTTTAAAAGGTCTCAGACAACAGCTACTTTAGTTTTATTAATGTCTACTTTAGTTTTATTGATATCCTTCCTTTCAATCTCTTCTTCCTTCCTTCATTGTTTTGTTTCATGTTCTTTAGTTTATTTGAATCACAAATGCTTCAGGAATTTCTGAAATTAGACTAGATATTCTTGAACAGGGGTATAGGTGTCTACTAGTTTGACATAGCATACGGAAAAATTTGGGCTTTTTTTTCCAGTGTGGAAGGAAAGGCAATTACATGGTTTTTATGACATGGTACTTCAGAATTCCTTCAAAAAAAAAAAAAAGGGCAAATGCGATGTTCATGATTGACAACATATAGTGTCTTTTTAGTAATGTATGTGCTCAAATGTTTCATAACTTTCGTTGGTTTCTTACATATTAGGCAGTAAGACAAGTTTTAATTAGCTAGGCGATTAAAGCTTTTAATCTGATCCACAGGTAGCCAATCAAGAAACTGCATAGTCACGAACAAAGTGTTGAGTCTTGACGATTGCTTCGTACCCTTAATTCTGTTGTACAAAACTACTTGTTAAAGAGAACTAGGAGTGGGGATAAGGAAATGCATCACAAAAGCAGCAGTGTTAATTTCACTGTTGTGAATTGTAATTGATTCAAAATTAACTTTCTTCTTATCTTTGTTCCTTTTACATTGCTCTTCAACACCTTTTCTCCTTAAATGTGAAGCGGAAACCAAGGTGAGTTATTCTGGCGTTAAAGAGAATTATAAACATTGGTAGTTCCTTTTGGTGTCACTTCATCCTCTCTTTAAAGAGCGAGCCTTACACTCTTTCTAAATGCAGGCTGATTATTTAAACTGCATGGACACCTGCACTGTGATTGCTAGAACTGTCTGTTGTTTTTCTTTGTTCTCTTTACTGTTTGCTATTTCCATACTGAATCAAGGTAAATGAAATGTTGTCACTGTGCTCTAAACAAGAAGTCGATTCTTTAGAGCATTATTCAGAGTATTTCGGTTTTTCACTGAATGCACGTGTTGCACTTAAGACAGATTTCTTATCCTGTTTTCCTACCATCTTCTGTACTCCTCCTGCTTGTGTAAACTGGTGAATTGTCACCCTGTAAAAGGTGAAGGATGTCTTCACTTGTAAAAATGAATCCCTTTCTTAACTAGCAATAGAATGGCTGTTAAAAAAAGGAAATGGAGGTTTCTCCATGCTGTGCACCTATACTTCTGTTTTATGTTCTGCAGATGAAATTCCACTGAGTCGTCCCAAAAAAAGGAAACCCAAAGGAAAGACTCCATTAGGTAAGGTCCTGCCAAGACTGAAAACTGTATTTGTAATCCTGGGTGAGACCTGCGCTGTAGCCAAGATTCTGACAGATCATGGTTTTCAGTCTTGTACTCATTTTTTGAGTAGTGTTCTCAGATAATTTATTACAATTTATTTTATATCAAATAACTGCAGTCTTCTTCCCTGAAGTGGTGTCATTTTAGAACAAGTCTGTAATGCTAACTGAACTACCTGAAGAACTGCTTTTTCTCCCAGTACTGCTAATACGGCATGTCTTGATATTGAACTGAAAAAGTGCCTTTATTCCTGCTATTTTTTCCTTTCTAAAATTTTTGGATACTTCATTAAATAGTCATTTCCAGCTGTAAGCTGCTTGTTATGTTGAATGTGTTAAGTGCTTGAATTTTTGAATGAACTAAGATAAAACTCATGTAACAAATTGGCTCAATGTCAGTCCTTGGCTAAATAAAGGCACAAGTTAATCATTCCATTATCATCAAAGAGTTAAGAGCCTAAAAGATGACTAGCACCAGGGCTTTGTATTTTTACAAGAAGCAGATCTGCAGAACAGAAATACCATTTTAAGCAAGATTACAAGTCTGATCTATTTTGATAAAGCAGAATGTGCTGATAGAATGTAGTGGATTTCGGCGGACCAGTTGACTTGGGTTCATATGATGGGTTGATGAGGTAACCCTCCTTTATTTGCTTAAAAGAGTGTACAATTGAAGTGTCACTGAAAGATCTTTAAATGCAATAAGTAGAGCTGTTGCTAGCAGGGTTTCCCAAGGATCAAGTTTTGTTTACTGTTTTTTTCAGTGACCTGAATGATCATGCAAAGTATGCACTGGCTTTGGCTATTACTTTGCTGGTGAATCTTGCATTTTAGCACAGCAAAGCTTTACAAAAGGTAGGAAAACCTGTGCTTGAAGTGAAAACAAAGATAGATTCAGTTATCATAAAAACTGCAGTACTTGAGAGCTATAAAAAGGCAGATGTGATGTAAAATGGAGAAGTAACTTTGTCCTCTTACTTCTGATCATGCAAATTGATGCTACTGCTGCTAGAATATTTGATGAATTCATGTTAACCTCTCATGGAAATATAGCTCCCCCAAACGTAGTAATTCATCTCTCAGACTGGAGTAGACATCCTTCAGTGGTTTTTTTCTCCTCCTCCTTTATTCTTGTGGTGTATGCTTAGCATTTAAATCTCCCTTTGATGCCATTTTGCCTTGGCACGTATCTGTGTGAATCAGCTTGTAACAAACTGATAATTTTTTCTTGTCCCTTGCATTATAAACTTTGCATGTAGAAAGGGAAAATACAGAGGTGTAGTTCTCTCCTGTGGTAGATTTCTTTCAATCAGTCCTCTATTGTATCCCCAAATGGGAATTGTGCTACTTCTTGGATACTTAAATTTCCCTCCTGGGCATGAAACTGTCAGGGTGAAAGGAGGGTTGTCAGCTATCACCTTTGTATATTCTTACTTACCACATTTGTTTCCCAACGCTTATATTTCCTAGCTAATACATTTTCATCTCAGCTGTAAGCTGGGCAAATACAGACGTTCTGTACAATGTAGCAAAAGGCAGCTTTTTATTGCCTGTCTCTCAGCGGCTCTTAATTGAGGTTGCTGGATCTTTTCATCTGGTTTTCAGATGGCATTGTCCAAGCAGCAGTTCGTCGGCAGTCTGAAAGCAGTGAGCCCCTAACTCCTGAACCTCATGATGTCCCTCCTCAGAGGAAACGCAAGAAGAAGAAAGTACCTACTGGTATGTGAAATAATTGTAGATTGGAAAGAACACTGAACAAAAGTTGGTAACGTAGAAATATGATTGGTCAACTTGTATTTTGGTTTAAAACATTTCATGTGCTTTTGTACTTAAAACAGCTGAAAGTAATTTCTGAATGGTAGCTTAGAGTTTCAGTTTCTGATTTCAGATTCCATAGGGTACAAACCCTCATGCAAATAATGGCAATACATTTTTGAAAGTGATAAAATAGATCCTTTTTATCATTCAAAGCTGTTTATATAATAACTACTTATGTATTTAAGTGAATGTATTTCCAATTCTATGAACGCTGTGAAACTTTCATGTGTTTTGTTTTAAATCTTCAGATTCCGAGACCTCTTTTACCCAGCAAAATGTTGCATCCCTATTTCAGAATGGAAATGGCATGGATGTCCCTGAAGCTGAAGAAAGAGTGATCCGCAAACAGAGAAAAAGAACAAAGTGAGACAAAACTAGTATAGCTCATAATTTGGAGTAACTGTGATAGTGAACATGGCTGAGTAGTATTTTACATTGTCACATTACAAAAATGTAAAATCTTGAAGTGCACGATACCATTCAGCCTGTGCAATAAATAATATGTGTGCAGTTCTTTCCAGGGTTAAGATCTAACTTTCTTCACTTGTTTGTTTTATGCATACCTGGATGCATTGCAGTTCTGAATACATTTACATAAGCCTAATATTTCAGTCACGTACATGAAAAAATTAGAACGTGTAACTGCTTTCTTTCATTCTTACTATCTTTTCCTTAATTTTATGAGAAACTTAACTGCTTTCTCATCCTTTTTATTTGCCTTTTCTCCAAGAACTATGCCTTTAAATCATTTTAGTGCCCTTTCTACCAAAAGCATCCACTTTCTTGGCCTTGTATTTAGTTTATATGGGTTTTTTTTCTAATTATTAATCTCTTGATATGTATGTCTTCCCACCTTATTGTTTTGACACAGGAAGGAATTTAAATAGAGAGAAAAAAACCAAAATCAAGGATTAGCTTTATGGTTTTATTTAACTAACTCCGTGAGAACTTTAGTCCTTAAAATTATAAACGGGGGTAATTTTATGCAGGTCACTAGCCTGAACAGTTCTTAGCAGTCAAGTTAGACATGTTAAATGCTCAGAGGAGCCTTCAGGTTTTACATTTTACTTCCTATTCTTTCTCTGCCCCATTGTATGTTCTGTGCTGATAGGAAACCTCAGCCAGCTGAAATGCACTGTTCCAATGAGCTGGAAGTGGAGGAGGAAGATATCGTTGAAGATGAGCACAGAAAGAGCCCAGATCAGCAGCCAGTGTTTGCTGCTCCCACTGGAATTAGCCAGCCTGTTAGCAAAGTGTTTGTTGAAAAAAATCGTAAGTAATCTTGTGATTTAAGTAATTTAGGGACATTCTTGCAATTAAAGGAAGCATTATTGTATTTAAAATCCAAATATTGCAGTATTGGGAAGAATTTAAAAAAAAAAAGTTTTCCAGAACAAAGATTATTTGGAAATAAATATACATGATAGTTTTTCAACAGTGAATGTTAGTGTTGCTGTGCTGGCATTGTTTGGTTGAATTTTTTAATTCTATGGTGTGGGTGAAAAAGGCTGTTTGATAGTACGCAGCTGAGCTTATTTGACCTAATACTGTCACAGTACTTGGAGAAGAAAGTATCATTTACTATATTGCAAAAAGTCTTTAAAGTGGAAGTTTTTGGTTGTTCGTTTTTGTGGTGTTTTGGTTTTGGGTTTTTTTTCCATACCAGGGAACACTGAGTAATTACCTGAAGTGCGTTGCACATTCTTAAATCCATAGCCTGACCCACCAGGATGCATCACACTGACAGATGCATCCTGGTAGAAATGTAAGCTGACAAAGGGCAAGAAGTGGGGAGAAGAAATCTTCTGATGGAACTTCTGATGCTTACAGCTTTTTAACACTAATAAGTATTAATGTAGAAATTATGATGGAAGGCAACAGTACTGTCTAAAACTAATTTCCTCATACTTTCAGGGCGTTTTCAGGCAGCCAACCGTGCAGAATTGATTAAAACCACTGACAATATCAATGTACTTATGGATGTGAAGGCTTCATGGACTACCAGAGATGTTGCCCTTTCAGTGCACCGAAGTTTCAGGTAAAAGATAAATGTTTTGATGTAAATAAGCAGAAATTAGGGTTGGGTTGGGTTTTTTTTCTTCTCCCTGAAAGTTAGCAGCTTTTCTCTATCATTGCGATGTATCTTTATTTCTTTTGGATATTCCTAATAAATGATGGTTCAGGATGCAACAGGTACAAAGTTTCTCAGTCCACTAGCTTTTAGTATTTGTTGTCAAGAATATCTGCTTCTAGTCTAGACATCACATGTGAAATGCAACTTATAAAAAGAATAACTAAGGAAGTCATATTGCAAAGATTCAGACAAAATCTGAATAGCAAAGAGATGGATCTGATAGCAAAAATATTAGAGACCTACAGAAAAAATGTGTTCCAAAATGAGATTCACCCATCAGCTGTATGACCAGAATAAAAATACCTCAATTCAGATAGTTCTTCAAGAAAAATCCTGGTTGGTGAAAAAGAGGGATGAGTGAATTTGGACTGGGGCATAAGCTTGCACACAATAGCAAAAAATGATTATTGTTTTTTAATATGTGGTTGTGTTATGATAAAGAATGGGAAGATGACGGCCATTTTCTTCTCTGGTGTATTTTATCTGGAAGCCTGTGATTCCTTCTCAGCTTTTTCTTAGCAAGGAAGATAATGAAAAGATTGACTTGAGGACAAGTTTAAGAGCATTGTGTAAGTGTAAGGGGCAGTGGCCTTGAGAAGCTACAGGCAGCGAGTGAAAGTATTTGATTCCTGTAGCAGTAATGAAGTAGTGATAGGATCAGGCAGAACATCTCGGTTTTCTTTAAGTGCTCAGGTTCTGGTGCAGTCTGTCAAGGGAGGAAGCAGAAGTCCCATTGCTTAGAATTTTTAAAACTAGATCAGAAAAAGCACTCAGAAACCATCTGTGAAAGGCTGGGATCCTGTCACGGCAGCAGGGTTGAACAGATGGATTCGTAGACCTTTTCTATGTGTAGTTCTTTGCCAGTTCAAGATGTTAAACTCGTCTAATATTCTTTTCTCCATTCAGGGTGATTGGACTCTTTACCCATGGCTTCCTTGCTGGGTATGCTGTGTGGAACGTCATTGTTATCTACGTTTTGGCAGGAAATCAGCTTTCCACAGTTTCTAAGCTGCTCGAGCAGTATAAGACGCTAGCATACCCAGCTCAAAGTTTGTTCTATTTGTTGCTGTCTATCAGTACAGTCTCAGCCTTTGACAGGTAAAATATGTGTTTGAAAGGTGTATGTAATTTGTGTGCAATATGTTCCTTTCTCCTTCCTATGGCACATTTTGATCTGCTGTTGATGACTTCTTGTGATACACTTAAAGAATGATTTTACACATGCCTGGCTATACAGATAAAGGGTGTACTTGCGCATTCAGACCTTTGTTACACATTTCTGTCCGTTGCCTGCTGCCTCGCTTCAATGTCCTGGTGCTGTTTGTGTGATCATGAGGTGAACCAGATGGAAGAGCTGACCTGTTTTTTTTTTTTCTGGGGGAGAGCAGTGGAGAACAACTGATGTTTTTATGGGGTTACTTTTCACGTGAATCCATTGCCCAGTCAGGTTTGCAACATAGCTGTGTAAATGGTTTTCCTGGCTTAGCTAGGGTTTCTGCATTACAGCTTAAGAGTGGGAATGAACAGAAAGAGGAGCAAAAAAGACCATAAACAGAATGGATTTATAGACGTTTCTTTTAGTTACAGATAGTTTCCATGGCAGCATAATAAGCCAGGGGAGGAGTTGGTGCTATGGAAGAAATTGTGACTTTTTTTTCCTGGAGTGGTGGCAGGGAGGAGGCCTGAGTTATTCTTCATTGCTCCTGTAGTGGTGTAAGCTATGTGAGCAGTTACATTAGCATAACTTGGTTGGTGGTGTGGACACTGAAATGAATGGTAAGGATTAGAGAGGGGACAGATCTCTCTACATTCTCCCTGTTCCAGAAGGGACTGCAGTGTGAAAGCTACAAACCTCATGGAACATACTCCTTAGTTTCAGTCTTTCTTGGATTTGGCATAATGAGGACCATTGCCGGGGGGGGGGAGGGGGGGATATAGTTGTGTATTAAGGCACTGTAACAGAGGCAGAAAAAGGTGTCTTGCAAAAAGTAAAAGAACAATAGAATACTATTAGAGGAACAATATTATTATCTTACTGGGCTGTGTTAATGACCCTTGTTTTTGTTATCAGGATTGATTTGGCAAAAGCGTCGGTTGCACTGAGGGGCTTTCTTACCCTAGACCCAGCAGCAGTAGCCTCTTTCTGTAAGTATTTTGAAGCTGACAGGAAGTTGTCCAGAAAAGACAGTAAATGGAAGAATCCTACATACTGTTTTCAGTGAAATCTTCCTCCCTCATTATTTTCTGCTTTAGAATAAGTGACTTGCTCAGTAGTTTAAAATAGCTTTCAAAGGCTATGAACACTTTGCTACGTATTTTTAAAGCATTTGCAATAGTAGCATTAGTGGGGCTGTTAGCGAGAGAGTTCTTTTCCCACTTCTGAATACTGAACACAGACCTAGCAAAAACCAGAATCACAAGATACCATCTTTGATGTAGCTGATGGATTGCAAAAGTGCAGAAACCAGATTTTGATGGGTCAGGGGAATGTTGAAGAAGAAAGAATGAATTAAAGGAAACTATCATTGGAGGCAGTGGAGTGAAAGGAAAGAAAATGTAGCGATAATTATCATGACATGATGAAGACAGCACTTTGGGGGTTTATATCTGACATTACTAATTCCATTTTTTCCAGTGTACTTTGCTGCTCTTATCTTATCCTTAAGCCAGCAGATGACATGTGACAGAATTAACCTCTACACACCACCTTCAGAAAATGGCAGCATCTGGTAGGAAACTTAAGAAATCATTTCTGTAAATTATAACATAGCTCACTTAGGAACATTAGTCAGACTGGTGGATTGAAAAGGTTATACAACATACAGAAGAAAGTATTAATGAAGGATTTCATTACTAAACCTGCCTTTGTCTGAGCTTGTCCTGAATCTTTGATAATTTCACTGAAAAATGAGAACTCGAGGGGTTTGGTCATGTTGGTTGCAAATCCATTATACCTCAAACAAGAGCCTGTTGGAATGATGCTGAAAATGTCATCTGACAGGAACGGTAAGAATCTCTTTTGCTGGAAAATGGGACCCTAGTGAGGTAATCCTTTTGTGTTCAAGGGCAGGCCATTCTGTAGAGAGTCAGTACTGGTTTTGAAGGAGATAGTCTAATCTGTCCAAGAAATGAATGTCATGGTATTACGAAAAAGTGGTATGTCTGCCACAGGATGCAAGGCCTTAGCAGACACAGCTGGAATTAAATATGAAGCGTTGTTTCATGCTAGGCAATCCCATCCAAACCTGTTACTTTCTGAAGTAGGTATTTAATGGACTTAAACTCTAGTAACACAAGTTTTTAAAATAGACCAGAAGAAGCAGAACAAAAGCATTTACATGAAAATTAGCTGGTTTGGGCGGTTAGATTTTTCTTCTTTTTTTTCAGGGCTTCTGTAAATGTTGAGTTGTTTATTAAAAAGCCTAGATTCTAGGCACAACCTGCTGCTGTTATGACAGCAAGAAAAGTGATAGCTAACTTAAATCATAACCTTCTTAAAGCCCTATCTCATCTACCCTGCAGCATCTATACACAAGTCCTTTCACTGGCTTTCAGACAGACTTTACTGATTTCCTGTTGACTTGCCTTGCTGCCTCATGAGAAAGTGCTTAAAAATAAGATCGACTGATGACATTGTGTGGTGTCTTTCACCACAGTAAAATATGACCATGCGTCTTGATTTTTATTTTCTGTCTCTTGGCCAAGAAAAGGAATTTGCTGTTGAAATCTACAAGTGGACATTCTCTGTGAGATAATGGGGTTTCTTAGCTGACTTGCTGTCTTTGGTAGTCACTCTCTTTACCAGGCCTTTGCAATGCAAGACCATCAGGATAGTACAAGTACTTCTGTTTTCAGATCTGGCTTACCAAGCTTCTTTTTATGATAGTCTGTTGAAATTATTATTGTAACCTGTATGTACCAGCAAATCCCTGACTGATGGGTTGATGTGCTCTTCCCAGGACGGCAGGTACTGAGGAAGAAATTGTTCAGCCATGGGTTGTGGTGAATCTGGTAGTGTCTATTCTAGTTGGGACAAGTTGGATCTTCTTGTCTTACCGACCAGAGCTAGACCACAGTGAAGGTAGGAAACATTAATAGGCAAAATGTTGTTTGTTCAGGCTTTTATCTGCTGTGCTCTGTATTTGGTGTTCAAGACTAGTCCTGAGAAATTTTGTGGCTTCAGAAAAACAAGCATCTCCTAACAACTTTCCAAAGCAAGTGCGTCTTAGGAGCTGGTGTCTGTGTTTGGTTTTATAAAGAAAAAACAGTAATTTAGAAAGGAAAGAAAAGCCTTGTTTGTCCTGGCTGAAGCAACATGAATTTTGAAACATGAGAGAGCATGTGCCTCTTCTTCATTGAAGGGAAAAATAATTTTTACTTTAACAAGATTTTGAATATTTGAAATGTATTTATTCTGCTTGTGTTTTAGAAAATTCCCTAATGTTATTAATGTTCCTTTTGCTACAAATGCTGAATGCATTTCAAGTTCAGTATTATTTTCAATAGAACATTGCAGTAGTTTTGGGAACTCCAGAACTTTGAAAAGTCAGATTTGTGCTTGCAGAACAGGACTTCAAATGAGGACTGCTTGTGTTGGTCCAGGCTGGAGGAGGGGGCAAGCAAGTCATCCCCTTTTCTTAGAAGATGCTTTGCTACAGACTAGGCCTTCTTCCTTTTGTTGTTCCAAATGGGATCCAAAAGGTGTATCATAACTCAGCTTTCCTATCAAATGCATGCAGCCTGTGACTTGAAGCTACGCTGTACATAAAAATCCTAAGTTTCAACTTAAAAGTCAACAGGTATCCAAAGACCATCATGAGTTGAAGCACAGATTTGTGTTTGGGAGGCTGAAGAAGATTCAACATGCTTCTTCAGATTACTTTAGAATTTTAATGTACACATTTCTTTATTTCAGCGGCCCCAGTTCTGCTTATTTCTAATAACTCAATGAGTTAAAAAAAAAAACAACTAGGTGGCAGCCTTTACAATCTTTGACAGTAAAATTTATAATATATGTTTAAATTGTATTTAAAATCCATTTTTTAAATAATAAAGACTTATTCAAGGAAGCCAGTGGCAGGATTTAACTCCGGTTTTGATGATTTTTGATATTTACATGTGCCTACTAAGATTAGAAAACCTGATTTGGACATTTCAAGAGAGAAATTCTATTAGGACTTATCCCAAATAGTAGAGAAAGTTTAGTCTACGAAGGATGAGGTAGCAAAAACATGTGCATCTCAAACCTGAGTGGATAAACCACATTATTGCATGTACAGATTGTGTAACTTTACTATGTTGACAGGTTGTTGGAAAACACGGCCTGGTCTATATGCTGAATATGCTATTTACAAGACAGAAAGTACACTTATGCTGATGGTGCAGTATAGATACGTAAGGGAATCCAGATACAAGAAAACTCTACCCTCAGCAGCACAGAGCTCCACAAGGTCTACCTCATCAGTTGCTTAGCGTGCCTAGCCGAATTTCTCCACAAGGAGCTCTTCACTGCTGACCTTAGGCTGTTTCCTGTGCCTGAGCTGTTGTGGTGACAGCTAGCTGTGAGCAATGTCATTCATGATTCTTTCTATCCCAGGTTCTAGTGTTGCTAACTTATGCTGTGATAACATACAGCAGATTTATTCATAAATGAACAAGTCTCTAAACAGAAATCTTCATTCTTGAGTCTGAAACTCTCAAAATTCCAACAATCCCTCAATCTAGAGTTGTTTCAGTGTCCAGGTTGAATGCAGGATGATACTGCATATGATCAGCTGCTAACATCGTCACTAATTCTGTTGATTTGGGGAGGCAACAATAGTTTTCTAAAGACAGTGGTGGCCCTTGCCATTGCCAAGTTGTTGATACTATAATTGCGAAGAAAAGCAGGAGGCTTGGGGGAATGCTAGAGCACTTTCCAGGAATAATGAAATTGTATTCAGGTGAAACTTTTAAAAGAAAACATAATTCTTTTCTTTCTCTCTTAGAACTGATGTTTCATGCTGAAATAGAGGAATTTCCCCAGGGAGATATCATACCCAGAGTCCAGCCATAGTGTGGAACAAGCATCTGCAAATATTGTAGCTGTGACTGATGGCTCAACATGTTGTGTATTATAGCCATGTATTATACTTTCATAAAGAAAAAAATGTATTTTTATATTGTATATATTTGATTTTGATCTTTTTATGTATGCTACAATTTCCAAATGTGATTGAAAACTTTTATACTTTTGCTTTTATTTTATGAAGTAGATTAGTGCATAAAGTCAAGGTGATTTTGTAAATATTGCTACCTGTATAGCCACAGAAACTAGGTGCATGCAGAAGATCAGGTATTCAGTGCTTTTTTGACTGCTGTACAGTCTTTGAACAACCTGCTTTTGTTACTAATGCTGATACAGGGAAATAACTATTTGCCTTTTGACCACTTAAATATTGTTTAATAATTCTGTTGGCCTTGTTTGTTCTTTCAAGGCTCGCTTGCCAGGGCCTGGTGCCTGTGGCGTCTGTCAAGGGTTAAGCTTATCAGGGACTGGTATTCCTCAAGGACTGACATGCCAAACAAAGGGAGTGATAACAGGAACTGCAATGTTAGTCTTACCTCAGAACTTGTTAGGACTTGTTAAAAACCGCTGAAATCACCAAGTAAGAAGAGAGCATGTGTAAATGACTAAAGTTCATTTAGAGGACAGAAGAAGAAGAGGAAGATAAGACCCCTGAAGAAGTAAACGACCACCAGAGACAGATCTGAGCCTGCGCAAGATGACATAAACATTTTAGAACTGCTGACACAAGTTTTTGAACTAACCCCGCCCCAACTTATACATATGTATATTTTGTATTGTGTAACACTATGAATATGTATGCTTTGGTGTAATAAATATCTGGCTGCTTGCTGAGACGGTGTGCAAGCTTTGAGGAGAAATCCCCTTGCACCTGACACCGAAATAAACATACCTTCTTTATAACTCACTCTCCGAGTTGTAAAGTTTGATCCGTGTGTCAATGCTGATAGGATTTGGCTTACCTGATTTGGCTAAATATTCTCTACAGATTAAAACAAATCTTATGAAGAAAATAGTCTAAGGAAGATTATAACAAAACAGAGTTAAGAAACATAAAACCCACAAAGTTAGTAGGCATAAAATAATCTGGGTTTAGTTGTCATAAAAAGTATTTGCTAGAATAAGAGATTGGATTGTCAGGGATTTTGCTTAGTAATTCCTTAAAAGAGGACACTTTATTTTTCATCTTCATTTAGTTCTCTTGACTAAGGTCTTGATGATAACAAGTTCTTTCAAGTTGATGTAGATACAAGAAACAGAAGTTTTAATGTTGCAACAGTTTGGTCAGCTAATGAATACCTAAATGCATCTTTTAATCAAGCAGGGTATTTTTGGGTTGCCAAAAGAATATATGTACGTCCTGTAATTTCTTGACAGTCAGGATGCATAACTATTACAAAGCCATTCACAGGAATAGTGTTCCGATTTCTCCTTATCTTGTATGGCAAGAGAATAGTGTTATTCACTGCTCTTTCTAAAGAAACTTGGATTTCACAGATGTTAAAGATGTTCCTACTTCTACCTATTTTGATGGAGATCGATTTCCCCAAAAAGGATGTTTGTTGTTTTGTGTTAGGATCATAGAATAGAATGGTTTGGGTTGGAAGGGACCTTAAAGATCATCTAGTTCCAACCCCCCCCTGCCATGGGCAGGGACACCTTCCACTAGACCAGGTTGCTCAAAGCCCCATTCAACCTGGCCTTGAACACTTTCAGGGAGGGGGCATCCACAACCTCTCTGGGCAACCTGTTCCAGTGTCTCACCACCCTCACAGTGAAGAATTTCTTCCTAGTAAGTAATTCAAATCTACCCTCTTTCAGTTTAAAGCCATTACCCCTCATCCTATCACTACACTCCCTGATAGAGTCCCTCCCCATCTTTTCTGTAGGCCCCCTTTAAGTACTAGAAGGCCGCTATAAGGTCTCACTGGAGCCTTCTCTTCTCCAGGCTGAACAAGCTCAGGTTTCTCAGCCTGTCCTCATAGGGGAGATGCTCCAGCCCCCTGATCAGCTTTGTGGCCCACCTCTGGACCCACTCGAGCAGGTCCATGTCCTTCCTACGCTGGGGGCCCCAGAGCTGAACACAGATGGAATGGGAAACTTCTTAAAATTACAAGAAAATGCTTACTAAAGCAAAACAAAAACTCTGCAGCAACCCACCTTTTGTGTAGTGATGTGGTAGTTGGTGGGTTTTGATGATGATAGCCAACATTCTTTTTCTTTTATATTAAATTGGCAAAATGAAAGCATTGCACATGTGAATAAATACAGATGTATTGCAGGATGAAACAATCTCCTCAGTAGACATAGACAAGAGCTCGTTCGAAATCAATTTCTCAAGAAAGTATCACCTAAAGCCCCAAACCTATTTGTACATGTTATTTAATATGTTTTGATTTTGCCATGTTTTATTTAATGTGTCTAAGTGTGGTTGTAAAGGGTGTGCAGTTGTCCAAGTTCCCTGGAGACTTTCTGTACTTTCTAGTAGTGCAGTTAAGAGTAGCCAGAAGACTTGAAGGGGATGTTAAAGAGCCAGTAACTTTCTATGCTGTTAACCTGAGTTGCTTTAAAGCAAGGATGGGAACATGAATAACTAGGGCAGCTGCTGCCCTGTTGAGGACTTGAGTTCTGTTATGCCCATCCAGCAAATTTAAGTAATTCAAAAATTCAGTGTTTGTGACATTTTTTAAATCCTATGGTAATCTTGGGGGGGGGGGGGGGGGGGAAGTTCTATCAGAATTAAAAGATGTTCCACAGCTGTTGGCTGCATTCTGGGGTGTTCAGATTGTTGTGGGAAGGAGCTGTTAACCTTTTTTGTAAGTTGTTATGGCTCCTGTGTATGTAGTTTTGCAAAACTGTAGAGCTAAATTATGGCTGGCACTGCATTGTACATTAAAATGGAGAGATTCAGGGTGCTGCTCCCCTTCAGTGTTGCACTGGAGGTTCTTGTCATGATTCGGCTGTAAGAGATGGGGGATGAGGCACTACTTAGTGTTCCTATGTAAGTTGTCACCACACTTTCTCCAGACGTGCTGTGTTTGATTTACAGAATTGTTGAGCTCCTGAAGATGAGATTAATAATGGCTTCTCTTTGCTGCTTGACATTTCTGTCAACTTGGCATGGTAAGAAGTATAATTTTGCCCATAAAGCATGGACCTCAGGCAAAACTGTGCTAAGGCATCACATCAGTACAGGAAAAACTTGAATAACATCATTGCTTGATTTCTGACATTATTACTAGGAATTGGCCTTCCAAGTATCCTTTGGACAAAGCAATGCTAGCCAAGAGCCAGATTCATTCTCAAGGTGAAATACAGTAGTTTGTTTAGATGGTTGAGCAGGGATTAAGTTAATGAACTTAATGGGATCAGTATTTCAAACCAGCCTTGCCTTTCCAGTGTATCTTTTTGGGAGGGTCTGAGTATATGCATATTTAAATTAATGACGTTTGAGGTTGCCATTTAAAATCACACTTAACAAACAGTTTGATGGCTAATTATTTTACAAAGTACTTTTCATTCCACTAAGCCTCATAATGGAATATGAGTTTAACTGAGCTTTTTTGTTTAGTTACTTGGAAAGTTTTAGAACAAGTTTACAAAATAGATGTTTAACTACAGAACATGCAATATCTGTAGAAGCCTTAACTTGAAATGCCTTTGTGTGTTTCCATACCATTGTTTTTAATGCAGTATTTTTGTGTTAATGAAAAAATTACAAAGACATTAGTGCCAATTTCTTGTTTTTACATATATGAAACAATTAAACAAGTGCTCTAAACTAGTTAGAAATGATTGTACTACTTTGTCCTGTTCCCAAATGACTAGTCTGCTTAAATTAAATTAGTCTAATTCTTTTCCCCAGTGCTAATATTATGTATATTATACAAGCTCCAAAGAGGTGATTATGGGAAAACATTTTTTTTATTTGTGGCAGTGTTGTAAATAATGGCTTTACTTTCTTTCCGTCAGATTCCTGGTGCTGTACTGGCCTTTTGTACAATCAGAAACGCTACTGTGAACTCCTGACAACTAGCAAGTAAAGTGTATTACATCAGTTAATGGGGTTTGTTTAGCCTAAAAAGAAGCATATGAAGAGAGGAATCTGACTGCTGTCTTTAACCACCTAACGGGTGATTACAAAGAAGACAAGACTCAGACTGTTCTCAAGCTGCACAGTGAAAGATGAGTGGAAATGGTCACAGGCAGCATCAGGAAAATTACCATTAGCTGCCACAGGAGTTTTGACTGAGGATTTGGGACAAGCTGGGGTGGGGGCCCATAGGGGCTGTCTGTGGGAGCTCCATCCCTGGAGCTGCTCTGGACGTGGTGGACAGAGCCCTGTGCAGCCTGAGCAGGGGTTGGACCTAGCGGGCCTCTAGAGTCCCTTCTAAGCTAAGTTGTTCTTATTTTGCTTCTTAAAAGGCAATAATTTAAAATTTGGTTAAATTCCAGTTGCTTTTTCTTTTAAATGTTACTCTCTCAACTCAACTTTCTCAATGTGAAGCCAGGTGGCATTAATTTGAAAAGTGTCTTTTAAAAAGTTTTTTTTGGTATTGCTGAGGTAAACTTCAGGAGGGTTATGGTTAGGTCAGAATTATTTGCTTGCTTATTTGCAGCAGAATTAATTTAAATGACTGAAGGCTTTGGGAGAATAGAGTAAATCATCAGGTACATATTCATTGCTAAGCCTTACCTTTCTCTTCCTTTTCCCTCATTGTGGTGTGGAAGGTGCTGTTGTATTCCTCAGTGCAGCTGTGCTTGAATTAGTCTGTAAGTCCACAGACACTTAGAGAAAGTCTCTTTTTCCTGGGTGTTACTGATGTTCCGTGTCCCCCAGTGCTCGCTCTCTTCACAGAGGGCAGGGAGAGCTCCCAAGCTGGGCAAGGCCCGTTGCCCTGCCGCCTAAAACCCGCCGGCTGCTGTTTCTCGGTCAGGTGCTTTTGGGGATGTCTTTTCCCGGATTCGCCCTGTCGGGAACAAGCGTGTGTCGTCGTCCCCTTCCCGGCCCGTTTATTTACCGATCAAGCCTGACTATTTCGTACCTCAGCCCGGAGCCGTTGCCTGCCGCCCCCTCGCGCCGCGGCGACAGGTGGCGCCTCGCGCGCGGAGCGCGTAACGGCCGTTGGGGGGGCGGTGGCGGGGCCGCCATGTCAGAGTCGGTCGGTGGGAGGCAGTGCGGCCGCCCGCGCCCGCATACCCCCGCGGCTCGCCGCCTTTTCCCTCCGTCGCCGCAGTCCCTCGACCTCGAGCAGGTGGGGGCCGAGGAGAAGGCGGCATGCTGGCCTTCGAGGTGCGGGCGCTGCCGCGGGAGAGGAAGAGCCGGCCGATGGGCGGGCTGCACGGCCGCAACGGGATGGGGGAAGTGAGCTGCTCTATACTGTATTGCTGCGGTGCTTGGGCACGGTCTCTCTCTCCTCTTAACTAGATGTCATTGCAGGCCGGTGTGCCTGTGAAAGGGAAGTAAGGAGGGAAGCCTGCCAACTTAATAGACTAGATTCCAACCCTGCCTCATCTGGGGATGAAAAGACGTCTTTCTTAATGGGAACAGAGCTGGCTTCCTCTGCCTCTTCCACCCCCCTTTTATTTGGTAGCGGTAGGCAATGCGTGCCTATCCAGTAGCTGCAATCAAAACAGGAAACCTTGTCTTGCAAAAAGAAAAATTCCCATATGTTCCTACACAGGAACAAACCTATTTGCTTTAATTCTTTATTTTAAATTTATGTAATCTTTTCTTCAAATGTAAAAAATTTGAGAGTCCTCTGTAGCTAAGGCAGTTTCCTGTACTGATTGCCTGTACTATATTCAAGAAAATGGAGGAGCATGGCTTTTCAGATTGATACAGGCAGGCCTCAGACAGATAATGATACAGAGACAAGAAAAAAACCCCAAGATGATCTTGTGGATAAATATCCACACCCACTGATAGATGTAGTAGTTAACTGACACAGTGAAAAAAAAAATGGTTTAACATACTTGGGGGGGGGGGGGGAATGCAAACAAACAAACAAAAAAACCCCACCCCAACAAACAAACAAACAAAACCACCCACAAAAACCCTCAAAACAACCAACAACCACTTTTGAAAAAAGAGAGGGCAAAAAAAGAAATAGCACAGTCAAGAAAAGATTTTGAAACTGTTAAAAGTCTCATGATAAACGAGCAAGAAGAAATATCTGAACCAGTACATTCTTCTTCCATTTTAAATGCTTGTGATGCTATTACTCAAGCAGAATACCCTTGTAGGCCATGGCTATCCTTTCCAGCAAATTGTCCCAAATGTGTCTTTCTACAAGCTGAGCATGAGGAAAAAGAAAAGTTGTCAACAAATCCTGACTGGAAGTCAAAAGACAAGCAATGTAGAAAGGCTCCTAAGAAACATGCCGTGCCATGCCAAGCCATGCCATCAACATCTGGGTCAAATATTAACAAGTACACAGTTTAAGAAGGAAAAACAAACTAGTTTGAGGAAATCTGGTGATGTTGTAAAGAAAAAACATGGAGAGTGTGCTGAACCAGCTCTTTCAACATCACATGCTGTGGGGTCCAAGGATTCAAAATCATCTGTGTTCTCTCATAAGGAAAATTTGAAGCAGAAAGTGAAGCAGGAAAAAGAGTATGACAGCCAGCCAAATAAATCATTCAACAAGTCTCTGATGGCTCCATCAGCTACGCAGAACACCTACCTCAAACCATGAAAGCATTTAAAGAAAACTCATCTACAAGTGGCTTTCCAGATTTCACATGGGCAAAAGGAAATCTGCCTGTAAGAACATTTTTCTTTTAATTGGCCACATCAAACATACGAGAACTAGAAAGATAACTGATACCAGAATGTAAACTAAAAAAACTTTTTTAATAAACTAGTAGATAAACTCAGCATTGATACTCTCAACCCGTACATCATTTAGAGTAAATTTTGATGAAACAGAGGAAAACTTATGCATCCTGCCAGCAATCCCTCTGCTCCTTGCTTTCTCCTTACAGTATTCTTATTATATGTATCAGGAAATTCCACTAGTAAAGACGAACTTGTCTGAAAACATGCCTAAGGTTTTTGGACTACACTACGTCACTTGAATTTTGAGTGCTGCTTTCATTTTTTTGTTTCATCAACTGTTATTCTGCTTAGGTGCTGCTGCTAACCATAACTTGCAATTTTTTCTGGATTCAAATATTGCTTCCACATGGCTGGTGCAATGAGCCTTTTTTCCCCCTCCTCATTGTAAACATCATAGATTACACTTTTGAAGGGATGAGATATCAGTCTTGTTCGGGACAAGTTGTTTAGTGGATGCTCCTGTAGATTTTCCCTATGATTTTCATCCCATATGACACTGTTTGGTTTCTGCTCTAAACTATCATGTTAGAATTGCTCGTCTTCCCTTTACATGCCAGAGGTAGGTTGAATTAAGTTGTGGATAAAAGAGTTGCTAAAATCATGGGCAGTGGTGACTAAGGTCCTTGAATAAATTGTGCCAACTTATTCCTCTTCTCATGAGTGGCTAGCCGTTATAAATATTCTAAGGGATTCACGGGAATCCTGTAAAATCTGTTAATAATATGTTTCCTTATTGTGTTTTAGTACATTACATGTTATTGCTACTAATAGAATAAACCTAATTAGTAAGTTAGTTATGAGATATATCAAGAAGGGGACAGATAGAAGGCAGTAGGTTCTAGATAAAGTGTTTTAGAGCCAATATGTTTGGGCATACATACATTGTCACTGAATGTGAAGTCTGAATAGTCTTTTTTACTGATAAAATAAAGAAAAAAATACGTGATTTAGGAGAAGCTCTAGGAGAACGTGAGTCAGCCACCGTATTCTGCAAGACCCTATACTGGTTCCCCGTATTTGTAGGTCAGCTAGAGAGACCTCCAGAGTACAGTCTGTAAATTCTTAGATTGCATCACTGGATTCCTCTATTACAGGAAATGCTAAGAGCTTGAAGTTTGAGAATCAAACCATTCAAGCACACCAAATGGAAATTAATCCTAAGAAAAGGGTGAATTATGTGAAATACTCCAAAGAATTATTACTGGAAATTGTGACACCCCAAAATGACATGTGAAACCAGAATGCCCTTCCAAAGAAAAGTGAGAGGGCAAGGAAAATCTTACTTGGAATCTCTCTTGGAAAGATAATGTTCCCAGGTTGTGATCAAAAAAACCCATAATGTATTAGTAATAATAATAATGTTCTTGCAATATCTTTACTGCATTTTTTTTTCACTTTAATGTATTAACCAACATTAAATGTGTTTTCACATTTCAGGGGATCTTTGGATTTGTAACAGGTGTTATATAGCTTTTCTGGTTTGGGGCATTTACAAAATAAGGTGTTGCACACTGTGAAATCTTAATCAGAATTGTAACTAATTGATGTGATAGGCTAGCAGGTTAGGCAGAGAGACCAGACCATTGCAAGAAAAAATGACCTGGATGGAAAATGCGTTTCTGCTAGCAAGAATCTCTTGCATTTCAGAAATGTGAAAGTATGGGAAAGGAAATATTTTCAAGTGGTTTTTTTCTAATGTGGTTAATCAACATTAACTACAGTATTATAGCTACAGTGAGCGAAAGCAGCCACTCTGAAGGTTCACCAAGTTCCTTCCTAGGAATTTTTGATGTTAATATTCCTTTACTTAGTACTTTATTATTAGTGTGTCAATTTGTTTTGCCATGACCCAAACGTTGAAAGCCCTGTTAAGACTGTTAGGCAAGATTTCAGCCTGTATTAGTGGTCTCCTCTATTGCAGGTAGCTTTCAGGATAGGACAAATATAGATTCCATGAATCTGGACTTGTGGGTAAATCCAGTAGTAATGGTGTATTCTGTAATCATACCTAAAAAATAAAACCACCACTCAATTGCAGCTAATTTCATATGGGGGTTTTTGGCATTTTTCAGGAACTTCATGGGACTTTTGGATAAGTAACACACATTTATGTAACTAATTTATGGAGTAGAATCTGTTGTTTTCATTTAGGAATGAGGGAGTTTTGCATAGGAACCTGTTTAAACCTAATCTTTCCTTCATCCTATCTCAAGTTTCTGGATAGGTTTCATTATGTTAAATACCAAAAGTTACTCTGCTAGCTGGCTTATTAGTAGACCATCTCAATTTTTCAGTGCTTTCTTTTTTAAATCCTTAAGTCTTTACTGGTCTGTTACATCAAATAGCTTTATTTCATATTATGGTTCTTACTCATAGTCTTTTGTGGTCTGTCTTACTGGAAGTGTTATATAATATCTCCAAATTTTAGTAGTTTTTCCTCATTCATACAGGATAGGGATGACCATCATCAGGACAGGTCATTACAGCTAGCTCAGTAGTTCTAGAGGTTTCTTAGACAACCTAACATACTTCAGCAAAGCTACTTACTAGCATTAAAGGCAGGGTACGTAAGTCGCCTACTTAGGTATGTGCCTTGTGTCAGAGACATTCAGAACAATGGTTTTCAAATGCTTTCCCATTATTTTACCCATCTTCTAGGCTAAAAACTGGTTTCACGGTACTTGAGGAGAAGGAAGGGGTGGGGAAAAGAGAGAGGTAAGGTAAAACTTGGTAATTTGACAATTTTTTTTTAATATTTACCTTTGTTCCGTAATAGCATCAAGTGGAAGAAACTGTTACCTCTTCAATGGATATTTACTGCATTGAGACTCTGAAGTGAGTAGTTCATCTAGCAGATCAAGTTGATTCTGAGTAAATCACACTTTTTCCTGTGTTCATCCATTCAGTCATTCACTGCTGAGGTATCAGACCAAGACAATAAGAAACTCAACAGCATTAAGCATATATTCAAGGATAATGTTAATTAATGTAAGTTTTCTGTTGTTACAGGTATTTCATTATTTTATGTAGTCTTAAATGCTAGCACAAAGAAAGGTGGCAGCAAAAAACCCTTTTCTTTTCACAAGTATTGCAAAAGTGACCAAACTATAAATTTCTGTTTCAGTGACCATAAGATTTTGCAAATGTGTAAAAGCTTTATAAGCCCCTTTGAAAATACTTCACATTGAGCCTAAATCTAAGATACTTGAAAATTTCAAGTCCAAGTTGTTCTAGTTCATATGCTGGTAACACTCACCACTGGTATGAGTAGATAAGTGCTCTAAAAAAGAAAGAAAAATACTGTGCTTAGAACTATGTCAGCCTGCAATAGAAAGTCTCTGCAACTTGAATCTTAACAATGCAGATCATGAATCTCAGATTTTGAAAACACTAACTGTATGCAAAACCTTCAGATTTTCAGTAGAACACAGATGTTTCCAAGAAGTTCTTTTCTGTGACAGGTAGTTGAAACCTCCTTAACAATATGATGATTATATATTTCTTTTACGTTAACTGGTATTTCTTATTTTGCATTATTCCTTAATAGAAAGTCTCACGGTTAATGAGAAAACTGCAGAAAACCTTTCAGCAAACATAATCCAGGAACTAGTTTTAACTATCTCTGGTTATTTTAAGAATTACTAGAAGTCACAGTGCCTCTTAATTACTTTTGTTTGAAAATAGTGTAGTTGTTGAAAAGCAATAGTTCTAACAGTGAAGACTTGTGAGCTTTTTAACTTAAGAAACTGTATTTCATTTTCTTTTTAAAAGTTATGTCAGTACAGAAGCTGGACCGGTATATGGAAATAAGTAATTTTAATTTTTTCCACAGGAAGAGACAGCAGCAAAGTAACTCAACTGGAACGCACGGTTGTTTAAATCAATTTATACTGACTTTGCTATTAGTATCCAAGTTCATTTTTATACAGAGCACAGGGCACTGTTGTTTCAAGAGAAACTTGCAAATACTAGCAGTTAAGCTACCTGAAATTTTCTGCAGTTTGGGTTTTTTTTTTTTTCCAAAAAGAGTATTAATGTTTATTCAGAGATCTGTAATTAAAATATGTACAACTTCACATGTGTTCTCACTTACTTGGCTTGGTTTTTACATGTACTGTTAGTCAAAAGTTACTTGTAGGTGCTATATAGTATATTTGATTTGAAAAGTCAAAATTTTTAGTGGTTAACAATTAAGAACATGGGGTTCACATGAAAATATTTTCTCTAAGAGTATATAATTGTTATTAGTATTTTTATGATCACAGTAGTTTTCTAGTTTAGACAACTATTTTCTTACCTAATGACTGACATAACTACGAAACTCTTTCCTGCAGTAACAAGAAGCTGTTAGTATGACTGGACTATGATGAAAACAGAAGTACAAGAATTACAGAAATAAATGGAGACAGATAGGGTAAGTTTATTGAAAGGCTTTTAATCTTAAGTTTCACGTATTAGGTTTTGAAATATAGAGCTCTCTTCACAGCATAATGAGTAGAATCAACTTTTTTGTTAATACTTTAATGTGGTGGTTTAGAATTTTATGTCTGTCTCAGGCTTGCATTTTGGTCATTTGGTCTTCAAGGCTTTGCAGTGAAGCTGCTGGCAAAACAGCAGTATTCTCAAGGTTTGCTGCAGGCCAGCTCAGCTATGGAAGACTTGAAGACTTAACGTGGAACGTATTTTATGTTGAAAATTTAAAATATATCCATTCAATATCCATACATTTTTACTACAGTCAGAACTTAAAACAGTAAAGTACTAGTGGCTTTGGGACACTTTTACTAAAACACAGTGCGAATATGCTTTTTTTAAAAGAAGCTGCTTTTGTTCAGCTTGAGTTGCCTAGTACAGTATAAGAGTTGAGAACTTACTGAATTGTAGGGAGAAGAAAGGCAGTTTTTCATCTCACTTAAAACAGATAAATTCACTAGGATCCTGGGGGTGTTATTAGGTTCTTGTTATGGCTGAATCTATCCATGGCAACGTAACTGTGCCTTGCAGAAGAGGCTTGTTTGCCAGCAGCAGTGCCAGTGAAGCTTAATGCATGTTGCCTGTTCTTCTAAGAGAACAGTGTTAGATTCTGGTAAGCTCTGGTGGTGAACAAGAATAGAGTATAAATAAAAATATGTACAGTAACTTTAGATTATTTAATATGATTCTTCAAAATTAACCTGTTCCTGCTATAACTTGAGACTTACTTTGCATAGTAAGGGGTCCTCAGATTAATTGCTAAAATGACAACAACAATAAATGGAGATGCAAAAGTACAAATCTGTACTAAGAATATACACAAATGGAAGAGTATAAGTCACATTTTCAAGTAGCTTAACTTCTTTGGGAAACATGCAGTATTAAAACTGCATGAAAAATGATGTATAGCTAACTTTTGGCAAGTATGACAGCACATCAAGTGAGAAAAATACCTTTTGGGACATGTGAAAAGAGAAACATTTATTTGCATAAGGAACTAATTTGTGCAGTTTCAAATTTAGACTTGGAAGTGGAGGATTTCTCCTTACTAAAATAATTTGGGTGATAATGAAAAGACAAATAGATTGATTATGTAAGATCACAGACAAAACCCAAGCCTGAATTCAGAAAGGCACATGGACTGCAGCAATGAGCTGAAAATACAGTACAGAGTAAGATTACAGCAGGAACTCTCTTCTTAAGAAATATTTTGAAAGAGGGAGATAAGCATTCAGCCATTCTCTATATACAGTCTTCCTTATTGTCAGAAAGTGAGGCACGCTGCACTTCATGATGCCGACAGAGGAAGTAGTTAATGAAAATATGGCCACTTCAATGGCATTTTCAAGTATACCTTGTCTAATTGTATTTTAACCATACAAACTAAAGCAGCAAATACAAATCACATTTTCCTTCTTTGAAGCACAGGAGAGGTATGATTGTTTGCTATTTATTTAGAATTCCCAGTCTGTATCATCTTGATTTGCAGTAATACATCCAAGTTCAGTCCCGACTGCTGTTGAGGGCAGTGCCAAGAACTCTGATCTGTTATTTTGATTAGGAGGTGGTAATAGAGACAGTAGTGAATTCTGTGTTTGTTCTTTTATCTAGAAAGAAGAAAAGTTAAAACAGGGCTGCACATAAAAGTCTACATAACCTTGCATCTGACTTAATTAAAAGCATGTGAAATCAGAGCCACGTTCTTGCATGTGACAATATTGAAAATAACAGGATGAGGGGTTTGGCTTTCCTCACTCTAAAGTTGGATTAGTCTTTCAAGATCAATTACATTAGCTATGCAGTTTTTCTGCTTTAAATTAGAATATTAACCATTATTCTTATTAGTTAGGCTGACTTCAGTTAAACAGACTTTATCAAAGGGGAAGTGGATTACTCTTATGCTTCCTATACTCTACCAATACCATTTTGTTTAAAAAAAAAAAAAAAAAATGTCTGAAGCAGATATGCTGTTACAGGATGTTTTTTGGCTCCAGCTAACTTAATTACTTTGTAATCGAACTCTAATAATTTGTGGCTTATTTAGGTTATAGCTGTGTCACTTAACAAAATGTAGTAAACTCACCTGTTTGAAGAACGTATGCGAAAGCAAACTGCTTGCTGATGGCCTGGATCATAAAATGAACAGTATAATTATATTTTGGAAAGTAAAATACTGCTTTTGGAAGATGGGCCAGACTGACAAATCAGTTTAAGCTC
This sequence comes from Harpia harpyja, assembly GCF_026419915.1. Taxonomy (NCBI): domain Eukaryota; kingdom Metazoa; phylum Chordata; class Aves; order Accipitriformes; family Accipitridae; genus Harpia; species Harpia harpyja. The sequence goes on along the minus strand of NC_068946.1, from coordinate 26,681,762 downwards.
CGTGGTTTTTCATCCACAGGACAAATATGAAGCATAAGAAAAGCAGCACAGAATTCCTACAGTCTATGCCTCAATTTGTAGTGAAAGCACTACTGAAGAAATCTATTTTTAAAGGCTTTTTCACTTTTCTGTTTTAACGAGGAATTTAATGCCTCATTCAGAAGAGACATAGTACTGAAAACATATACTTCAGATTTCTGTTTTTTTCTTGGACAAAGTGCATGTTTAAAAATTAATTTTACTTGTTACAAAGTATATTCATATTACAAGAAATTCAGGGGTCAAACAACTTTAGAAGAATGGTTCCTTTATCAGGCAAGATAATTCTTAAATTACAAAACCAAAGGTAAATGTAGTGTTTTGCATAGTACTTCTGGTTTGAAATTCTGACTTTAACAGTATTCAACTAATTACTGTATCCTAAATTGTGGGCTATACTTGGCCTTAGACTGAAGTGACAGAAAATTAGTTTTCACCAGAAGGTTACCTTTTCTCAGGGTCCTGTTGCAAGCAAAGTTCTACCAAGTTGTGGAAAGCAGGTGAAAACGTTTTGGAAAAGGGAATTTGTAGTCTTTCACTGGTCATTGTGCGTGTCATGCTCTCACCAATTCCAGAATCAACACCTGATCGGGAATTCTTCATCCTGGATTCCCCACGGGGAAAGGTATTTATATCCCAAGGACAGTATGTGGGACCCTTCAGCTTTTGCAGCAGCATCTAATAGAAAGGAATAGCAGTGTAAGAGTTCAACACCTATCCAGACCTATCCAGGCTAAGCTGTGAAACTCCAGGAATGGAAGGATTATTTGGTCTAGAGAGAAGCATGCATATCAAAAAGCAGCCCCCATTTCAGCAGTAATAGCATTGGTTTCTCTGAGTAAAACAAAAAACATTGAGAGTGTTTTGAAGTAGAAATAGAGTTTAGCATCATACCTGCGTGTGAGGCATATCTTGAAATGGAACATGTCCGTTGGCTAATTCACATGCTGTAATTCCCACACTGTAAATATCGGACTTCATGTTATACCCAGACAAATCCTGTAAGAGAAAGAAAACTCTACTGGATCACTGATGCCATTGAGCAGTGCCAACAAAAATACAAATGTCTGTAATCTGCACAGGATTGAGGCAATTAAATTGTGAAGCCTCAGGCTTTGTTCAGAAATCTGATGACTGTACTGAAGACAAATTTTAGGATCTGCAGTAGTTTCCAGGAAGGTCAGGTAAAGAGACTTAATACAGCAGCACCTTACCAACAGCTTTAAAACCAGTTCTCTTTAGGAGAATTACAAATTCAGTACATCTATGTCTTTTAAAAAGTTGCAGTTCAACAGCTTCCATTGCACTTCTACAACCAGACTTAAGTTAGAAGTTGAGTACTTCCAGTAACTTTGAACAGGAAAAATGAAGTGTAATTTATACTAACCTGTCTCAGTAGTTCAGGACTCAGCCAAGGAAGCACGGATGTACTAAACTGGGGGAAATCATATACCACCTTTGACTTTTGTCCATTGTTAACTAAACTGTAGAGGTTGCTCAAGCCAGAGAGAGAAACCAGCCCATCCCCTGAAATCAGAATGTGGCTAGCTTTAATATTCCTGTAACATAAAGTAGTAAAGTTTAGTTATAAGAATTACTCTAAGCACTACTAGAGTAGAAAAGCTTTCATATTTCATTAACTTATAGTAAGACGTTAGCGTGCAGTTCTATTTAGCCAATTACTTTCATGAAAGTTCTTCACTCAGTATGAGTTGTCTTTTTAATACAGCCCCAAGAAAGAGGAGAGATGATCAGCAAGAAAAAACTGCCAGAAATTGGAGAGGGGCCCTCCTTCCCTGCAAAGGGTATAAAGTAAGGAAGCCCTTTCTGCAACTCTGATTCTCTCCTGCTTCAAAGAGACACAGACAGATGTATAATCCCTGTAACAACTGGCTTCAAACAATATATGAATACTGTTCTTGTTAAGCTTCTACAAACTTGGTTCTGCTGTATTATTGAAGAAAAAATGCTTTTGCATTGTCTGACATAAGAAGGTATGTAGAAAAAGGAAGGATGCAACACTTAAGCTGAAAAAGAGTTTTGAAGTGAAACTAAATTCTTAATAAACTGGATGCTGTAATCTGATTCTTACCTATTGACATTCTCCTACCTGTGAATGTAGCCATTCTGGTGCATGTAATTTAATCCTCTGATTGCACCAAACAGAATGTTCCCTATTAAAGCTTCACTCATTCCTTCAGGAAAGTAAGTCTTCAGCAGGTGTCTAGCTGAACCTGGAAGTGAAAAAAAACCTAGCTAAGCCTAACAAATCTTGCTAAATTACCTGTCTATGCTTGCTTCATTCTATACATTAATCAAGAATGGTATTCTCATCTTTATATTGACTATGGTACATCAAGAACAGTCACATGGATGCAACCGATGCATCCATCACGCAAAGGTCACACTCAAGTCATGCTTCTGTTAACTCAAAGTCTATGCAAAGCCTGTATTCAATCTAGACAAGTTTTCTGTTGGCAAAATTCAAAGTTGTATAAAGTCAAATACATCTCCCAGTTATCATTTCTCACATGGTGGGTGTTAGGACTAAGTACAATTTAATGCAGTTCAAATACCAGTCTTCACTGAAGATGTACAGAAGACTTCTCTAAACAAATGGTTTGGGAAAGTTTGTTTTTTCTACAAGACAGGAGATGCTTGAAGAAAAACCTCTCATGGACCATGTGGTCCAAATTGTATCAGCCCTTTTTCCTATTCCAAAATTGCAGTTAACAGTTCTTACCATAGGCCATGAATGGGGAGATAACCCAAAGCCAACTACCAGCTGTAAACACTGTCCAAAGCGTCATTACGTTGGGATGCTGGAAAAAGTGGGATAAAACCACCTCATTCTATGGAATTAAATGAAAGTGGATGTGTTAACCACAAGACAACAGTCTTACTAAGAGCATTTAACCAGTAGAAAGAACTGTTCCCTATGTGCATTTATACATAGTTGCAGGTAATGTGTATAGCCTGCAATAAAAATGTAAATAACTTGCCTATAATTGCATTTGTCTGAAGTAGATCTAGTTTGCTCGTAGTCCAAAGTTTTGATGTTAAATACATACTACAGAACATGTTTCAAACAAAAAGTTGTACAATTACATAAGTATTTAAAACACTCATCAACAGTTTTCTTCAGAAAGCAACTCTCAAATTTACACATGCTTTGTGTTTATATTCTACTCCTTTGGAGGAAAAACTTGACTGAAATGACCCAGTACAAACACAAAGGCTACCTCTGTTTAGTAACCTCATATGTATTCATCACTATCTTCATCAGACTTGTGCAGAAATGCTGTTGCTTTACCTGTAAGGCTTTCAAATGCTCTTCAGAGCAATTTTCTAGGTCTGTGATCCTTACAGCAACTTGCATGCCTGTAGGCGTATGCCGTGCAAGGTAGACTGAAGTTAAGTTGTTGAACCTCCTACCTGAAACCAGAAGTGGCTACCTTAACATTGGAGAATATAATAATCCACCACATGATTTCCTTCATATTTAGAGATAATTTTACAGTTCTACAATTGCAATTGATAGCAGCATGACCTTTTCTTTAAGAATGCCAAGAACTCAAGTAGTTGCAGCAAAATATATCCAGGAAATTAGTTAAAGCATGGCTCTGCTGTTTTTAGAACAACTAGAAGTCTTTAAACATTTGCCAGTATCAATTACACATCTAAATGAACAACACTTTTAGCATGCATATTCACATAAACATATGCATGCACAGTAGGGTTCAGGGCAGCCATCCTTAGAACAATCAACTCAGCCAAGTGACAAGACATGATGTTACTTAATGCTGCATTTATTGTCCACATACCACAGATTTAGAAAACTGACATGCACAAACATCAAGAGAAAAATTCAGGTAATTGTTGATTTGTCTTATATCTTAAAATAAGTGATTACAGAAACATGAGCGATGTTCTGCACTTTTCTCAACTAAGGAGACACAAGAATAGTTGTAGTCAGCTGATAATACATTTTCTAAACTTAGTATTTACTGCAGTTAGCAATAACCTATTGAGAGCATGCATCTGCAGGAACAAGAAATATTTTAAGGTACACTTATGTTACCTATTTCCAGCTGGAGTTCATAGTGAGAGACATTAGAAGAGCAAAATACCATTTCATTCCTTCCTGTAGATGGGGGAATCCAGGCTAGATCAGAATCAGCCTAACAGTGAGGAAGAACAGTTCTCAAAATGACTATATAATTTTTAAACATTTACTTATTTAAAATTAACACAGAAATATCATTAATTAGAATGCTAAGATCAGGTACTCAAGTCAGAACATTCAAGCTGGTGCTTTTACCATTACACTGAGAGTTTTATGAGCTACTGAGGTTCTTTTGTGTGTGTGTTTTGTTTTTAAACTGGTACAAGATTAAGACTAACGCTTAGTTACCTATAGTCTTCTTCCAAAGTGGAAGCCCCAAAGTACTCTGGTTATTTTTGCTGTTAACATTTTAAGAAGTACCCCCTAATGAGATTATTTTTAATATGTACCAGCTTCGTATTTAACATTGCCAGCTAATGTTCCTATTTTCTCCTTACCAGGCATTCATGGACGCTGCTCTGAGATAGCTCTTCTGGTCTGATTGATTCAACTGGCGTACGCAGAATACAGGAACAGTCCTTGAGAACAGAAACAAGTGAATGTTAGTGGAGTTGCTGCCATTTATTACACATGGCAGTGGGAAAACATCAAAAGTATCCCCTGTAAGCAGGGGTTCAGAAAGTTTTCTGCTACAAGTCAGTAAAGCAAGAGGTTAAGAAACAGCATAGAGCACATACATGGCAGACCTAGAGAGAAGAGATACTCAATAGTCTCCTTCACTGATAGTTGATACACCAAAGTTTAAACATCTCAGCACTGTGGAAATCCCCTCAAGCAAGACATTTCACCAGAACTTTTTCACATTAAGGTATGACTGGGTAACAAGGTACAACTGCCAAAGATTTTTAAATACAAACTTACCAAACAAGACATGGAACTGCTTTAGATCAGGGGAAAAGTCATATACACCCATTTATCCTAGAAAATTAAAGTAGCAATGTCAGATTGTACATAAACCTGTGATAAATATAAGTCTCTTTAATCACAACTGTGAGGCATTCCTCTTGGTTAACACACACACAAAAACCCACAACTACAGCTCTGGGAAAGCCTGCTTCTATTGAGCCTTTAAGCAGCATATGGATTTAAAACTCCATACTGAGGATATGCAACATACATTCCAACTCAAGTTTTAATTTTTGATTCATGGGTTTAGAGATCTTATTACCATTTCTGAACAAACAATTTAATTGCAAGTTAACCGCCTAAGTGCAGAAAGTAAAAACGAACAGATTCATGAATCCCTGGCAGTTTGTAGGAAAAGAATTGTCTGTTGTTTTAAAGGAGCACAGCTGTGCTAGTCAGATCTCACCTCAGCTGTGTGCAGCTGAACTAGCTCACAAAAAAAGCAAGCCAGAAGCAATTGCACTTTACATTTCACAAGTGAGAGGAAATACTCTTGTAAGGGATTTGAGGGTTAAAAAAAAAAAAAAAAAAAGGAGGGGAGCCAACTCAGATAATTTTCACTTTACTTAGGCTACAGAATTAGCATTCAAACTCCCTCATAGATCAGAGTAGCCACTCTGAAACTCCTCCAGCAGACTTACTTTATGTCTGATGCTTTGAAAGCTTAGGCAGTGAAGAGACAGAGATGACTATGTCTAATAAGCATATCAAAACTTCTGAAGTGTAGAGTGGGACTAGCTAATTTATTTTAGCTACAAGCAAGTCTTCAACCATGATGAATCCTGCTTGGTGGCTGACGTAAAGTCAGCTACAGGAGGTAGTTCTATGTTAATATGTAATTATTGCTTGCAAGTTAACTTTAAAAAGGTGAATTACTATGTTGGAAACTGATCATTTTGTTTATCAAGGAGCTAAGCTTGATTATATCCTGCATTTAAATCATGTATGCTATTTAATCAAGGCAACTCTCTTGAAAAGCTAACAAGCTCCCACCACCCCATCCACTGCCAAATATCCAAGCCACTCCTAATCCTTAATATTTTTACCCTGAAAATCTGCTTGAAGTAAAGAAATAGACAAAAGGAGATACTTAGTAGGTACTGGGCACCTTCAGAGCATCAGGGCTTGACTTACCCAACTTCACTGAGGAATTCTGTGGCAGAGTAGGAAAAAAAAAAAACAAAACAGGTGCTTCAAGATACTGGCCAGCACTGTAATGGCTACAGCATCCTTCTCCTACCTGGAAAGAAGATACCTCATTCCATTATACAAGATAACTTATTCTGTTGCTTGGAATATGAAACCACAAAAGCTAAGCTGAAGAATAAAGTCTTAATAACTACGATACACTAAAGTCAAATAATTGTAGAATTTGTTCAAAGGGGTATAGCCAGCCAACAGAAACGTCCATGATCTACATTTGTTCAAATAACATTACAAATGTAAGATTTTTATTTTTCTTATGTAGTTTAACATCGTTTCCATTTTCAATATGGTTTTGGATCATGTCCCTACATAGACCTTTTCCCTGTTTCCACATTTTTCTTTCTGTATTTCAGGCTTGGTTTTGTACTGTGGATAGTGACAGCATTGCACAGCTGAACTGAGACATTCATCCCAGTTTGGCCAAAACTCCAGATACAGCGAGCAACGCAGGGAAGAAAAACAGAAAAACGTGCCTGTGAGGTGGGGGAGCGCGGAGGCTCTGGAGCCCAAAGCCCAGGTACGGCGAGCGCTCGTTACTCTGGTTCTGCTGAGGCGGGGCCGGCGCTCCTACTTCAGCGTCCAGAGTGACTCGGGCGGCTCTCGATCGTCTGTCTCCAGTTAAACGATCCGCCCGTGACAAAAGTAACGGAACGTGAGAAAACGACACCCCGCAGGCTCTCCCTGGAGAGCTGCTCACTTGCTCCGTTAAACTCGTACCTTGGCTCCCCCGCAGCGCCCCCGCCTCCTCCGGCACCAGGCGGCGGTTTAACGGCGCCCCCGCCTCCCTCCGGCCCCCCGCGGCGGCCGGGACAGGGCTGCGCCCCTGCCAGCGCGGCGGCCCCGGTGCCGCTCCCCACGGCCGCCTCCCGAGCTCGGCGTGCGCCGCTCCCCCCTCCCCGGCCCGCTCGGCTTCCCCCGCAACGGGGCTGAGGGCGCGGCCGGCCCGGAGCCCTGGCGTCCCCGGCGCGGCCGGAAAGCCCCGCAGGGCGGCAGCGCCCGCTCCTACCCGCCGCCGCCGCCTGAGGTCAGGGTCTGGGACCGGTGCGACGGCCGAGCCGAGCCGCCAGCCCGGAACCCCGCCCCGCTCCGCTCCCAGCCCCTGCGGAGCCGCAGGGGGTGGCGGGGGCCGCCCGCAGCAGGCGGCCCGGCGCATTGTGGGGCTTGTCGTTTGCGCCGGTGGCCCCTCCGCGCCGCGCGGTGAGCCGGGGGCTGTAGTTCTGGGGCGGGAGCCGGGCGGAAGCCATCGGGGTCCTTCCTCAGTCGCCGCTTGATTACACGCGGGGCTGTCGCCCGTCGGCCTCGGGCGGCGGCGGGGAGGAGGAGCGCCGGAGGAAGCGCGGGGCGGGTAAGAGGTGCTCGGCGCCAATTTGGGGTGGCTCTGTCGCCTCAGGGGCAATTTGGCGAGCTCCCCCCTCTCTGTCCCCTCGCGTTAACCCCTCCAGGGCCGCGCCCTCCCTCCCCTCTCCCTCGGGGCCGTTCCCCGCTGAGCCGCGGCACCAGCCAGGCTCTGCTGGGGCGCCCGCTATGCCTGGCGCAGGCTGCCGAGGTACAGCGGGCCGCGGTGGGCATCCGGCGGCTTCCATGTGGTTGGTGGCGTGGGAGGAGGGCGTCTGAGTGTGAGGCAGTGTCCTGGGCCGGCCGGCCCTGCGGCGCTGGGGAAGCTGTGCTGTCCTGTGCAGCGTGCCCTCCGGGGAGGGGAGGCAAATAAAGAATTCCTCTTCCTTTCTGGTGTTGCAGCTGACAGAACTGTTTTCGCGGTGGTAATGTAGATAGATGCTGTGTTAAGCTTTACCTGTCCAATAAATGTGCTTAGGTTGCAGTCAGATGCTAGACTCTGGCTGCGAATGGTGGCTGCGACTGCAGGCGTGGTGGCTGCTGTGACCTTCAGCGTGCGCCAGAGTTCCTTCCTGCGTTGGCAGTACCCATAATGGTATGGGCTCTCCTTGGACGTTTCTGTTACCGCTCTTAGAAGGCAAAGCTTGATGACGTTTTAGTTGTGGTCCTGCTTACGCATGGATTTGAGGGCAAGGAGATTTTGGTTTCTATCCGGTTTTTAATCGCATTGTTACATTCTGATTAGTTGATTGAACTGTAGTATCTGTCAGTAAATGTCTTTTATTCTGTCAGCCATCCTAGTGCAAAAGTGCTATGTGGAGTTGCATCTTTGTGTTTTTATTTTTTTAATGCAATCTTCCACTGTAGGCTGTTGCTTAAGTGCTTTTTTTTTTTGTTACATTTCAGAGTTACTGTTGACTGATTGTGAGAGTCTGACGCAGATACTTAACATACTAGTAAATAACTTTTCACACATTACAAGGCAACATAGTCAATTTTAGGTTTGCTTTCAGATACTTGTTATCTTTCAAAAGATGTGTTTCTGAGTAAAAGTAGGTAGACTTCTTTTTAATGACAGTTTAGCACTGAAGCTAAATTGAAAAAAAAAAATCAATTTCCAATATCTGAAATTCGTCAACTCTCCAGTGATGGTGTCATCTATTAGAACTGTATCTATTTATCAAATTTCTGTTATGAGTATCTGAAAATATGACTTAAAAAGTAGAGTGGAAAATGACAGACTTTTCTGGTAGTGGTTTGCCTGTAATAGAGGGCTTGCTGGGATTAATATTGTGCAGTAGGAGGGCTGTCTTTCAGGAAGGAAAAACGTGATTCATTGATTAGTTTTCCAAGACAACACAAAAATAGCATTTTCATGGAGATTGTTACAAAAGAGATGACAGATCCTTTTATCTAGTTAGATTGCTAGTGATACGCTTGTGACTGAGTCATATAGATCAGTCTGGTTTATTCTAATAAATACAGAATCGTAGCTGTTAAAATGCTGAGCACTGGCTGGGGTATATATTAAGAAACAAACCACTTCCTTGAGTGAATTCAGCTATGTATCAACTGAAAGAATTAGTGATTTCAGGTAACTTAAATGTTATTTAAGTTCACTTCAAGTATACTTTATAGAGAACAAGCTTCAATTTTAAAAGAAGCCTCTAACAATTTTTATAGTGAAATATTAGCACAGCACTTGCCTCAAGAGCATGTATCACATTTTTGTACTCTCTAAGCAACAGATACTGGATTCATGACAGTTCCTTTTTTCTCTGAAAAAGAGATTGTTTGCCCTGTGATCATAACATTACTACATGTGTACATTATTTCTTGCAGGTAGACTTTTTTCTTCTGAAAGAAGAAAACCTGCAAGAAATAATGTGTATACTAGTAATGTTATGATTGTGCATTTATGGAAAATAATTAGGAATTGATAAAACTTGATATGGGTATTTCATGTAGGTAGCATTCATAGTTTCAGATGAAATTAGACTTCAGTTAAGTATATGCTATTTTTACACTGTGTGGTAAGGGTGGTATAGACAGTCTCCAAGCATGTAGGACTTAAAAAAAATAATCTTACTATCAAACTGTAGTATTCAACAGTATACATGTTTACAAATACATAAAGCGTATATACATGTACTTAACAGGTAGTTTTTCCACTTATGGAGAATACGGATTATTACAAATGACTGAAAAGGAGAAACAGTGAGTCTGGCTTGGCATAACTCTGGATAAGAAGGATGAGGGAACTGTTGTGGCCAGCTTCATGACCTCAGTGATATTCATCATCCTCTAAGAGGTTTTCTTCAGCTTCCCCGCTGAGTCCTTATCCCCATCCCAAATTAAAAACCATCCAGGAGATGTGTGTGGTTTGGTTTTGTTTCATTTTCTTACAGTTCCTTTTTTATACTGTATTATTTATAGTTGAAGGTCTGTTGAAGGTTTGCTTATGATTATTATTATTAGGATTGTGTTGGCGTAGTCTTTTAAATGATTTTTTTTTTTTCTTTACATGAGAGAAACGCAAGCACTAAGTAGGTTTCTGTAGGGATAGTAATGGCTGAAAAGAATAGGTGTTAGGCATGGAGGAAGTGTTAAATGTGATAGACAAAGTTCATGTTGACATAGATTTGTTTTTCAGTATATAGTCCTTTGTCCTTCATTTCATACTATATAGCGTTGAAGGATTTGGCCTCTGCCCCTGAGCACTAGTCCCAGGAATGTTTTGGCAGCAATTCAGCGTGGTCATGTTTGCTATAAGAACTGTTTCATTAACCTTGAAATGCAAAATATGTTTATTGTTATTAGTTGGCTTGATGCCATTCCAATTTTAGTAATGGAAAAAGTACTCTGTTAATGACTTGATACAATGGGTTTTTTAATTGCATATTTACATAGCAGTAAATTCAGCATCCCAGAATAATTGACTCATTCAGTTGGCTTTCTTTTGGAAAATGGATGTTGCCTTTTCTCTTAATCAAGTTAGAATCTTTGTTGTTGAAATTTTGTTTGTGTTAATTGTGGCCTGATGTCTTGCATCCTGTAATTGTACAGAGGAGCAGATCTAGTTTAGACTTTCCAAGTGCTTTTGAGGAGTCAACTGCTCTCAACAAATGGAAAACAGCAGGAATAACAGGATATTTATGTTTGAGTTTGGGTGGTTGTCAAAATAGATGCCAATATTTTGGATATGTTTTTAATGTTTTATGCACAAAGAAATGAACCCATTTGTTTGTCTACGGTTTCCAGCAACTGATAAACCTGTAAAACTCATAAAAAAACAACTCATAAACTTGTAAAAGCAATTCATCTCACCTTTCTGATAATTCAAATTTGAATTAGAGTTCTCTAGTGCTAGAATGTCTTCAGAATTACATTCTGAAATAAGATTGAACAACTGTCTTTTTGGATCTATCTTGAATTGTTCAAAGCGGTAGTTATATAGAGAAGACAATTTTAAATATTTTATAGCTATTTCAACTTTTCAAAGGCTTTACTCAATATTGCTTTTGCAAGTTAATCTTGACTGACATCTTGCGACTCATTGAAGGAAGAATTAATAAAATCTCCGATCATGTGGTCAGGAGAACTCATTTTGTATCTTTGCTACTAAGATCAAATAATGTGTTGAAATATCAGTGTTTTAATGAAATATGTGATTCCTATTCTTCTAGTTTTTCTTTTTTTAACCTGTATGTAATGACATCTTACCATTTAGTAGACAGTTGATGTGTATTTCTTGTAATGCTTTTAACGTGTTTTTCTAGCCCTTCTTTTTTTGTTGGCTATGCTTTAATTTTTGTAGTTTTCATTGGGAGTTTTGTCAGTTCTTTCTATAACGTTGGTGAACACTAAGACTGTTGTTGCTTGGGTCATAAGTGATAGCCCTCCATGCTTTTTAAAATACTGCTTGGAATGAATGGGCTCCAGCATTGCTTTTTGAGTTTCTTTTCCATTTCCCATGCACAGATGATCTAACAAACCTCAGAGCAACTTGGATTCTTTGGAGCAGATGCAAAAGGCCTAGGAGTAGTTCTCACTTCTACACAATGTCTTTTTCTTAGGTGTGCTATAGGTACTGCTGGTTTTAGCTTACTGTTTCAAGCTGCATGATAGTTGAAATGTGAAACACACATCATGGAGTCAAATTTAATTTAGACAGCACAGAAATACACAGATAGAGATAGATATGTATGTATGTACATATATAAAACGTTGTCTGATACTTCTGTTTCTCTTGAGCCTTCCTTGAAGAAAGCCTCCTGAGAGCACCACTCCTGCATATAGGCCGTTCTCCACTATTTGAATTCTCCTTGGTTTTTCCATGTTCAGTTCACCTATTTGTAAAAGACTCAAACATCAATGGGAAATTGGCATATGAGGGAGTAGGGGGACAAAACTGATAAGAAGTATAACTGTGTGGAATGAATATAATAAATTGACAGTGGAAATTAATCTTTATAAATAAAGATTAAAAATAATACCCAAGAAAGTTTTCTGGCTTCTGTTTTGGACACGTCTTTCAGCGTGATTTAACAGTTTTAATTTCTAGACTGTCTTTTTACAGCATGGTCATGTATTTTAAAGCCATGTTGTAAATTTTATGGGTTTTATCCAAATGTATTTAATTATAGTTGTAACTTGCAGAAGGAATCTGCACTTAGGAAATAGTTTCATAGCTGCAGAGTGAAAGGGTCATGGAGTCACTTTCAGGGTGGTACTGCACAGTGCATTAGCCGGTTGAATTTCCAGAGAAGTTGACCCATGGCACACTAAACTAAAGCTATGAGAAGCATTGGAAATGTGAGCGTTAATTTTTATTGTGTTTGCTTATCTAGCAAACTTCTCAAAGGTTTTACAAATGAGGTTGCCCTTTCAATTCAATAGCTTGATGTTGGCCTGATGCTCTAGAAACTTTGAGCCAAATGATGTTTTTCTTTTTCTTTTTTTTTACCCCTCTTTGGCTGACCTGAGATTGACCTGCAACAAATAGTGTTTCTGCTTTGCACTACATAGAAGAGAGATTAAATCCAACCTTGAGAGGAAGTAGCGTTCATTTTTACATTATTAAAACTCAAAGGAAGAAGATTCAATCAGCATTGTGAAGAAACTGTCCTATGCCACTGAATTTTGTCTCGCTCTATGGTGACTACGGTGATAAAATCATCTTGGCTGTGTGAATCTACAGCAGACTTAAGTGTTGTCTTCTGCTGTATCGAGTTGTCTTAGATATTTTTGTGTGTGTGTGTGTGTGTGTGTGTGTGTGTAGTTTATGCTTTTCAGCAATCCATTTAAAAAACAGCCTCTTGAAAAAAATCACAAACTAGTGTTAGAAGCAGCTATACGTTCAGATAGCAAATGTTTCTGAAGTCTGTCTTGCTGTTTTTAGTAAGTGTCTAATATGGATAATAAAACTGGTAAATGAAGTACATATATAAAGAAGTAAATGACAAAGCAAGAAGATACTGCTCACAAGTGTGAGCTGACCTTAATGGAAGAAAGTTCTTTTTTGATCTCCTGCCAAAGGCCACAAGCAGATGAACTGGCAGGCTCCAGGCTTTCTTTAAAAAGCTCCTGCACTGTCCGCTTTGATCTTGTCAAGTGAGAGGTTGCTATAGACAGCAAGAAAAACCTGAGACTGTTGTGCTCAGTGATGGGAGATCTTAGGGAAACTGTTAAGAGCAAAATTGAAATTAATGTAAGATTTCAAGAGAATTTTGTGTTTATTGAGTGTAGGAGGACTTTTGTTCTCTTTCATTTTATATTTTCCTGTCATCTAGGACTACTCTTGTGTTTTACATGGAAGATGATTGATCGGTCTTGGCAAGGGAACAGCAGAATTTTTACTTTATTAAACTGTCCTGATAGGTTATCTCATTTAGTCATGGTAACTTCATTTCTGGTTTAAATGAGTCTAAAGGGGAAGAGATTAAAGCAAACAGTCCTATAAAACTTTTTTTTTAACAATCAAAATGCTAAGAATGACAGTTTTGAAGTCCTGCCTTTAGAATCCATCACTTTAAATTAATTTAGTAGCCTGAAGAAAATTTCTGTTTAGTTGGAGCTGCTGTCCTTTAGAGTAAAAGGGAAATGCCTCATTTCAGTGAATGAACCTGTCATACACTAAATATTATATGGAAGAGGAGGAATGGTATAGGCAAATAGGTAATTGACAAAGTCGATGCTCAAGGTGAGATGTTATGTCTGCAGGGAAAAGACATTTTTAATGCTACATTTTACATGTAATGTGTAAACTGAGGATTAAAATGTTTGGGGTTTTGGGGGGTTTTTTTTTGGTTTAGTTTTTTTTTTAGTTAAATGATAGTACAGGAAGGAGATTCAGACTGAAAGAGACAAAGTCACATTAATTTCCCTGTGTTGTTTGAAACTTTGGCGTTCTCTTTATTTCTAGATGATGGATGAGCTGAGAAGCTTGTGAAGCTTACATGAAATATCCTATAGATACTTCTACTTATCAGTAGTAGCCCAGGTGAAATAAGCATGTCCTAAGATGGCAATAGGTCTGGAGTATGAACCAGTCTACAGAAGTGAGTTGATGCCAGATTTGTTAATGTCTTGGTGGCTTGATGGCTCTCAGTTACTCTCTCTCTAAACCAAAGTCATCTACCAAAGCAATAAAGGGATGGTGCACAACCTGACTACAGAATGCTATTTCCAAAGAAGTGAACTGTGAAGAAAGGACTCATGAATTTTGATCACGGGGTCTTGGAGACCGTCTCTGGTAAGTTGAAGAATTAACTGTTACAAATCCTGAAGGTATCTAACATGTTATAGAACACCAACCTGAAGACACCTGAAGTTTTGCATTCGTTGTATTGCTTATCTGATATTGCAAATGAATAAAAATGGTGAGGCCTCTCAACTAGCTTGTAAAATCAGCTTCCACTGTAAAATGTTGTTTGTAAAATTCTTGGTGTCAATAATCAACATTGACATTTTTCCATTGAAAGATACTGAAGATAATATTCATCTTTAGTGGAAATGTTGGAAAGATAATAATCATATACCTTTGATATGCAGTATTTTAGCAAGTTAGAATTAATGTTTCTTTTTTTTTTGTAGTAATTATGAAGAGATGGTGGGAGGGGGAGCAGACACAGAAAGGGCTAACTTCCTTTCCAGGATTTTGAGTATCATGTTTCTCAGAGTGTGATTCTGTATGGATGATAATGGAATTTTATATTTGTTCCCTGATTTCAAGGCAGTATTCAGTTGATTTTTATAGTTACTTTAAGATTATTTACATCTATGTTCATTACCAAAAAAAAAGGATAAACAGAAGAACAAGAAAAATGTGAATTTCCTTCAGAAAAGGGAAGTGTAACTATGCTAAAGCCAATGAAACCTTACAAAATCAATAGCTGGTAAAATGTAGGTCTGTGTTTTAGCTCAATGAAGAGGAAGAGATAGAAACTGAAACTCATTACATACACCATATTCAAGAAGTCAGAGAGAATCATGGCTAGACCAGCTTTCCAGGAAGTTGTGGAGTCAGTTGGGGGTGAGGAGCTTACAAATATTACAGTGTAAATCAAGTACTGATTCAGTAAGTATTCTGGTAATTTGTCCAGTACAGAATAATTCTTTTCAAATCTACTAAAGGTTTATAAGATGTTTTATAGTATATAGAATTTATATTAGCAATGTTAGCAATGTTAAATATATGTTATATTTAATAGTAATGTACTATTACTGGCATTTACTCACTTTCAGATGTCTGCTCCAGTGAGGACCTTCCTGAGGTAGAGTTGGTGAGCATGCTAGAAGAACAGTTGCCAGATTACAAGTTACGAGTAGATTCTCTGTATCTGTATGAAAATCAAGACTGGATTCAGCCCCCTGCCTGCCATGGCCATCTTCCTGAAATCACTTCTCCAGTTCGTCATGAGGAACCCTTCCGTTACATGAGTGAGTATATCTGGGCCTAGGCTTTTTTTTTTTTTTTCTTTTCATTTATTGAAGAGAAAACTGTAAACATAAAATTAATATTATTAATACTATAAAGTGTTCAAGTCTAGAAAACTTTGGACAGGTGGAAGAAAAAAAGCTGAGTTCAGGGGAAGTGCTTATAGTTCAGCACTGCACTTCTAAGGGCTGACCTAGTATGTTCCGTGGCTGCCTGATCATTAGATTTCACGTAGAAATAAGAGTTGGAACAACTGATAGTGAAAAAGAGGCAGGAACCTAGAATTGCATTAGATTAGATGTAATGTGAGAGGCATGGAGTATGCAGCAGCTCTGTTTTCAGGAACGTGAATGATGCTGTGGTTCTTTTGTTGATGTTTGCCCTGATGTTTTGTGTCAGTGTGGCTTTTGAAATGCTTTTAATGATACGGTTTCATCTGGAGATAGAAATGGTTTGAATGCCAGATAGGTGGGTACTAGATCGGTGTTGATCCCTGCCTTCCAGTTTTGAAAATACTAAGTAACTTATCCTTAAACCTAGCAGATCATAAGAAAGAAAATGCACAGCTTCCGATCACATGAAGAAACCTTTAATATGTTAAAAATCAAATGTATAGAAGGGTGCCAAAAGAACTGAACACTTACTTGCCCGTAGTTTCAAGTGTTTTCACGTGAAAACAGGAGAATGCATTGTAATCACTTTAGAGAAATGGGGAAGTCCTGGTTCCTCCATGTATTGGAACTATTGGAACAAACCACTTGGGAGAGTGAACTTGGTATTTATATACAATCTCTAATGATTACCTCTTCTTCGTACATGCCACTTCTGAAAGGGTTTTGTTGTTGTTGTTGTTTGTGCTTTAAGCCTCCACCCAGGGTGTATAGCAAATGAGTAAGTAAAATATTACCTCCTAAGAATGCAGTACTCGACAATTTAAAGCAATCTTGTTATCAATTGAACTTGCAGGCTTAGAACTCTCTTTAACTGTGGAAAGTGTTTGGAAAGCTGCTTAATGTTTATTGCTCGGTCTGTTTCTGATAATAATATTGCAAGCATAAATGATTTTTCAGCTGAGTGAACACTTTTGTAGTTCACTGAAAGCAGTTGTGTAGTCAGTGGGGTGTGTACTTGCCTCTAAGTTTTAGTTATAAAGAAGTGGGATTGGAGTCTGTCAGTGGTGGAAGAAGGAACTTTACATCAAAGGTGGCTCTGCTGGAGCTCTCCAGTCAACACCTGCAGTTCCAGTGTGATGAAGCACAGAGCTCAGAGAAGGACCTTCAGTCAGTGTGAGCCTGCATTTCCAAACTGCAGTGAGAGGGAGGGGTTTTATCAACAACGTTTTAACGAAGGTAGTCATGTATTATTTGGCTGTCAAGGTACTACAGAAGGTGGTGTCTTCCTCTTTCACCCAGTGAGAAGTTCTTTTTAACTATAGAATGTGTCCTGTGAAAATAGTAAACTGCCTGTGAGAGTTTTATGAATAGTTGCCATAGATGTTTTCTTGACACTCTCAAAAATGAGCTGTAACAATGACTGACATTAAGTCAAGAGATAACTGTTAGGCACAACATACAAAACTAATTCTATCATTTAAGAACACTGTCATAACTGTTGAGTCATATAAACTCAAGATAAATGCAGTTTATGTTTCTCTTAGAAAATGTCCAAAGAGATTGAATGTAGTCGTCATCATACTAGCTTTTTTGAGCCTAGTAACTTAAAGGGAGATACTGAGAAGGTCCCAGACAAATACAGATGTAAATCAAGATCTAGTTATAATCGTTGCTGAGTAGCTTGTTAGGTGAAATTTGTATCTTTTTCTGTTGACCGGAATTGGGAATAAATGTGACAATGACACTCTTGAAGCGTAACCTGGGTTTTTTATGTATGTCTCCCCCTCCCTATATATGTATGGAAACATTTTTATAACTTTTTCCTAAAGAGAATGCTAAACTCATGGTTTGAGTGAATTTGTAGTTGACATCCAAGGTGAAAAAAAATAAAACAATGCAACAGTTATTCCACTTGTGCTCCTCCTCTTTTTATGGCTGCTGCTGCCTATTAGAAGGTTTATCCAATGACCAGTTGAGTTCCCACTGGCAGTGTTTCCAGTGAGGTGGAAGAATATTTTCTGCTTCAGCTGTGGTGGCATAAGAAACCCTGAATTACAAAAAGTCTGTCCTTAGAACTACCTTGTATGTGTGAGTAAAGGGACATGGCACAACATAACAAGAATATTAACCAAAATGAAGAGATGCTTGCAGCTTTCACTTGGCAAGGTGAGTGAGGAGAGATTGCGCATGTGTGTGTTCACAAGGGAGAATTATAACAAGCTATGTATAATTTTGATCCTGTACTGTGAGAAAATAACAAAAGTTGTATAGAGCTAAGTTTCAAAGCTGTTAGTTCTGTGATTTCATTTATCAGAGTAAATATATTTGCTATTGATTTTAGGAACCTACCTACCAGGGTGACCTTGTATGTAATTAGAGTAAATCTTTATTAAGGTGACTTAGCACTGGATAGAAACTTTTAACTTCGTATCACCTGGTGGGAACAGTTACCACAGGAGTGCTGGCTATAATATTCTGCCTGTAATGGCTGAAACTTACTTAAGTACGTGCAGTGAATTTTCCAAATACTAGTAAGCCAGATGAGTTTGGAGTCCCCTCTCAGCAACCAGTATCAGTAACCAAACAGTACAGTAAAATTGACCTCCCAAATGCATGTTATGCTACAGATAGATAGGTACTTTAAATTTTGTGAAGAGTTTCTATTTTTGCCTGGCTTAGAAATACAGTTAGTAAATGGCACTGCTGTAAGTTCAAAGCTCCTAAATACTTGTTTTGGGTTTTTATGCCTACTGATCTACTTGATAAAAAACGTTTGATTTGTTAGTTTGATTTATTTTTCTGTTAAGCTCTAAGAGAAACAGTTCAGTAAACCTTTTTCTTCTATATTGTTCTTTCTGTTCTCCTGTCTTTCAAGACTGCAAGAAAGTTTCTTTCTATACTAAAATGCAACTTGTTTTTGATCCTAGCATAATCTTAGTGTTATGTTCTAAAAGGTTAATTATGGACATTACGTATGTAAAGGACATACATAGCTTATAAATAAATAAAGTTAGTGTGCACTTCAGTTTGGCACTTCACTATCTCATAACTAAGTGCGCAGTCCTCAACAAGAACAAAGAAAAAAACCGAGTACCAATACCACTATGTATTCAGAGTATGAATCAGATTTAAACAAGGTAGAAGAGTCAAGGAAATCTTCAGAAATAGATTTAGGCCGAATCCATAGTAATATCATTTTGCAGTGCAGTGATGATGGAATTAGTTTCAAAACAGGTTAACTTAGACCTTCAGTTGAAGCAGATACTTCTATATTTGTTAAATTTGTATTGCTGCTTTCTTTACTTCTATGATCCTAATTCCAAAAAGCAAAAATAGCAAATTTTTCTTGAACTTGGACAAGCCACAAACATCCATCACCTGCAAGTGAGATGTATAATTCTGCCTCTGAAGGGAATCATACCTAAATGGTTCTTTAAAAGTTCTAAGAAAGTTTTAATAGTGTAAAAAGTATGTTTACACATGCATTTATTTTTTGGTGGTGGTGGATGCATGCAAATAAATCACCTATTTCTTTACATTTTAATTATTTCTCCTCTTTGTTCTTTTTTCCCTCCATATCTTTCATTTTCTGTCACTCTAGCTCTTATTGAACTTCCTTCCTCCTCCTTGACTGGATCTCACAAATTTGCTCAAGGTAATTAAGATTTCTTCTTTGCTAGCATCTTCTATTTATCAGGACAAGAACCAGAACAGACCAGTACTTTGTGTTTTAGCACTGTGTTTTGTTCAGAGTTGTCGCAGATTCTTCACTTGCTTATTCTTGACTCAATTCTGTTTTTCAAATCCTACTTGTTCTCAGTTTTTTAATAGTTTTACAAACTCTTCAAATTTCAGAGTCACTCAATCAGTAAGATAGGATGCAATGCTACATCTAAATTGCAGACATACATTATCCTGTTTCTTTTTAACTGTTTCTAAGATGATCAAGCATTTAATAAATACATTTTCATGACTAGTCTCTGGGGTCTCCATACTTCCTGTCTATAGCTGTCACACACACTAAAGCGAATTTTATTTCAAGGGTGAAGTCTGCAGGTGTGTTCAGATATATTTGCATAGGCTCCAATATATTCTTTCCTCTCTCCCCAGCAGGCTGGACGATTTAATAGCTTAGCTGTATTCAAAAAGTTGATTTTAAGAGATTTTTCTCCTTTTTCTAAATTCGAAGTATGTGTGAGCACCCCAAGTTTTATCTAATATTGCTGAAAGCTGTAAATGTTCAATACCTCAATGTGTCAGTCTCCCAAATGAGTATTGTTTCCTATTGCTGAAGTTAAGATGCATTTTCATAGCCTCTGCTAGTTTCATCAACTAAGTACTGTATTTGTATATAAACAACATCCTCTTGAGTTTTAGCGCTCTCCCTTCCCAGCAGTCTTCTTTGTACTTAAGCTACTTCAGTAAGCATGTTTTTCTCTTCTCAGTTCTTGGCACAGATAATGTGGAGCAGAAAACCTACAGTGATGCTGACATGGTCAAACATCTATTAGCTGAGGTATGCTTGTCTCTGTAATGCTATGGTAATACATTTGAGGACAGGTATTTAAGGAAGGGTTTTATTCAGCTACTGGAAATTTTGGTTCATTTATCTTCAGGAGCAGCTTATCAAACACATGGATAATGATAAGCTGCCCATTTGGTTGCACCATCTCAGAAACAAAGTTTAGCAAAACTATGGGCACCCATGGAGCCAGTGAGGTGTAAGAAAGAAACAGCTTTCTTCTGCTTTCTTGTTCCTCCTTTGCTTCTACCCTCTCATCACTATTCAAGTTAAGCAGTCTGTTCTGAAGAAAGTGTCACTTGAAAGACCACAGGCCTAAGTATATGTGGCTTCTTTGTATGATTCAACAGAGCCCATATAACCTCTCCAGTCCACAGCACAAAACCCAAAACTGTTGTCAGGTTTGGTGCTTTCCCCTCTCTCTGTTACTGCAAATGACTGTGGAAGAGAATGTGCTATATCAAGAAATGCACTTACAGACGTGTTCTGGATCCAAATGATGAAGCATTAATCGTTGTTCTAACAATATTGATTCATTTGAGAGTGAAGGGGGATCTCAGAGTGGTGATGCATTAAACAGTCGCTAGGAAAATCTGAAACTACTCTGAATTTAAACCTTATCTGATCAAAAGTAGACATTTGTTCTCATTTTGTGAGCAGAAAGATCGGGACCTGGAACTGGCAGCTCGAATTGGGCAAGCCCTCCTTAAGCGAAACCATCTGTTGACGGAACAGAATGAAGCACTGGAAGAACAGTTGGGACAAACTTTAGATCGAGTGAGTGATTTATTTATTTTTTTCTTTCTTTCTTTCTTTCCTTTTTTTTTTTCTTTTTATGATGACTGTAAGAGGATTAATAGAAATATATTATTTTATTGTGCAAGCAGGTGATTGCTGCTCTCAAACTAGAGAATTATACTTAGATGTCATTCTCCTAATTGTCATCATTCAATCAGCTTTCTTGGTCCAAGACGTGACAATGAAGACTTCATATTGTAATTACTCAGAAATTATGAGAATGTTAGGTATTGTTATGATGTATCTACAGCAGGATTGCATTTTCAAAGTGTTTGTTTTGACCATCAGTCTGATATCCCACCATTAAACTAAGAATATAATAATCTAAGTCAAAATAAGTAGTTGACATCTGACATGACCTGCTACATAACAACTTCACAGGTGAGGAAATAGCCAGAAAATGAGCTGCCTTAACGGGGTGTTTACACTAAGAATAAATAAATAAATAAAATATTATGAAAACTGAATTCTGCTCAAGATCTTTACTCCATCTCTTCCTTTAAGCACAGATTCTTGATGAATCTTTTCTTTGTTTTTCTTTCTTAAAAAAGAATTAAATAGTCGACAAACGATAAAGTATCCTAAGTTTTTTAACCTTGGGGTCAACAGATGTAGTCTAAGTTACAGTGAAATGGAGTCAGCTGCTTGTATAAAACAGTATGCTGGTAATAAAAACATAATTATCTGTAGGAGAGCATAAACTTATGTATTCATATAAAAATTTAGATATGCAAAATAGAATTTATCTAAATTAGATCTGTCTCTTCTCTTGTTTTTATTTGTCCTACAGTTCATTTAATGTATAGACTGGGGGGTACCAGTATATACATATAAATAGATGTCTATCAGTCCTTTTCTCCAGGAAGTTACAGTTCAGAAAAATGGTCATAATCAAAATGATAGTTAGCACGTTAAAATGTAAATATGTATCAAAGCAGCTGGAAAATTATTTTGAAGTAAACTATTAAAAAGAAGGTTCTGTTGTCCATTCTTCTGTCATCTTGAATTTTCAGTCTCCCTTACAGTGTTAAAACTATGATTTGGTGAACTTCCTATAAAATAAATAGAGGTTGAATCTTCTTTGAAAATATAAATCAGGATCATGACTTGTGAGCTATTTTTTAATCTCATTTTAGACTGGAGCAGTGATGTTCCAAGAGGCTGCATGAATAATACACTGTAATATTGTATAGCTAAAGTATATTTCATAAGCTGTTGATCTTCTTTTGTCATAGGTTAACCAGCTGCAGCACGAACTGTCAAAGAAGGATGACCTGCTTCGTATTGTTTCGATTGCTTCTGAGGAGAGTGAAACAGATTCCAGCTGTTCCACACCACTTCGTTTCAATGAGTCTTTCAATGTATCGCACGATCTGTTGCAGCTGGATGTCTTGCAAGATAAACTCAGAGAGCTGGAAGAGGAGAACCTTGCTCTCCGATCAAAGGTATATCTGAATTACAGTGTGTACCATATATGCTGGATATGAAATAAATCAGGATGGTTAAAAAATCCAGCATCTGGGTTTCTCTGGAAGTGTGTGACTATTTTGTATTGCTGTATACAAATGATACCCAAACACTTTCCCTCCACCTCCACATTCTTCTGTTTCCTTCACTACTCCTCACTATCTCCAGAGTCCTCTAGTAGTCAATGCCTTTATGGTATGCGAAAGAATATAGGAACATATGTAAGCACCCAGCAAAAGTACTTGGACCCATCAGGCCCTCAAGCTTGTCTGACAGGTTTTGATACAAATCTGACTGCAATTAGTAGTAGTATTTTGGGAATTCCATTGTGTTGCTGTTACATTTTTGTCAGCCTATCTAGTTGGGGAATATGGAGAAAAGCTGTTCTACTGAGAGCTTTTTAGTGCCATAAAAGATTTGACTAACATCATTCAGTTTTCAAGAATTCTTTGCCTTAACAAGTTTTGAAGCAAATTGAATTGCTTTCTTCTGATTACTGTGCTGGTTTACTTTCCCTACCAAATGACATATTTTTGCAAGAATTTTTTATTCAAGGTGAGAGATCAGGTTTTGTTCATGTGTCTGTGTGTCTTTTACTCAAAAGACCTATACAATTCAGGGAAACAGGTTATGGTGGAAAGAATGGTTAGGAAGTATGGCCAGATGCATAGAAATTATAAAGATAGATAGAGGGGAGACTCTTCAGTTGCAAGAATTTCAGAAATAAAAATTTATAACAGTAATATATGTATAGATAAACTGAAATTGGAATACCAATAATTTTCTTGAAGGCTTGCCATCTGAAGACAGAAACCATTACATATGAAGAGAAAGAACAGCAGCTGGTCAATGACTGTGTCAAAGAGCTCCGTGAGTATCCAGGCTGTATCTTGCAATGGCAAAATGGTATTTGAAATACCTAGTGCCAACACCTTCTTAGTTATCCCTGAATCAAAAAAATGAGCTTCAGTAATTTATGCCAATTATTCAAGTCTTGCTCTTTACTCAAGTGCAAAATTGTTTCTGTATTTCATGAAGTTTCACTCTGGCATTCAACTTCAGGTATGTGTGCTGTGTTTAGAGAGAGAAGATGAACACAAAATCTAATGTCCATAAACCTCCTAAACTGAAGCCTACAGACACTGGAAAATCAACAAAATATACTTCTTGTACAGAGTATTAGCACACTTGACACTGAAATGTATCAGTGCATAGACTCTTAAATACTCATTCTAAATCACTATGTGTCTATGAACACAGTAGTTTATTTTTAAAATATCAATTATGAACCAAGGCATTTAAATTGGCAAGTATTTTAATTTGTCTAGAACAGTTGTCTGTATTTGCTTTGGGGACTACTTGTTTGCAAAGAATTGCAGCTACTCTTATGCAAATGCATTTAAGTATTCTGAAACAATAAGGAACAATCCTTTTTTTTGTGTGATGATTGCGTAACCCAGTGGTACAATTTTTTATCTGTAGTCATTTGATGTGTGCTACGTCCTTTGTGCATAATAACCTTAAGCATATATTTTAAGATTTTTTTTTCTATACAACCACCATAAAGAAGACTGGGTTGCTGCTTGATTTTTCTTGTTTCAGATGACCACAAAATACTATGAATTGATACTTAGTTGGCTTTTTATTTACTCCGTTCCCTCTGAGAAAATATGTATCCTTTGCAAATAGAAGTTATTTCATACAAGCTCTCCTATTTTCCTTCAATGAGAATGTCTGTGAGTTCTGTTTTGTCCAATTCTATAGCACATGTAGGCATGCTAGGTAACTTGGACTCACAGAAAGAATCTTCTCCCAAAGGATGTCTAGTCTACAGCCTTAAAATTTGTATCTTCAGGAAAAAGGTATCTGACTTGTGAGCTTAAATATCCACAGGCCCATGGGCAGGACCTTGTTCTGCAGTAAATCTGTGAGGTACAATAACCACTAAATTTGTAGTGTGATCTTCACGCAAGATTGATCGGACTTTATTATGACTTTGCTATGCTTTCAGGGCAAGTATACAAGCAAGACTAAGTGTATAAAAATATTTCAGCTTTTTGAGTTGCTTTGTCATCTCGCTTGATGAAGTGCTTGCTCAAAGAAAAGAAGAAACTGGAAATTGTATGCAGTGGGTGTTTGGGGAATAGATACTAACCAGAATCAAGAGCTAAACAGTTGTATGTTATGCTTGACCAGGTCTGACAAAATGCCTTTGCATACAGAGAATGGTACTTAACAACAAGATCAGTTCAGAGCCTGATTTCTTCAGCATATTCCAAGTCTGGCCTTGGTCATGAGCCAGTATGTCATTTAAAATTGTTTATAGCAGCTGACCTTGGATTTTGTTACGGTCATTTCACTTACCTGTGATATGTATTTCAGGTTCTGTGTGCTTAGATCTTAATATGTTACACCTGCATTTGAAGTTAACTCTCTTTCTCTTCCTCCTCCCCACTGTTTTGTCTTTTCTTTAGGGATGTTCTAAGACACCTACTCTTATGTACTACAAATTGATTTCCTAAGAGTATTGGTCATTTTGCAGATTGTTGTTGAATTTCACTGATCTTTTCTGGGTTTTGGGTTTGGTTTCATTTGGTTTGGGTTTTTGTCGTGTGTTGGGAAAAGCTCTCTACTAAGTTCCTTTTATGTTTTGTAGGGCAGACAAATGCTCAAATTTCCAGAATAACAGAGGAGTTGTCAGAGAAGAGTGAGGAGTTGGTTCGCTACCAGGAAGAGATCTCATCCCTCTTGTCTCAGATTGTTGATCTTCAACATAAACTCAAAGAAGTAGGGGAATGCTGATGAAGAGTGTACGCGCGTGTGTGTGTGTGTGCTTGCGTGTGCATGCCAGTGCTTACAGCAGGTAAAAATTGACTTGCAAGCCAGGGGTTTACACTGCAAGAGGGTGGCTGTTTTAGGAAAGTATGGCAGAGAATTAACTCCCTCAGGGAAATTGGCTGAGAAAATCATGAGCACCTTTTTGTGCTTTCAGCATGTGATTGAAAAGGAAGAGCTGAAACTTCACTTACAAGCTTCCAAAGATGCTCAGAGACAACTGACAGCAGAGGTACTTAAGGTTTCTATATATATACATTTAGATAAATGTTTAGAATAGAATACAAGAGAAAGAAGGAGAGAATGAGAACTATTGTTTTTTAATTATGTAGGGCTTTTCATTTTTCTTTGTGGTTGGAGACATATGATTGGAGGAAAAGAATAATTATTTTTATTTAAGTCTACACAAATATTTTTGTAGTTCACAGGAATATGAAAGGCAAAGAAGGTGTTCCAAGTAGGGAGATCTTACTATTCTTAGGAGAAAAAGAGTGTTTTAGTGTGAATATTACTGATCATATCAACAATACTGTCGCTCATTAGATTTTAAGGAAGTTCTCTTTTTTGCTTCTTTTGCATCAGCAGCTACTGTATTTGCAGAGTTTTTTGATGTATTTTCCTTTGGCTTTTATCATACTTTTTCCTCTTTCAAGTCTTAATTTGGACTTCATGCTTCACCACTAAAATCAGTGCGGGTGCTATGTTGGCCATCGTCCATTCCAGATGTTGGCATGTGCCGTGCAGTTGGAAAAATATTACAGTGTTGAATCAGTCAATAGAGATTTCTGTAGGAGTTAATTCCATTTCAGTCTGTCTTTTCTTTGAAGCTTACTGGTATCACATGATGTCCTCTTTTCTCTTTCAGCTACATGAGTTGCAAGATCGGAATGCAGAGTGTCTAGGGATGTTGCACGAATCACAAGAAGAATTGAAGTTGCTGCGCAGCAGGGCCAGCTCTGTTGCTTGTCTCTGCCACTCCCAGTCATGTGGAACATTTCCTGTGGTAATAAATACCGCTAGCGTGACATATACCTACTGGCACATACGGCCTGTAGTAGCATACAACTGTATGAGTAAAACAGCCATGACAGGAGCTGCAGCAGGAACTACTTTGTAGTAGGCAATGGAGCTGATCTAGTGGTTTTTCAATTCTTTAATACGTACACTTTTGAGAATTTTATGTATTAGGAAACTAATCATTCACGTGCCATGTTGTGATATTAAAATTATTTTTACTTTTTATATACCTTTTCTGTTAAATACGGAAATTGGCATGTTCTACAGCTAGTGCTCAGTTGTGGTAATATATTGTTCAATGTTATGTGAATTTTATAACTTGACAGTGTTTCTTTAAGAAACAAAGCATCTTTTCAAGAGTTCAAAGAGTATTCTTCTTCCTTTATGTAGTTTACGATGTAATTTTGTGCCCTTATCTTGTGAGATTTAAATTTTAAGCATCATCAGAAATGCATGACCTTAGACTAATTGCCAGAGATGACTAAACCAATGGAAAAGGGTTAAAAGCATTTATTTTCCTCTTCTTACTGTCAAGTATGTTCTGATTCCTGTACTCTCAAAAATTTCTGGGCTGTGCTGGGAATTTGTCAGGTTTGGTTGGTTGTTCTGTGTATACAGAATCCCTCATGTACGTGTTTGGCCTTGTAAGAAGTGGTTATAAAATTGTAGCTTAACTTAAGAAACCAACATAAAGAGTACCAAGAAAAAGCAGATGTTGCTAATGAAAACTGAACCCATACTGGTTATACATAGGTGTAGTTATGGTGGAAAACTCCCCCCCATGCCCTTCAGAGACCGAAGGGTTTGTCTGAAACATACTGATAGCGGGAAGACAAACGGAGATTTTTTGAGTATTTTTTTAGCGATGTTTTCTGCTAAAATTGCTAGGAGGAAGACTTGAATCCAATTTGTCAACTCTTCTGGTTTCCATTTTTCTCTAGGATTCCCTTGCAGCAGAAATTGAGGGGACAATGCGGAAGGAATTGAGTCAGGGTGATGAATCTGTTCTCTCCAAGCAAAAGTATGTTTTCAGATCTCTATGTGCTATTTCAGTATTTTTCCATATGCTTGTATTAAGTAAGGTGAAACTGATTTCTGGAAATCTATAAATGTGAATGTTCCCTCTATAATAATTTTTCTGCGTAACTTAATAAAAAAAAGCTTTGTAGTATTTGGTAATCTTTTCAACTTTGAAACCTACTATTCTTATTTGATTCTATGAGGAAGTTGGGAATCTGCTAAAAGGGTATTATTTCATTCTTTAATTTGTGAGATTTTTTGATGCAAATTCTCTGATGCACAGCACTAGTTTTATCCCTTTTAATGCTTATAGAAAAATTCTCAGGCAAATGAAACTATAGCTGAAAGACTAGTAACAGTTTCCAAAGCCCTGTTCCTGGATCTCTTACTTCTAAGCAAGAAGTAATAAATTAAATATATGCTTCTGAAAGCATATATAAAATAAATAAATAAAATATATGCTCCTGAATGTTCTCAAGTGGTTATCAATAGAGGTTCAGTCTTTCAGGTCGAAGTAAGTGGTAATTCTGATATTTAATAGAGCAGTACTCCTGAAAACAGTGACTTAGGCAATCCTGTTTTTCTGGGCTTAAATCTTTTTAGTCAGGTCTCTGCAGACTTTTGAAAGTCTGTTGTTCACAGCTTTTTCTTTATTGTATCTTTTTCAAAATGCTTCTGAAAACCATATTTGTTTGCTTGTCTTTTCTGCAGGGTTCAACAGAAACGAGTATTTGACACTGTTAAGGTTGCTAATGTCACTCGTGGCCGCTCCTCTTCCTTTCCTGCCCCATTGCCAATCCCTGGATCTAATCGGTCAAGTGTTGTTATGACAGCAAAGCTCTTCCAGTCTGGTGTACATCAGTTGGAGAGCCACACACAGATGACCCACAGGAGCAGCTCTGAGAAGAATTGGAAGTAGGAAACACAGCCTGTTATCTTCTTTCTAAACTAACTGATTCAAAACTAAATCCAGGCTGGACCTCTGCTGTGTAAGAGAGAAATAGTTAATTTAATGGTCTTAATATCTATTATTATTTGATGTTTCTCACAGAGACACTCATAATCCTGGCCAGCCAGGAACGTCTGGAGACAATGACTTAGTCAGAGCTCTGCATAGGCTCTCCCTCCGTCGTCAGAACTACCTGAGTGAGAAGCAGTTCTTCGAGGAGGAATGGGAGCGAAAAATGCATTTGCTGGCTGAGCAGAAAGAAGGGGCTAGTGGCTGTAGTACACCAACAGAAAGCTGTTTTTCCCTGGGTACAAACTCAGAATTCACTGATCTTTCTACCAGCTCTAGTAATCTCCGTGTGCTCCTACCAGAAAAATTGCAAATTGTCAAACCCATTGAAGGTAAGAGGATGATCTTCCTTCTGTCATCAGCAGAAAAGGATTTCACATTAATTTGCCAACTAAATCATTGTTGGTGTGCGTATAGCTAGGTATGATATGCAGTAAGAGGAAGTAGTGGTATTCAGTAGGCTACATGCCAACCAGCTCATCAATATCACTTTCTACTTGGCTTTCTTATATGGTGCTAAGTGTTAGGCTTTTTCTTGGCATTGCCATCCAAGTGCACCATGTGTATCACCAGTGTCGGCACTAGTTGACTGGAGTTGTTTTGATCATGAATTCTTGTAACTCAATACAATAGTAGGTAATGGCTCTCTGAGACTCTTCTCTTTTGTCACACCAGGATCTCAGACCCTTTTTCACTGGCAGCAGCTTGCTCGACCCAACCTAGGCACCATTCTTGACCCAAGACCAGGTGTTGTTACAAAAGGTTTTACCCCTCTGTCTGATGATACTGTGTACCACATCGCTGACTTGGAGGAGGATGATGAGGAAGAAGGTGAAGGAGGTATAACATTTCAAGTGCAACAGTCCTTCCCGGAGGAAAAGAAATGTACAGTGGCAAAGCCAATGGCAGGGATTTTCCTACTCCCTATTACTTCAGCAGCAGTACCAGTCACTGGTGAGAAGCATGGTTAGTGTTTTTTTCTCTCTATTTTGCAGTGTCTTTTTCTCAATGGAAAGTATTTGACCTTGCAACAATGCTGTCTTTGTTCTTTACTTAAAAAAAAAAAAATTAACAGTGATAATAACATTATCTTAAACTTTGCTTTGATTAATTCTTATCTGTCTTTATTTTTCCCCTCAATGGATGTAAATTCTCCACGTTGCAGCCTCAAATCCAGGGAAGTGTCTGTCTTCTACAAATTCCACATTTACCTTTACTACATGTAGGATCCTTCACCCATCTGATGTCACTCAAGTTACTCCCAGGTATGATGACTGCTGACATCCTAAATGTTGCTGCATAGGGTTAAACAGTTGCTTTCTGGCTTCTGATACATGGACCAGTTTTAAAATACATGAAGGCACCTAGGCAACACATAGGATGTTCCTCATACAAATAGTTGGAATTACAAAGGGGAAACTTGAAATTCTCTAGACTGAGAGTTAAAACAGGTTAGGGTAACTTAAGGAAGTAAATTTAAGCTCTTAAATACCAAATGCCTTGTATCATATACCTATTGTAAAAAAATAAAAAATTGATTCTATGATAATTTTTTTTCCCAATTCTGTCATAATTTTTTTAAACTAAGTTATTACTTGACATCTATGTTGATATTCTATCTAATACAGTATAGGTGACCACAGAAGGTAAATTCATTGGTACTTACACCAAAACCTCTCTGTCAGCCTCGTATCTTCTAAATATTTTGCAGAACAGTAATTCCGAATCTACTAAAGCTGAAACTGTCACAGCTATTAGCAATAGTTTACTTTTTTTCAAGCCTTCTGTATACTAAAAGGCAAATGCAAAGCAGAGCAGGTATAAAGATGTCTAATGTGTGCATCTTCTCTGTTGCATTTTTATTTTATTTCAGCTCCATCAGTGCCCCATTTTCACTTGGAAATACTGGCAGCAGTATTGGAAACCCAGTTGTGAGCAGTCCAGCCATTTCTTACAGGCTTAGTATTGGAGAATTTCTCACCAACAGAAGAGATTCAACTACTACTTTCAGCAGCACAAGCAGTCTGGCTAAACTTTTGCAAGAACGAGGCATCTCTGCCAAGGTTTACGGTAGCCCTGTATTAGAAAAACTGCCTTTGCTACAGCCCCCTCGAACTCTCCCCGTTCCTTCTACTCCACCAAATTCTCCCTCGCGTTCACCGTGTCCTTCCCCTCCACTGTTTGAGCCTCGAGTGCATCACTCGGAAAACTTCCTGGCTTCTCGACCAGCAGAAACATTCTTGCAGGAAATGTATGGCCTAAAGCCCTCCCGTAATGCTCCAGACGTGGGCCAGCTGAAGATGAACCTAGTGGACAGACTGAAGAGGCTGGGTATTGCCAGGGTGATCAAGCCCCCTGAGATACAGGACCACAGGAAGAATCAGGGGCCAGAGGTTAGCTTGCGGAGGCAGGACTCGGCTGTGTTTTTAAATGCAGGTAGCAACTTAATGGCGGGACTGAGAAGAAACCAGAGTCTTCCAGCCATGATTGGGGCATTGGGAGCTCCAGTTTGCACACAGTCATCAAAAATGGATATCCTGAAGGAGGACTGACTGATCTGAAAAGTGATTGACTTCTAGCATAGTAAATAATACATGAGGGATAAACATCCAGTACAGGCATCGTTAGGTGTGTTACAGAAGAGTTGGAGAAGGCATGTGCATGTTAAAGATGTGGGAGAGAGAAGCATGGGGATCAAGGAGAAAAAGAACATTGCTTGGGTTTGAGAAAGAAGGCTTTTGTGGAAGATAAGAAGGAAGAAACCAAAGCTTAGTTTTGAGACCCCCTTCAGCATCTGTCTTAACTTAAGCAAAAATAAAAGACCATTGTAGATATTCTCAGTATTTTAACCTTTTAAACCGAATGTGTAGAACTGTCTTGCAGGTGCTGTTCTATTTTTTCCACCATATGACCATAGTATTTTACTAGTTGTTAGCAGTCAGGCTGTATCATTTAAATGTAATACTAAAATAACAGTCAGTCTGACCAGCATTATTGGTCCAAGTTCCTCTCTGTAGCAAACGAATGTGAAAACTCGGATTATTTTTTTTTAGTCTTGTATTTTCCATTTCAGAAACTGTACTCTTTTGAACTCCTCCCCACTTTGAGAAGCAAGGGAGAGAACCCTTAGCTCTATGTAAGAAAACAATACTTCTGTTTATGAACACAGAAACTGGTGGTCAGGATTTGTATTTTGAAAGAGTGCAATTGTACTAGTGAGGTATTAACAGAAGTTAATTTCTTTCCAGAGCTTCTGAACAACACAGAGGAAGGTGCAATGAATAAGAATTAAGAAGCAGGAAAGTATGTATTAGGGTGAAAACTTCAAGCTAAGAAATCTTTCCAAAGTTGCTGTGCATCTTTTTAAATGAGGGTATTTTTGCACACACAAAAACATCTCAGGCACATTTCAGTATTACAAAAGGAAATAAAACCTAGGTGCTTGATTCAGGGTTTCTTTTTATTTGACATAAGCGGAGAGCATTTACTTCAAGACAAGTGTTGGAAATTCGGTAACCTGACTCTTCTCTTGACAGGTAGACATTATGTATATTTGAGAGTTCTGCAGTAAGCTTCATGCCTTTCATTTGTTTATTTCTGATTTTAGGCAGGATTTTGTTTAAAAGATTTCATTAAGAGCAAAATTTACCAGTCTCTAGAAACAGAAGGATGAAAGCTAGTGTTCTTTGTAGCATTTTAATGAACATAAATCAATTTTGCTACGTTGAAATCCTGTGTTTTGATGGTGGAGAGTGGTTCTGAACCTGATTCTGAACAAAGCTGAGGCAGACTTTCCATCTCAAAAGAGAAGTCAATTTTAGAAATCTGGTTTCTGAGTGGTAATCAGCAAAATATTATTGCCCATGCTGCTTTTTTGATTCTTTCCTGTCCAAGGTTCTAGTCATAACTGAATAATCTACAATAGATCTACAGTGTAACTTAAAGAAGAAAAAAAGGTTGCCCAGATTTCTTTGGAGGAACGGGTCTTTCCTAGTGACCTGAGTGGAAACAGGTTCTTTATGTAATTTTTCACTGTACCTATCAACATTTTAAAATTATTTTTAAGTTTAGTTTCCATACAATTAGATAAAACAGTCAAAGTTTACCTTGCTTGTTACAGTGTATGTGGGACATAGCTGGTACCTGTCTGGGTGCATGGAGTGAAGCATCAGTATAATTACACTGATTAGCATTTGCTGTAAGGCACATCCACCATAATCAGCACCCTTGTTGCTGCAGGGTTGAGTGGAGTAGGGTAGGAAAAGAAAGCTTCTTAACCTGATTTATAGGAAATTTGTAACGTGGCCTTTCTGCTTTTACAGTTCTATAGATCTTGTGATGACTCTTTGATATAACAGTCTTTTTTTGTAAAAGGAAAAGGAGTAACCACGTCAAACTTGCACAGGGATTCTTAGCAGAAACTTGTCTGTTAGCAGTGCACAGAAATATTTCAGGAACTCCTGGAGCTGCCTTTTGCTCTCTAAGCAAAATCTTACACTTATAAAAGGTGAATTTTATTTAAAATACTATATACGGGTTAATTTTGTTTTTTTAAATGAAAAATATTTAATTTCTTCATGTATTTATGTTTGTATGTACTTAGCTGTGCATGGGGTCTTGCCTAGCTAAATAAGGTAAGAGTGAAAGGAGTGGGGGGAGGCAGTTTTGCTTTCCAGTGAACTAAGACAGGTACGTCTGCTGTGTATTTGTAACTTCTAGGGAAACAACAGGAATGCGTTAATGGACGATGAGACAGTTTGGTGTCAACAGAGAAGCGTATAGTGTGTCAAAAATATGTCCATTTTATGTGTGTTTATTAGAGGAATACATATAAGTTCCTGATAAATTTTTGAAAGTATTATACTGTGTTTCTAACTAGCTTTATTAGAATAACTCCAGCCATTGGATCATTCTGTGTGTTATCAGCAGAAGTAGCAAATCAGCTAAATCAGAATTCCTTTGGCAGACCCAGGTTTCAGTTAAAATTAATCTAAGAGCACATTAATTAAATGCCTGTTTCTCTTTGGGATGCTTCCATATTCCATAGCCCAACAATATAAACTGGTTCAGTTCAAACAATACTATGGATATGTCGAGAGGGGTTTTTTTGTTTGTTTTCTGTAGGATGATGTATCATCAGATACTTAAGGGAAGAAGAAAATGGAAGGATCTGTATATCATTGTGTGTTTATCTGGTTGGTTGATGCTGTGGTGCAGCGTTGCTGAAATTCCGTCATGCGTTTATACCTTTGGATGGTCACGTGCATTTTGTATATATATGCCTAGCTTGCAGCAATGGGGAAAATTAGTGGTACTTCCAAGTTTACTGTTTTGTGCCAAAACCTAGAAGATAAACTTTTTTGAATAACATGCGTGTTTCAGAGAACATATTAAAAGTTGCCATCATTCTAGGAACTGATTTGGCTTCTGTTGCCTCCCATAAGAGAGGAGACAAACTTGTATGACTAAGATAGCCAAGATCCTGCACAAGTGTGATTTGGTTGAGCGGGAGGTAGAGCTAGAAGGAATGGAGAATTGCATTTTGGAAAGGTTCTGTTGTCTTGTAGGTTTGAGACAAAAACAGATGCTAGAAAGGACGGACTTACTCATGCTTGTGAAAGTTTCAAGAGACGGAAGGAAATTATTGTAGTATTTATCTTTATTCAGATTGGCTTAAACCAGGCACAAATTTATAGCTTTCTAGTTTCACTGTTTTTGTTAACCTCAGTGATGCCTGCATGCTCAAAATACCTGTAGTCAAAGTGAAAAGTCTACTGGAGTCAAACAGCAGCAGAGAGGGAAGGAGAATATTGGGTTGGGGCCTCATTTGGCTGTTACACGAGGGGATTACACACAATATTTGAACAGTCTGGGAACTTCATGGTATTTTTTTTTTCATCTGCTTTTTGCACTTACTGTTGTTTCATAGTGGAATGTAAATTTGATAATAAATATGTATAACATGCCATTTTTCAGTATATTGGTCATCTTGTGTGGTTTGTTCCAGATGTCATCTTCTACACTACAGTTTTCTATAATAAACCTAAAATTAGGCCTTTTTTGGCTAAAATTCAGTGATTGTTACACTGTACGTGAGCTTAGTGAGTTGGTATCTGCCCAAGTGGTGGCTGTAAAAGCTGAGAAATTGATTTAAAAACTTGATCAGGCTGTGCTGGGCTGTCTGCTGTTGTGGTTATACCTAAGCAGTTACAGCTGGCAGATGTGCAGTACAAGCTGCAGTTGACTTTGCTCAGTAAATGTGCGATGCTTAAATCTGGAACAGAATGCTTGCAGAGTACCTTCTGCTGCAGTTTGAAAAGCCTTTTACTTGAGAATGAAAAACGTCACCAATAAAGAATAGCTCATCAACCTCTAGACAGAGTATTTGAATGTGAGCCTCACTTTAAATGAATGTGTTCATGTTTTCTGGTACTTTGGGGGTTTTGTGTGTGTGTGTTGCTTTGGGGTTTTTTCTTCCTGTTATTTTACAGCAGCTAGTATGTTCCTCTAGCATTATAGTGTTAGACAACAGTGTTGTCTAACACCACTGTTGATTTTCCATCTCAAGTAGCTGATGTTATGTCAGCCCTCTATATTTGTGATAAAATGGGGGTAGAGATTGAAACCAAGCGACTTACCCTTGAAGAGTACTCCCTTTGTATAGGTCTCACTGAAGTTCTTTTGGCACGGAGGTGCCAAATTCTTGCCAGTCATGTCAGCCTGGGGCTGATACCACCTTTGGCACAAGCCCCTGCGCTCACATTTCAGGCTGGAATGTTCTGATAATTTTCCCTAAAACACTCGGTTCTTTCAGTGGTACAGAATGGGAACAACATTGATTTGCACTTAAGTTCTTACTTGAATTAGCCTAACAGTTACTGACTGGTTCCTCAGGTAGTCTGTGTGCATGACATCTCAAAGAACTGAGAACCCCCATTATCCTATGGTAAGTATCCTGTATTTGTTTAGCTTTCTTTTTTTTCCAACATGAGAACAAGGAGAGGGGCTTGCACTCTTGTCAGACTGAAGTTGACTTTTCAGCTCACCTTCTCATATGCTGAAGCTTACGAGTTGGACATCTTGAGGAGACGTTCTCTTCCCCTCTTCCCACTGTTCTCTCTAATTGTCACACCTATGAACGGTTAGGCAGGATTGAGCTGCAAGCTGGAACACTGGTATCTGGCTTGCAAGAGACCTTGACTAAGTTTCTTTCACTAGCAAGTAACTTACACTGTTTCCTAGTATTCATTGTATTTATGCAGGTGAGTACTTAACATGTTTGCATTTGTATTTGAACGTCATCAGAACATCATAGAAGTGTGTCCCACAGTGGAGAGAAGCATTATGGCCATAGGCAGTGAAATGGCACCAGAGGATTGTTAGATAGCGGTAGAGTTGGAATTTCTGGCTATGTGCTCTCTCTGCATCAAAGCTGTTCATGGTGTATGTGAAAAGAAAATTTAAATGTACAAGTTCCTGTTGAACTCCAGAGATTTCAGCTGTCCTGAAATGCTTGAGCCTGAGGAGTACAGCTGGCTGCCGCTTTGTAAGAGTGTACACGCTATGTAAGAGTTTAAGAGTTTGGGGAGGTTTTTTTTTTTCCAGTTGTTCTCTAGCACTTTGGATGTAATAAGGGAAGAGAGTTGTAACCCCTTTGAAGCTGCAGGAAAAGAGCTAGAACTAACCACAAAAGCACCTGAGGAAGGTGCAAGGAAGAGCTTCCTGGAGAAAAGAGGTTTATTAAGCCACCTATATCAATGGGACTTTGGCAATTCTTAAAAGGAATTCTGGAGTGATTCTGCACAGATGAGACTTGGAAGTGCCTAGTGCTCCTTTCTTGTTTTCCTTTTAGTTGGTCACACTGCTAAAAGAAACTTTTCGCAGTCTCCCAGGAGCAAGAGCATTTAAATAGCATTTTATACAACGGAGAAGTGAATACAAATAAGGCCTTTTGTGTGGGTTGGAGTCTCCACTTGAAAATATCTGTAATTCTTGCAGTTGAGCTCTCGGTGTGTAGGTTTGGATAACCAAAGAGAAGCTGTGGTTTTAGCAGAAATTTTCAAATTAACTGGAAAGACAGAAAACCTGTGTACTGGTTTTGGCTGGGATACAGTTAATTTTCTTCATTGTAGCTGGTATGGGGCTATGTTTTGGGTTTGTGCTGAAAACAGTGTTGATTATACAGGGATTTATTGCTGAGCAGTGCTTACACAGCATCAAGGCCTTTGCTTCTCAGACTGTCCTGCCAGCGAGGAGGCTGGGGGTGCACGAGGAGTTGGCAAGGGACGCAGCCAGGGCAGCTGACCCCAGCTGACCAAAGGGATAGTCTATACCATGTGATGTCATGCTCAGCATATAAAGCTGGGGGAGGAAGGAGGAAGGTGGGAGGCCATTCGGAGTGATGGCGTTTGTCTTCCCAAGTAACTGTTATGCATGATGAAGCCCTGCTTTCCTGGAGATGGCTGAACACCTGCCTGCCCCTGGGAAGTGGTGAATGAATTCCTTGCTTTGCTTTGCTTGTGCACATGGCTTTTGCTTTTACTGATTACACCGTCTATCTTGACCCATGAGTTTTCACACTTTCACCCTTCCTACTCTCTCCCCCATCCCAGTGGTGGGGACTAAGTGGCTGTGTGGGGCTGAGTTGCCTTCCAGGGTTAAACCTGTTTCTGTTACATCTTTCTGGTGGCTCAACTCCCGTCCCAAGTTCTCATGCATTTCAGGCTAACAAAGAAAACTCCTTCTCTGTTAAAGGACTGCTAAATGCTCTTTATCCCGAGTCATTAGGAACTGACAGAAAGGGAACACATAGCCAAACTGAAGAGAAGGTGCAGCACTGAGCTGTGTCCCCTTTGTTGCATTGTGTAATCAGAACCAGGAGTAGCATAATAGGCAGATGAGAGTGCTGTGCTGTGAAGAGACCTCTATGTGTTTTCCTTACATACTGCTTTCACAGCTTGCTTCAAGCAGCTCACAGATCAGAAGTCATTGGCTTGCAAGAACATTTCCAGAAACTACTGAAGAGCGCAGCTGCTGAAGAAAAGCTGGGTATTGGCAAAACTTTGTGTAAAATTCAGTGTTTATAGTTAAGATTTTAGGTTGTCAAATTGCCTGAGAATCTGTCTCTACAATCCTAACTGAACTGAGAACAAGACAGGACCAAGGGGAGGGAGGTGATGATAATACCCTGAGTCAGTGTGAGCCAGAACTGCATGCTTCCTTCATATGAATGAGTGTAATTGGTCTGTGGAGCTGCTAGGGTTCCTTGTCAATTGGCTAGATGTCAGTAGCTTTATATGAGGAGACTAATGGTGGAGATTGATAATTGACAGGTTTGATTCATAACTCATTATGAGGAGATTCCTAATAAGACCTTGTTTATGGCATGCATTAAATCTTGCTGGAAAATTCCCCCAGATTTTTTTACCATGAACACCTGCGATAACTAGTTCCTTGAGTGTAGCCAATTTTATTTGCTGTATCTTTTTCCTTTTGATTCCTAAGGAAGATGTCTATGTGAGCATGCTGTCAGTCAGACACCTCTGACTTCAGAATCTCTTGGCTCACTTAAATTTTGTCAACAATGCAGACCAAAGAAGATCCAGCCTCCCCCTCTAAGGGAAAGGGAACTGTGAAAGTTCAGTACTTCTGCTCTGCCTGATACCCGTCGGGATCCACAGTGTGACAGACAGGGAGCCCAGGATGTATGCACAGAACTGGAAGTTGCTGAAGAACACAGGTGACTTGTACTGCTCAGCACTTTACCTCTTACGTGTGGAGAGAGGGGATCTAGGAGGAAAATCCACAGTAAAACAGGTTGCATTAACAATTTTGCCCATGGAGTTATATGCTTGTTTGCCGATAGCTTCTATTCAGTATTTAAGAAAAATAAAAATGGGTTTCTTTCACTTGGATTGCACAGTTCTGGCCATCTCCAAGTAATAGACAAACGTCTGTATCTGAGCTGTCCTTGCTTCGGCACAACTCAATGGTTTCATGATGAATCCCTAAACAAGCATCAACAGCTATCTTGGAAAACTACTAGAATTTGGAAACATAGATTTGCCTGTTTCTGTAACTGCTTGCTGCATCTGCCACTTGTTACGGTTCTAATCATTCTCACAGTCTATAATCTCTCTGCCATTATCTTCGCAGACACAAACTGGTACCAAAGAGAGAAGTATTCAGCACAGGAGTCCAGGGAAGGACTTAGGCTATTAAAATAATTCCAGTGCAGATCTATCCGTTCAGTTAAATAATCACCTACATAGATACCATTACTAATGCTGAAAGCTGTAACAAGGGTGTAACAGAATGAACGTCTCATTCAAAACAGAACAGAGAGACGAACAAAGCTTTAGCTTCTACTCAGACTCCCTGTTCTGTGTGCATACTCATCAAAGGAAGCAATATAAAAATGTTTTTAAGGAGCTGGGTACTTACCTAGCAACTTCTTTTGCTGTGCTTAGAACTGAGACTCGAAGATCAGCAAGGTAAGTGAACACAGGATAACTGGACATCTTCAAACATGAAGCTGTACCGGAGCAACTCATTTTCACAGTTAAGACTACTCTATGTAGAGGATACTCTGAAATGCAGGTCACAGCCACATCCTGCTGAGGATGCTGGAGGACAAGTGATTGACTTTTTCTTGAGGTGTACCAAGACACTAAAAATGAATGGTGGGGAGACGTGGTGGGGAGAAGTAACAAAACACACTGATGTGAGTTGATTATATCCTATAAAATTTGCAGCACACACACCCCCATCCCCCTGCTTTATTTTGCAAAAGTTAGGCATAAAATACACAAGGCTTCATAACAGTTCTTTTAAAATTTGCATTGGGAAGATACCTTACTGAAGAAACAGCAATGTGGTACAGCTGATAGAGGGCACTGAGCATATTTTAGCCAGCAAACCACAAATCGCAGAGCAGCTCAGAGATGCTCTCAAGTATGAAGTGTCATACATATTAACACAAATTTCTTAAGGCTTTTGCTCCTTGGCTGTATTTTCAATAATAACATTTGCTCTTGTGGTAAGAGCAGACACTGAAAGTCTGTTATGTTTTACCAAATTCTTAGCTAGCTGATACCAGCTCATTCCAGGCTGCTGCTGCTCCCTCAGCCACACAGTCCCCTCCCATTTAGTTGACAGGAAAGATGAGCTTTTTCCTCAATGTGAAACTGGGCTGTGGCATCTGCTTCTCTGCATTTGGCTTGCAACTCTTTCTGCTCACCTCTTGATTCACTGCTGTCAGAATGGTGAGAATATCTTCTCCTCTGCAAAAACACAGTTATATTTTGTATTAGGGAGGCAGTTAACATCAGAAAAATTACCACATTTTCATATATCTTGATCTATACCAGTGCTAATGGCTCCTGTTTTAAACAGGCTTACAAAGCAGTTAGCTAAGCTGCTTTGAACAATCTGCATAGTGTTGCTCTGTCCTACATTACTTTTTTTCACTCCGAGCGTGCACTCCCTCTGCGTATCATCTACCTCTGCACCCAAATCAAACTTCTGTCATTCAGAAGGAAAATACAGGTGTTGCCAAAAAGAAACTTATGGAAACATAGTTACCGAGGACAGCTGTACTCCAAGTGCTGGCACAATGCCTGTATGTACCAGGTCCCCTGCCTTGGGCTTCTGTAGGAAACGTAATCTTGCAGGGTAGCCATACCCAAGAGGAAGTCTGCCTCTGAGGGGATACAGTCGAGCTGAAATCTTGCATCTGTTTCTACAGAAGAATCTTGCTCTCCAGAATCTGTTTCAATGGTCACACCTTTCTGGCAAGCATCACCTTGGCAGGCCTGAACAAAAAAGACTTTTGGTTTTCCAGCAAGGGAGTGGCAATTCTGTCCAGTGAAAGAAGTGGTCAGTTCCTGGATAGGTATTTCCTGCCCATCAACACCATATATAATGCCTTTTTTCCCATGAGACAGGATACAGCAAACAAAACAGTCTTTGTCCTTGTGGTCTTCGCACCGGTAGATGTTCACAGTCTTACGGATTTCCTCTGCGGTGAGGTCTCTATATTCTGCTATTGTAAAATGAAGCTTGCTAAAGACTCTCCTCAGAGCCGCTGGAAAGTAAACAGAAGGGGAATTGGAGCTGTTTCATTATATGAAAGTTAGACTCTGCAACTGCAAATTGCATTTCTAGAGATAAACGATCTTTTTTTTAAATCCTGCAACACTACTATAACAGGTAGTTACACTCCTGCTCTGAAAATAATCTAGTAGTCTAATCACTAATCACATCTCTACTGAGTTCCCTTAACTCTCATTAAAAGGCTTCCTTGCAATCTTGCTGTTTAATATTGCCTCTGTCTGGAAAGTGTTCAGAACTATTAAGAAAGCTGTATCTCTTTCCTCCACCCACTTTACAGCTAGTCCCTTCATCTCTCAAAAGGTGCTGAACACTACAGTTGCTTTACCCGAGAGGAGAGGGCAGTACCCATTTGGGTAGTAACTGTGTCACAGGAAGAGAAACTTTGAAGTTCAGTTCAGTTAGGGAAGGCCCATTGATGGATTTTTTCTCTTCGCATAGATAGTGCAAATACACCCATCTCACAGACCCTTGGACCTGGAATGAGCTATGCTGCTGCTGCAGGACAGCCTGCTAAAATCAAGGCTCCTGAATAGCAATTGAGTCCCTAAATTCCAACATCCTCCCACCCTTTTTTTTTTTTTTGTTGGATGTTAAACAGCAATTGCCCCATTCTGGTTCAGCAGCAAATCTGTTTCTGATTCTGCATATTTTAGAAGTAGGATGCATAAGGCTGACACAAAGCTAGCCTAGCTTGTAAAGTCCAGGCTGAGGTTACTGCTTAAGGTTGCAGTAAACTCAGTAAAACAGCAAAATGCTAGTGAATTGTTCCGAGTCAGTCAGTAAAAGCTTGATGAGTTGATTAGGGTTTGTCAGCACAGGAAACAGAGCCGACTCAGCCACTACAACAAAAGTATCCTAGAAAGGGTAGATTGAAATTCAGACCTTTAGTACAGAAAAAGAAATTAGGTTTCTATTTTTGAAGATACACAAACTTATCTTTAATATTCACTGTACCTGCATCCACGTCTGTCCCATTCCGATCTTTCATGTTTTTGGGTTCTGGCACTGCTTCCCTGGCTTTTGCAAAATTGTGATTATTCAGGATCAGGCACACTCCACAGGGTCGGCTAGTCATTTTGTAAGCTTCGAGCTGTCGAAAAGACAGACTATTGGTAAAACTACTGCACTCTCCTCTAGGTGCTTCTCAGCCTTTGCTAGTGGCACAGCATGATAAAGAACCAGCTGGCTTTCTCTCTAGGCAGTTCTCCCCATACAGCTTTGCTCCCAGGACCTCACAATGCACTGCCCCACTGCCTTTGGGAGCCTGTGCACTGCATGACAGCACCCCCCCAGACCCACATCATCATGCTCAGCCCACATGGGGTGCTGTGTTCACCCACTTCTCCATGCCCAGCCATCTGCCAACTGCGTATTTCCTGATATAATAAACTCAGCCTATCTTGCTACCCTTGCAAATGTTCCTGAAGTTTTAACACTGCAGCAGCTGCTGCCTGTGACTTAGCTTCACTATGATGTTACAGAGTGGTGCATTTTTCTTTTTCTAGATAGTGCTTTTAACAGTTGGGCTTATAATAACTGTTCACCTCATGGAGGGATGATCTCTTCTAAGACAAAATGATGATGCTTCTAAGAAACAAACTGACTTACCTGGGAAGATTCATTCCAACTGCCAGGAGAATCAGGTGCCACAGATGACGCCAGCCATTTGGTGCGGGCTGAATACAGACAAAAGAGTTTTAAGTACAGAATGTAGCACTAGAGAAAGGAAAGAAGCTCTGTTCCTATTCTCCATCTCCACAAGTACCTCCCAGGATAAAACTGTTCTCTGAAAACACTGAAGTGTGGTTGCACGGCTGTTCCTGTTAGCTATAAACCACTAGATAATCAATTAAAAGGGAGTAAAATGTATTGTCATCAGTTAGTAAGTAACCGGATACTCGATCACTTTTTAGAGAGGCATCTGTGTAAAGAAGAGAGATGCAAGTGGTGCAGAGAGTCCAAAAGCTGAAGAAGAGCAAAAAATCTAAACATTAATTTTTTGAGAGTTGTAATTACCTTCAGGGCCTCCTGTGCTGCGCCTCTGTTCCTCTGTGATGAGCATCTCTTCTTCACCTGAAAAGCAATCATTATTAGTCCTGTATGATACCTATGTGTCACTTCAAGAATAACTATGGGAAAGAGGCTGTTTTGTTTTGTTTTACCAAATAGGTTTAATTCATACTCTTCAATTCTCTTCAACAGGCTGACGTTAATTTCTGCACAGAGACTCTTCAGGATACTTAGGTTGTCTTCTCCCAAAATCCCCTTCTTCTCCATCTCAATGAAAATGTCGAGCATTGTCTGGGTAATCAAAAAGGTAGTTTGCTCTTAGGGCACATCCATGCTGCCACTGGGAGGGAAGTTGCAGCATGTGCACCTAAGCTTTAACGTACTGACAGTACATGCGACCCAC
The DNA here is from genome assembly GCF_026419915.1 of Harpia harpyja. NCBI lineage: Eukaryota > Metazoa > Chordata > Aves > Accipitriformes > Accipitridae > Harpia > Harpia harpyja. The sequence goes on along the minus strand of NC_068946.1, from coordinate 26,638,894 downwards.
AGAGTCAGTCCAGCCAACTGGTAGCTCAGTTGAGACCCCAGCTGAGTCAATTAAACCTAGTTCAACAAAACCTACAAGTACTGTAAGTACAAACATCTTCTCAAAACATACTTGCTTCTCTTCTGCAGCTCAGAGATGCCAAGATCTAGTAAGATCTACTCCAGGAGATCTAATGGTGATCATACAGGAATATATAATGTAATTTTTAATGACTGCTTTCATTCATTTGACTTCCAGTGGCTATCTTGTGCTCTTAACTGAAACACAAGAATCACTGTAGCGACCATCTTGAGCAATGGCAAAAATGGGTATAACCATGCAAGTATGGTATAGAGATTGCTCTGAAGCAAAAGGGGACCCCAAGGGACAGGAGCTCTTGCCAAACAGTGAGTGGCAGAGCACAGTGGTCACCCCAAGGATTTGCTAGAACAGCTATCACTAGATGGTCAGTCTCTCCTCTAAGAAAAGAGGGAAAATGCTACAAGAGTTTTCATTAGACAGAACAAAATACCCAGCAGTCAGAACTACAGGCTGAGATAGTGTAAGAGCAGCTAGATCTCCACAAAGCTATTTGTAAACTCTAAGCTCTTGGGCCTTAGCCTTGGTAAGGATCTCCTGCTTAGATCCCTATTTTCTGAATTTGGAAATAAAAAGAACAAAGCATAACGTAATAGCCACAGTGGGTGATTTTCTGTGTTTGGTAATGGCTTAGAAAGCAGCCAAAAGAAAATCGGTTGAGCAAGATGAGCGAATGTGCTCATCAGTCTTCCACTGATCAAAGTCACTGAGTCTCCTAAGCACCATATGGTGCTCAGACATGAAGGCCTCTGTGCCTGCCACGGGGCTGGCCCATGCTCTCTGGCCTGTAACGCTGGTGCAAAAGCTACATATAATACTAGCACGGACAAGTCCCATATGCACCGGAGAGCCTATAATCCCTTTCCAGGTGCACCCTTTTTCTCACAGTGTCTTCACCATAAGAAGAGTGACACTATAAGAAGAGTGACACTCATTCCCCTCATGGCAACCCAAATGTCTCTATGGATGATAATAATCATTTTAAAAAAAAAAAAAAAGAAATTCTTACCGTCTTAGGGTTTAGCCTGCATTTTGGTAATTCTTTCCCCAAAAGAAACTTGAAAGACTTCAGCTCATCTTCGGTGATGTCTTCTGACAGCTGAAAGAGCAGGTATCTAGAAAGAGAAGTGGAGGACACCGTTTCAACATGTTCCCAAACATGTCCTGTAGCACAATTTAACACTATAACGTTGAACTGCTCCCTTCGCCCCCCCTGCCCCAAGCACATATCCCCCTTTTTTTCCTTTTTAAATGAGGGGATGTCGGTCCCAGGACAGCCTGAAGTCAAACCATTTTCAGCTGCAATTAAAAAGCTCTTAGTTTTCCTAAAATCAAAACCACGCTGAAACTTTCTGGAGTTGAGAACAAAGACTCGGGCCCCCTCACTTATCGCACCACACAGCACCCGGGCAGGGAGGCCCTTCTGGGGGCTGTTAAGCATTTCAGAAAGGTGCAGCTTCAGTTTTCTCCCTTTTGATGGGCAGAAATTTCAACTTTCCGTATGGCTCGTACCCGCTTTCTCTTGGAAGACGCTTGTGTGCTCCCAAACCTGAGCCTGGTGTTCAAACCGTCGGTAAAAGCTTACACCGACCACACGCGAAGGGCAGCCGGCCCCAGAGAGCTCCCCCCCGGGTGAGGCTCAGCCCGGCCCGGGCCGCCCGCCGGACCCGCGCCGCCGGTCACTCACCTGTAGGCCGACACCCGTGCCCTGCCTGGGATCTGAAGCTCCCTCTCCATCTCCTCTCGGCTGGAGCCCAGCTGGGCAGCCAGGAGGTCCATCCGGCTGATGCGGTAAAGCAGCTCCTTCAGGAAGGAGAGGTCCCCCGCCTCCATCATGCCTTTCTCCTGCAGCGCTTCGAAGAAGTCCTGTGCCTTCCGGATGGCTTCCAGCTTCCTCATGGGGACGTGCTCCAGGCTGAGGAACTTCAGAGCCGCCAGCTCGGCCTCGTCCAGCTCCTCGCTGACCACCAGCAGCCGCTGCCTGGGGAACTCCATCGCCCCGCAGCGCCGGCGCCGGCGGCGGCCCGGGCCCGGGCAGGGGCAGGGGCAGGGGCAGGGGCAGAGGGCGCTTCCCCGCCGCGCTTCCGCCCGCCGCCGGGCTGGGGCGGGCAGGAGGCGGCGCCCGGGCCCCTGGGAGCTGTAGTTCCTTCTGTGTCTCTACTTTAAACAAACCAACCGACCAAAAAACCCACAACTTTACCTAAAAACTGCGCGTCTGCCAGAGGGGACTTCTCTCGGACGCACTGTAGGCCCCCTCCCTTCACGGCTATGAAGCACTGACTATTCCTGAGTCCGTTCTTGAGAAGGCTGAACCTAGTGGCGCCGGTCTAAAGGTCTGCCTTTTCCCCCAGCTTTTCTGCAATCACCTCTCCCTGGTTTAAAGGCACTCGCAATTCATTGCCATTTTAATAACAACAGAAAGAAGCTCATAATGCCACTGACTCGACGTCCTCCTCGCGAGCCTTTTGGGGCTGCTGGCAGGCAATGCAGCACACTTAAAGCGGGCGTTCGGCCCTGTACCCTAACAGTCACTGGCCATGGAACCAGCTCCCTTCCCACCCCTCCCAGATTTGCTGAAGACCCTTCTAGCACCAGGAGCAGGCTCGCAGGAGTACTGCACCATGGCATAAGAGCCCGGGATGGTGCACCACCTCTGATGATAACACCTTCTGGTGCAGCACTCTCAGTAGATGGTATTTCACAACAACGGGAGGGAGGAGGGAAGAGATTTTACCAGTTAGCATTTCATCCTTCTGAAATGAACATTAACACCTTAGTGCTCACCTTGAGCAAGAGAGCAATCCTCAGAGCATCCATACTCTCCAAATAAGGAAACAGTGTTCTTCTCACTAAGCACCAATTTAAAACCAGACTCCCTTCCCCCAAAGAACAGGAAAAAACAGTTCGACAATATATTAAGTAGAAATCTTCACATTGTTATCATAGAAGCAGCTTATCAATGTTCTAAACCCCACACAAGATATTTGATTACTGCACATGTGGCAAGTTGGGTCAAAGGTGGAAGTAATCTGAATATGGCAAGACATTTTTTAACAGCCCATGAGCTAACATGCCCTCAAGTCATGTTAAAACATGCTCTTCCTAGTAAATAGACTGAAGGAGGTATGGATCCTTCTCTTTGCACTGATATGCCTGGACAAATCAGGCCTGAGCACAAAGTGGCTACACAAATATAAAACTAATGTAAAAGACCTAGGCCAAGCTCAGAAGACACGCCCAGAATAACGTTCCACCTAGCTAGAAATGCATTGGCACCCACAAGACCCAGCCACGTTCGGTGCCTGGGGAATTCCTGTGGCTGCCAATAACAGAACCGATACAGTGACAAGCAAAGACACAATTACAGAAAGGACACACAGAAATGAGTATCTGGGAATTCCCGAAGATCTCAACTATATTTTTTAGCACGTTTCACAGAAGTCATTGCAGATTAAACATGCCATTCTCTGTTCATCATTTGACACATCCCAAGCTAAAAAGAGGCAGATCTGAATAATTTCAGAGAGAACATGCCCACGTTAGGAGTCAGAATACAAAGGGTAACCAGCAAGGGCTGAACACCCAACATCTCCTGAGAAAAATCTAGCTCTGGACTTCCTGCTGCATAGCTTAACCTCCTAAATGGTGTGCATTTTGTTTCCACTTCTCTGGGCTTCAAGATTTCCTGCAGGAGATCTTAAAGATCACAGACATAGCCAACAGTTCAACTAATCACAACTCCACAGTACCTGACTTTTTCACACCACTTTGAGAATGAAGAGTGAACCCTTATATAGGGAAAACACATACTTACAGCAGCCCATGCAATGGGAGAAGCTGGTAGCAATCTGAACATGGACCGGCTCCTCATACGTACCACCAACCCACCCCAAGAACAGCACATTAACAAGTCACCCTAACATCATTAGAGTGGAGAGAATTACAAACCTCCCACAGAAGGTGGGCATAAACAGCTCTCTGGGAAACTGATGTTAAACTGAAGGAATAGGTAGCAAGATGCAAATGACTGGGCATATTCATGCCACTGAATAACATTACTTCCACCTCTGCAGCTAACAGTTCTCCCTAACTCTTCTAAGCATGTCTCTTTTCAAACAGCATCACTCTGATCTTGCCTGCTTTCAGCTTAAGCCTGCGGGACTTCAACTCACCAACTTCACTTTCCTACCAGCCTTCTGACTCCACTTTCTGGTGGTAGCACTTCTGCTGGCTGAAAACAAAACACAGAATTGAGTGCCAGGATTGTTTTGCTATAGCATTTAGCCTCCCAGCCAGTAGTTGAAGAAAAGGGAGGACAGGCAAAGTAACTATAGCTGAGGGCCTTCAGAGAGGAAAGGTGATTGCCCCTCACCATTCTCCAAGTGGTGCTACAGAGGAAAAACAGTCAGAAAATTGCAGATCTGACATCCTTCTTACCTCTCAGTTTTGAGGAGGGGGGGCCACAAATATGTGCAAGAGCATATCAGCCACCCTGCCACAGGCGTGTGTGAGCATACTTTGCTCAGAACCATAAAACTCAAACTGCGTTTTCTCCTTCCTTGATCACTGCATGAGCCACACATAAATTCACAGTATGGCTACTTCCTGCAGTCCTTTAGAGGATTCTGATGGGCTTTTCTCGCCCTTCTAGTAGGTCTTCATCAGCAGGCAATAACGTTAGCTATGGACGTGGCCTGATTTTAAGAGGTAGAACAAAATACCATGCCAATTTAATGACAAGATGCGACTGACCAGCACACCCACTCCAGTGGAGGACAGCTCAGAGGAGAAGGGCAAAAACCCAGTGATCTCAGAGAAGAATATATTGTAAAGAAAGCTCATCAGGAGACTGGAGGGTAACCTTAGTTTCAGAGAAGACAGCTGCACCTGTGAATCATCAGGTTCCCCAAGACAATTTACAAAGAATAATGTCTTCCTGAGCTACCCAGACCAGCATGGGGGGGGGTGAATATGTGGCTCAGCCCAACAGAAAAGCATAAAAACTGGATAACTGATAAAATATTTAAACTTTGAAAAGAGCAATGGGCTTGAGCTGGCTTCAACCCACATGTTCCATCGTGACTGGGGATGCCCAATGTTATGAGCAGAGACAGGTAATAAGACAGGCAGTAATGAGTAATATGAGTAATATTTGTATTGCGATTCAACTGTATATTGCAATTGCTAAATTATGCTTGTGTTGTGATTTCAGTATGTTGCTATATCACTCTCCTAAATCAAAATCCCATGTAGCACCAAATATAACAAATAAGTAAAATTGATATTCAATTTCTCCTCATAAAGAATATCTGAAAGAACTTGGTCTGAGAGTATTGAATTCCAACACACAGAAATATGAAAAAATCAGAAATGCTGTGGACTCACAACTTTGCTACTGGAGCAGCTGCCACCTTCCAGCAAGTTTCTCCCAGAGGAAGCAGTTATTTCATTTAAGCTATATTTCCTTATCATAAAAAAAATTCACAAATCTAATTACTAACTTCATATCGGGGTCTCATTTATGAAAACATTATAAAAATGTAAATAAATTGTTGCCACATTTCCTAAATTGTTAACCAAATGTCAGCCACAGAGCTGTATCATACCTGGCAATACCTTCTGGTAACTTTTGCCACAAACACCACTCTCATTTACATAGTGCTTGTAACGTCTATTTATTATTTATGAAACCTGTGTGAACAGAGTTGTGATTCTAAGAATGGGCATTCTCCCTTTTACTTGGAAGGTCAAAAAGGGTAAGGGGAGCAAAATGCAACTGCCAACACATTGTGTGGAATTAGAATGAAAAAGTTTCGCTTCAAGAACACAAGCAGGATTAAATAAAGAACCCCTGCTTTTATGGCTAGACATGGCTTTCCAAAAAATACAAACTAAAAAAAGCAAAAGTTACAAAGTGTTTCAAATCCATCCTTTATCTTTTTATAAACTCAAAAGGAATGTAGCTGTTAGAATCCCATACAGCTCCCACATACCACCTACACATTTCTGAGGATGCAAATTAAGAACAGCCTCACTGGCATCAGCTGCCATTATCATGAAAGTCCTGAACTTAAACTTATTCTTTCCGACCATCTCTTCAGCTGCTAATGAAGGGATATCAATATGCTACCCCCTGGGGTGGCTGCCATCCAATACTTCAACAAGAGCAAAATAACTTCTGCTGCTGAAGTAAAAGTGTTCGTCACGGTGACTGTACCTCAGTCAGCTCATCCAAAAGAGAAACACACCACAAACAATGGTGATGTGAAAACAAAGAGTATTTATTACAACAGAAACAAGAGTCCACAGGAGCTAGAGTCAGTTGCCAGGAGAAGGCATCTCAGAGCAGTGGATCTAACAGAGCAGCACCTTCCTTCCAGTGGCTGACAGCCATTCAAAACAGTCCCCTAAGAGCTCTGAGAAAAAACACAATTAGAACCCTTAAAATTAAAAAACCTAAACAGCAGTGCTGTTTAGCCAAGTAAATTAGTAATATAAAGCAAACTAAATATTTGGAGGAAAAGAACAAAATTTGTATTATCATCACTTTTCAGTCCTTCTGGACAGGGATGTTATTTTCCACGAAAAATTATACAGCTTCCAGAGACAGCCAGTGATTCACCTTTGGGTAAATCAGTTAACAATCTTACACATGCTCCCTGGGAAGGGATCTAGCATTCTGAATCTATCTGTTCTTTTCTTCAGATTTCAGGGACTTACAACAACTCGGACAGAAATAAGACTTCCACTGCCATTTCCAATAACTCTTAAAAATCACACTATCTGGAAGTGCTTCCTCTCTTGAAACCCAGACTGAACAGCCTCCGCTGCTTCTGCAGGACAGAAATCCAGATCTGTACTCCTCCACGGCCTTACCGGACTGCTACAGATCCAGGTGCCGGGAGACTGATTAAACATGGGATTGGAAAATTTAGGTCCCATGGCCCCTGGTAGGACTGGGGCTAACTACATAGATCCAGATAATTTCTCTTGCAAACTCTCTTCCCTGTGGAAGCCCATTCCAGATGTGATTCCCAACTGAGTGTATTCCTATTTTTCTACTTTTCAGTTGACTAACATTGTGGAATTTGGAAGATCAATTGCTTCCGTAGGGTTGATGTTATCTTTGGCATCTGCTTCCATCCATTTAATACTCTTCTTCCCACTTCCTTGTTCACTTCTGTCAGGATGGTTATGAGATCCTTGCGGCTTTGAACAAAAATGAAGAAAAGTTACATTGAAATACATGGTACTTGCAGCTAGGCCAAGAAGCTGATTATGTTTGCTCCACCAAAGTCGTATCTCAGGGAGGGCTAGTATCCTCCCCTCACCCTGCCTGTCACTGAAATTGCTCACTCCATTGTGTAATCACAGAGTTTAGTGTGTTTGGGGGAATAAAAGCAACCTCCGTGTAGCATTGCTTTACCAGCAAACACAGTCCCCTGCTTTGCTTATAGTCAGAAGAGCACACTAAGTTGAAATAGAACCAAACCTATGCATTCTCCAAGCCCTCTTCTGGACACCATGAGAAAGTGATATCTGAAGAGAAATTCTGTTTTCTAAAGCAAGTTTATGTTGGGGATGGGAGGGAGGCAATAATGAAAATTATGACTAAAGAACACTCGATTTTTTTGTCCGTGTAATCACTCAACAAATTCATCTCTCATCAGGTGTCACTGGAAGAAAAATAATTTATCAGTCAAAAAACATTAAAAAACCTGCACACACATACACAGACTTGTTTGTATGTAATGTTCCAGCATTACAATCCTGGTTCTGTCATAGGCAAATTAGGGGAAGTCATTTGTACTTTGGTTCATTTGTAGAAGAATAACAATGCCCAATTCCAGAATAATTACTGTTCTGCACTGTCCTGCACGTGAAAAGCATTATATAGCACAAATGCAAAACACTGATGTTTCAGCACAGCATGCTTAAGTATGTATGTCTGCAATACCCCAAATGTACATGGATTAAAAATAGTACTTACAGTGGGCAAAGCGACTCCATCTTGTCACAGAGGCATTGAACGTAAACACTGCCAGTCTTTGTACAGCGGTAGCACTCATAGTCTTCCACTGTAGCCATGCCAACCAGAATATCAGCCTGATCAGGAATGGAAGTCAGAGGGGTAGCATCTGTCTCAAGATGGCTGGAAAAGTCTTCTTTTACTGTGACAGCTGGATGACCTACAGAGCCTTGGCAAGCCTGGATGAAAAACAGCTTGGGTTTGCCAGCAAGAGAAGGACAGTTAGATCCACTGAAGCAGGAGAGTAAATCTTTAATATTTATAAGCTCATGATCAATGCCTTTTATTTTGTCTTTTTCACCATGGGAAAAAATGAAGCAAACAAAACAGTCCATGTTACTATGATCTTTTTTGCTGTATTCTTTAACTTTTGCATACATTTGCTTTGCTTCTAGATCCATGTGCTCAACTGTCTCAAACTGAAGCCACTTAAAGACCCTCTTCACAGCCTCTGGGAAAAGAAAGTCAGAAGGCACTTGTTAAACATAAACAGTGACAAGGAAGATGCTGAAACATCAGTGTCTGTGTGGTAGAACAGATATTAGCAGAAGGGTTCAGATCCCACCAATAATCTCACCTGACTGACTCAGCCTGCCAAATCTAATTAGAAGAACCCAAGTGCCTAATTTTATTTTTTTTAAACACAACTGGGCTAAGCATCATGCTATCTAAAAAAACCCCAGGTTTCAGATTATCTGATTAACTGGTATAAATTAGTGAAGCTTACTGTGTTAAAGCAATCTTTAACTGTGCATTGCATTGTAATCTCAGATGCTTAAGAACAACACTTAGCAAGTTAAAGAGGAGGTACCTCTTTAGAATGATAAATTCTGCCACTCTTAATGAAGTAGGTCCCTCATTCTGTGAGAATGATCAACGCAGCAAGAAGGAAGGCAGGGTAACCCGCTAACAAATCCTATGCAGACTTCTCAGCAAATGCTGACTTAATTGTTGTGTGGGCAATGAGAAAGTAGCTGGGAAGCAAGCAGCCTGTAGACAGGCTGAACAGAGTTAAAATATCAGTGATGTGTGCTTTCATGAAACAGATTTTACTTTTTTAAGATAAACACTTGTTTATCTTAGAAGTGACTCTTACAGGAAGACAGGCTTTAAGGAAAATTATAAAGTAGTAGCATTTATTTGAGCATTAAAGAGAATTTAAGGACTCTAAAATATTACTCCATGATAGCCAAGAATTAAAAACAATCAAAAAGTGAAAAGGTGGAATAGTAATCCCTCCTTCAGTATTTGGTACATATGACCAATTAAGACAATGCTTTTTACCTAGAACAGAAAGCACTTCCTTCTTTAAGCCATCAACTAAACTGTTCAAAGTGGTGTATTTCCAATTTCTACAGTGACTTTCATTCCAGTTACTCTGGAGGCAAAGTACCTCAGTGGACATGATTCTTATTCACAGGAAAGATTAGAGAATTCTTTCAGAGAATTATCAGAGAAAAAAACAAAACAGTAATGGGATTTAAAAAGTACTTACCTCCATCTTTCACTGTTCCTTCTCTGGCTTCATACGGATTTTTAAAAATGTAGTTATTAAGAATCACACAGTAACCATGGGGGTTATTTTTCATCTTATATGATTCCACAAGCTGTAGAAACAAAGCAGGCAAGAAAGCAGTGCCAAGCATCCAAAAGAGAAATACGCTATACACAAGATTGTTGGTCCTTCATGTCCAAAAAAATCATGCAAAAAAAATCATGGGGGCCAAGATACAAGAAAGGAAAAGCCTAAGAATACAAGCTAGCCACTGGGGAGAGGAATCTGCTTTGTCTCCCTGAATCCCTCCTCCTCTCTCTCTGTGGTTAGGATACGATTTTGGCACGGGAGAAAGTGAGTATCCAGAAACACAAATATGCATGTGCAGACAAAAAGTTCCTGCATCCTACCATTCCTTCTGAGAGTCCTTGTGGGTTTCTAGTGAGGTAGCAGATTCTGTTGTTCCCTTCCCATCTGTCCAGGAGTATCTCTCTCCATTATCATTAAGATTGGTTTTTCTTCACACAACAGCTACTCCTTCATTTCTTGCCTAAAAGGTTGCTGACAGCCAGGTCCTCACAAAGGAACAAGGCTTGGTGTTGTTTTGAAAACAGGAATTGTTCCAAGGCCTACATACAAAGCTAGAACCCCTCCCTTTCAGCTCTTCCACCTGCTTACTCTTAAGAATTTATGCTCCCCGCTCCCAGGAGCTGGATAAATACTTTAAAGGTAATCTTGACGTATTTCTCACCAGGTGTGGTGTCTCCCCCTCTGCTCCTTGTTCTGCTGTATGCACAGACACAGACACTGGATAGTGGAGTTTTTCCTTAGAATAATTTTCTAAGATGGAGAAGATAAACAGAACATTTTAGGACTAAAAAGATAAATCTTCCACTGTGCATATTTCAACACTCAAAAAAACAGTATAAGAAGTGAGGTGGAGGGTGGTTTCCACATCACTGAGACACCATCATTTTGTAGAGCTGGGCCAAGCAAGGTTCCAGTTTCACAAACTGTTGGTTATTGAAGCTGTGCAGAGCTGTGCTCTGTTTCTTCTCTGTTCTTTTATTGGTAGCAAGATCCAGATAATAAAAGGCTGAATGTCAGTAGTCATGCCAGGCAAGCCATTCACTAGCATCTCCACTATGGGATACATAAGTGAAGGAGGAGACCCATTTTTGTACAGTGGTACACTACAGCTAGTTCCTTTACTTCTGAGGCCACTGTCTCTTCTCCAGAGAACTCTACTGTTTGGGTGGACATACCAAGCATGCAGAATACCAGCACAATGGAATATCCCCTCAAAGCAACAAAATGCTTCTTTGAATACAACTGCCTGAAATAAGTGAAGAAATCATCAAACCCATGACTCTACCCAAGGAAATAAATCATAGTACCCCTTTTACAAGTTACACAGATGTGTTTAAATGAAATTTAATTGTCAGGGCAACAAGATCTGTAAGACATGCTCTTTTTCTACTTATCAAGGGGGACAAAATCATAAGAATACCACTAAAAAGCCATTCCCCTGATACAGGGCTTGCTTCTTTAGAGACAGATCGGCAGCACAAAGACATGCTGGGGAAACTAGTCGGTATCTCTGCAAGGAACTGCATGGGCTGTATAGATGTATCTAAGGAAACACATGTCCTGAGTCATCCAAAAGGAGGTTCTGGGGAAAAATTTAATAGGTCTCAGTTTTTGTTAGTTGACACATCCTATCTCCCAAACAGTAAGGCCCAACTGTTGTGTCAGAAGTCACCACTCAGCTGCCACAGCCCAGATATACTGAAGTCCTTGAAATATCAGATCTGGTACAGAAAGCTAATGGTTACGCTTTAGTCAAGTACCTGGTCTCCAGGGACTTTTCCTTTGACTAAGAGCAAACAGCCTGGCTAACAGAAAATAATGCTGACAATCTCCCAATACTAGTTCCCCCAAGGCAACTGTCACTTCCAGTCTCTTTCAGTGACTGATAAGCTATGCTGGTCCAAAACCAGCACTGCACTGTTTCCTGAAGAGAAAAATAGCATTTAAGGCAAAGAGGAGGGAGAAGCAGACCATTTACAAGGCACAGAATGTATTCCAAGGAGAGATACAAGAAGGTACGATGGGATAATGAAGTAGCAGAAAACTTCAGAAGCCACATGTACCAGGAGCTGCTCTGCCTGTCCTAGGATACTGTAAGGTCTCCCTCTTATCTCTGGACTCCTAAGCTGCCAAGGACGGAGCCACAAAAATCACAAAAACCCCAGCTCTACTCTTAAACAGCAGATTAAATAATTTACCTTTTTTTTTTTCTTCATAGGTATCAATTTTTTTCTTTATGTCAGCTCTAAATCCCTTTAATATATCTTTCAGCATTGCCAGGTCATCTTCTTTAATTATCCCGTTTCTTTCCATTTCCACTAAGACCTTCAACATTGACTGGTAAAACAGAAACACATAACCCAAACTCATACAATGACCTTCAATAACTGCAGTATCAGACACTTCTGGACAAAGCAGAAGACAACATCCTCATTCCCAGAGACTGACCAGCTAAAGACCAGTTTCTTTTTCTTCCAAACCTCATTAAAACAAGGGTCAGGATGCAATGCAACTGAAGAAACACACCACTAAGGTTAAGACAGGATCATTAGAAATTGCCTACGGCTAGGTTATCCTGCTTTGTTTCAGCAGTGCAAAGCACTGACGTGGATAACAACATGGAATCCTCTTGTGCCTCTGTGTTCAGATGAAGTGCTGTTAAGTCATTTAGCTGTGCCATTCTACATTTTCTATTACAGAAAAGGTGTTCAGGGCTACTTTTGTTTTTTAAAGCTCAATAGTCCACCAAGTTGGAGGTAAATCTGCTAATTTTCCTATAGGTGCCACAATACAAATAGGACTTTTAAGGAAGCTTCTTAATACCACCAAGAATTTTTATAACACTGTTCATTATTTACAATACAAGTATTAAACTAGCTCATCAAACCTCTTAATATTTGTGGGGGAGTTAACAAAATGCTGTTACCCCAAATTACAATAAAGAAGAAAACGTACCCAATGACAGACAAAAATTTGTGGTTGAACTCACATTAGAACTTGATTTTCTGTCTCCAAAACATTGTTTTTCCTCCACTAAACATCACTCTTCCTAGATACAGCATATGTACAAATGCCTTATAAATGCCAAGCAAAGATGAAAAGAAGAGCATGATGGATTTTGCAAAAAGAAAAGATTAGGGAGACAGGTGGTAGAGGGAAAATAGGTACAGGAGAGCAAAAAAGAGCAGAGAAAAGACACAGTGAGAAAAAAAAGGGTCTATTCTTTCACACAGCAGCTAACATCACAATCCTTCAACAACAAATTTTAGTGAGAGCAGACTGCTTTCTCTTTCCTCCCTTCTTACAAGAACTAGCAGACTGTGAAGTAGCCTTGCAAGAAACTTATTGAGATCACTTTGCATACAGCATTATCCTGGAGCTTGTTCTTTGGTATTTGTTTTTGGAGCAGGAACTTTATGCTCTTGACATCTTCTGGAGTCAAGTCCTCTGCAATTCCATATAGCAGTTGCCTGGCAATAAAGAATAAAGAAATACTGATTAAGAAAGTTATGAGAAGTAACCACCACAATTACACATTTGAACTGCAAAATGTAAAACTCACAATGGCAGGTAGTCATGCTGTAGTAAATACAAACATCCCAGCATAATTGTAAGACAACAGTGCAGACAGAAAACAAGACAGTACACAACAGAACTGTTGTACATTTTGCATGCAAAGGTTTACTACTTCTGTGCTTACCTGTAGGCTGACACCTTTGCCCTGCCTGGGATCTGAAGCTCTCTCTCCATCTCCTCTCGGCTGCAGCCCAGCTGGGTAGCCAGGAGGTCCATCCGATTGATCCGGTAGAGCAGCTCCTTCAGGAAAGAGAGGCTCCCCACCTCAATCATGTCCTTCTCCTGCAGCACTTCGAAGAAGGCCTTGGGCTCCTGGATGGCTTCCAGCTTCCTCATGGGGATGTGCTCCAGGCTGAGGAACTTCAGAGCAGCGAGTTCATCTGTGACCAAAGCCTCAGAAATGTCAAAAAGGAGCTTGTGGAAGTCTGTACTCATTTCACATCAGGATTTGGATCTAAACACAAACAGAAGTTGATTTTATCTGTCAGTAACAGCAGTGCAACAACATGATTATAAAAGGTATTGCATCATGCAGATTAGTCCAAAATAAATACATGGAATCAAAAGTACTTCAGTAGAGAGAGGCTGTCTTGCTACCATAGCTTTGATGCTTAGCTCTTACAGTTCTCTTAACAAGGAATATAAAAAACCCTCTGTACTAAGTGAAATTGACAGAGAAAGTCACCAATTGTTCTTGCTTCCCATGGTGTGTCTAGATAGCGGGAAGTACTGATCAATGTACAGGATGTACAACCCCAGCAGGCTGCTGCTGTTTTCATTTTGTTTTGGTTTTGCTTTTTTTGAGATTGGATCCCATTTGGGAGCAGGAGCCACTTGCCAGTCTGAAATACAGACTATGTAGTTGTTGTGGTTTAAGCCCAGCCAGTAACAAAGCACCACAAAGCCGCTCACTCACTCCTCCCCTCCCCAGCCCCAGTGGGATGAGGAGAAAATAGAAAGAAAAGCTTGTGGGCCGAGACAAGGACAGGGAGGCATCACTCATCACTTATGGTCACGGGCAAAAGACAGACTCAAGTTGGGAAAAAACAAAAATCAATTTAATCTACTACAAATCAAATCAAATCAAATCAAGGATACTGAGAAGTAAAACCAAACCCTAGAACACCTTCCCCCCATCCCTCGCTCCTTCCTGCCTCAACTCCACTCCCCATTTCTCTACCTCCTCCCCCTAAGCAGTGCAGGGGGACAGGGAATGGGGGTTGTGGTCAGTTCTCCACACATTGTCTCTGCTGCTCCTTCCTCCTCAGGAGGAGGACTCCTCACTCTTCCCTGGCTCCAGTGTGAGGTCCCTCCCACGGGCTGCAGTCCTTCGCAAACTTCCCTGGCATGGGTCCTTTCTGCAGGCCAATCTTCAGTCACAGGCTGCTCCAGCACGGGCTTTCCCATGGAGTCACGGCCATCTTTGGGGGCATCCACCTGCTCTGGCGTGGGGTCTTCCATGGGCTGCAGGTGGGCATCCTCTCTGCCACTCACATCCATGGGCTGCAGGGGCATCCCCTCCTCCAGTGCACCTCCTCCCCCTCCTTCTTCGCTGACCTCGGTGTCTGCAGAGGTGTTTCTCTCACATTTCAATGTCCTTCCCCGCTGCAGGTTCACCTTCTTAAATCTGTTATCCCAGAGGCGCTACCACTGTCGCTGATGGGCTCAGCCTTGGCCCAGTGGCGGGTCCGACTTGGAGCTGGGGAAGCTTACAGCAGCTTCTCACAGGAGCCACCCCTGCAGCCCCTCCCCGGCTACCAAAACCCCACCACACAAACCCAAAACAGTAGTAAATGAGACTGCCAGGTTTTACACCATAACAAAGATAAATGTTTTACATCGCAACAAAGATAAGAATCCACATGAGTATAACTCTTCTGTCTGGCTTCTTTCTTTATACATTGCTTCTGACCCTGGTCAGCGTAGCCAAAACACCTCTTCCTGTTTTGGATTGTCTGCATCAAGTAAAATTCAGTTCCCAGTTCTCAATCAATTTGTAATATTCAAATCAAATACAGATCATGTCAACCATTTTAAAAAGGCCAGGAGAATTCTTCTCAAACTAGTTCTGTTTCACTGAACATCAGATACCACCTCCCTTCTCCACCACTTCCTCCATTAGCTTTAGAAATATTAAACTTGGCTTATGGATCCAACTTTTGAGCACAAGATAAAGTTAGAAAATACCAGGTGCAAGCCTTCCAACTATCTCACCCTGACACTTAAAAGACCTGCCTCCACTGCCTCTCTGGTAAGAGAACCATTTGCCACTTTATACTCTCTGCCTTAGATCTAAAGACACCTAGGAATCTCTGAAGAGAAACTCTACAGAAATGCATTCAACAGAGGTCTCTTGTCCCATTGAACTCACTGGGAGACAGAAAAGTTGACAACAGCAAATCAGAACTTCCTACTCCTACACTACTGGAATATGAGGCAATCCATTTTAATGTTACTGCTACTGCAAATGTTTCAATACCAGGACTAATAACTCCAAGGTAGCCCAGCTGACTAACTGAATCAGTACTACTGTCAATATTAAAAAAAAAAAAAAATTTAGCAGACAATTGTACTCCCCTCACCTCCAAGGACCATTCTACAGCAAAGCAGCTTTTTGTGGCACGCCCTTGGTCAGCATTCTTTAGTTAGCAAGAGTGAACATAGAACTGAATCTTTGTCTATCAAAAAAACAGATGAAACACCAAAACATGCATTGATGCAGCATATACAATTCATGCTCTGCCCCCAAGTACTGTTTTCTTTAAATCCATTCAAACCAAACTTTTAAACAGACTAGAATCCATACTGTTCAGCCCATATAACCACAAAACCACTAGTATCTGAATGAATCGTATGTGTTTAACGATTCAGTGATCTCAGATCTGACTGTGTATTTTTATATCCACCCAGGAAAGAGGAGAACATTTTCTTGGTAGCTAGTTATGAGTTACCTTCTTTCTCACATAAATCGTGCCTTTTGTTTAAGATACAAGGCATGTGCTTATAAAAGTAAATCTTTCTGGTAAAGGGATTTTCATTTTTATTTCTCAAAGGCTGCAAGTTTCAAACCACAAAATTACTGCAATTAGAACAGATGTGCCACCTACACACTATATTTAAGCCTGTCTGTAAATACAGGGAGCACACTAAAACAATGCTTAACTGCTTCTGTCTTTTTCTCCCATTTTACTAAATTAAAGGCACAACTGATACAAAAAGCAAACTGTTTAATAATAATAACAACAACAACTACTTTACGTCACTTACATGGCAGGACAAGCTGGAGGACTGCTGGAACAACTCTGAAAAAAGTGAGACAGCCATAGTCTCTGAAGTTCCAGGAAAAGTACTGCCTTTTGTACTATGGTCTATATTGTCACGTGACTTACAAAAAGTATAACAAAGTAATAAGCTGTGGTCATAATGCAGCAATTCCCTACTCCACCTATCACGGTTCCAGTTTCAGGAAATTACTACAGTGCTTGTGAGGAAATTGGAAAACAAGCCACAAAAGTAACCAGCTTTTGCATTTGGTTTAAGGGGACACACTAAGCAGCATAGCCAGGACTTTCTAGCATACAGCACAGCTCAGTACATTTGCTCCCATTCAGACAAAGACAGTGAGGCAAAGGTGAATCAATTATATCTTCCCATTTAAAAATATCTCAGTCCCACTGCCCTGCTGTGTCACAGGATCCCACAACTTACCTCCTTTCTCTGAAGTCCCTCTCCAACTCACCCTAGCCTATTTTTAACATGCACTTTCATGGAAGATTATTTCCTAAATTAAAAAAAGTCAACTATCAGCACTGAATTCAGTAGCAGTACTCAGTGAATACTGGGAACTGAAAGGCTAAACATTAATTTGAAATTATTTATGTAATATACTTCCCCATTTACAAAACAATTTAAGCAATAATTAACTTTTGGCATTTTCACCCTCTTTGAAGTATGGAACTCTGCCTTCAATGGTAAAGTTCCCAGTATGATCTGCTGGTCACCAGTATCTTCCTTGCAGCAGGAAACATACGATCAGCAATCAGTACAGCTACCAGACTCTCTGAAGCTTGTGAAGTCAGCATTATGAAGAGAGACAGGAGAGCTGAAATTTGTTAATATTTTGCAATGAAAGCAATCATTCATTGATTCCAACCCACCTACCTTTACAAACTCAAAATTGTAACATAACCTTTGATAGAATGAGGCATACAAATTCCTTCCAAAAGGCACACGCTAGTAACAGTTCAGAAAACGTGTCTGACTTACTTTACTGGCAAGAGTTGTCCTTTTATCCAAAGGCTGGGGGCAGAACAGGGAGACACCACAAGCACTATCTGATCTTCAGGTCCAAAATGGTTCTATCTCCATGTCATCCCATGCCTCAGCGTCTCTCTCCCTGCATCAGTTCCTCTGCATCTGAACTGAATCGAGATTTCAGTTGCAGTTTGAAAGAGGAAGCATGCTGTGTTCAGCACTGTGTGAAAAATATTTGCGGACAAGACCAAGCCCAGGTTGGCACTTTCCAGATAGAGGCTTCTCCCATCATGCAGCAGTTTCAAGGACCAGCCCTCCTCCTACTGTTCTTCCTCTTTGTCTTTACTGTTTCACTTCTTATTTCTTCTTCTCTCGCCCTTCCCCAAAATGTTCCTGTCCTTTTGTTAACTTATAGTCTCTCCCATTTCCCTCAGTTCCCCTGCACCCCGGTTTTGTCCCTCTGGCTTCCTCTAGAATTGTCCCAGTGACCCAACCTATTCCTTGTGCGGTAGCCTGCCAAAAATTCATCTCTCCCAGAAAGGCTGGTCTTGAAGCAAAAACGCTGAGGCTACTGACTACTCAGAAACTGTAGTGACTGTGGCCTCTACTGGCATAAGGCAGGATACACAGCTCCTGCACAAAAACTGAGTCAGGAGGTACGGGATACCAGAGACTTGTGGATGTTACAAATCCCAGTTTAAGATCATGATCTTCCCAAGCTACCAACTTCCCCAACAGACAGACTCTTTTTACACTAGTTCCACTTAAATCTGTCCAAACAAGGGTTGCACAAGTCACAACCCTTCTTTAATTCTGTAGGTGGAGAGCATGCACATGTGCATATGCTTCTGTATGCCATCAGTAAGGCTCAACAGAAACCAACCACATTTTTTTGTTTTCTTGTTTTAGGCCGATTTCTTTCCGGCACAGCTCTGTACTACTAGAGTTACACTGAAGGTGTACAGTGTGGACAGCAAGGAGCGATGAATATCTAAGTTGTATAAAAACCACCCACTCTTCCCCAAGACTTTCAAACTGCTATCTTACACCGCAGGAGATCACTCAGAAATGTCCAATGACCTTGCTGAATGGCAGCTGCAGTTATAGTGCTAACCCTACCCTGCCTTTGGGCTTGCACTGACGGAGTACCACTGCATGCACCCAAGTATTAGAATGTGCAGCCATATAAACACAACCCTCCACACACACAAGCAAAATATTCACACTGAATAGTATAAATCATGGTAGTGTAAACTGTGTTTGCAACAAACCTTCTTATGAGTGAGGGAGACTTTACAAGCGTAGATCCCTCTCCCCAGGGAACTCAAGGCAGAAGTCAGCTTAGACTCTTCTGACTGTGATACCCTCCTATGATTTAACTGGAGATTACCAAGGCAGAAGTCTCTACAGAGAACGCAACATAACATGATTATGTTCTCTGTCTACCAAACTCAAACATGAAAACAAGATCCCGCAAAACAAGGTCAAAATTGTTGTCAGCGTTTACACCGTACTGATAAAAATTCAGTTGTTACCTAAACATACAAAACAAGAGTGCACCAAGTCTGAACAGTAATTGTGAGCCAGAAACTTCACGATTCTATTACAACACGTTATATATTCTACTAACAGACAAAACATTTTCTATCTGTGGCACAAAAGTGACTTCAAGTGTGGCATCCATACTAACTCAGAACACTCAAAATGCAATGGGTCACACAACTATCAATTCATCATGATAAAAAGTGACCATTATGTTTTGGCAAACTGGCTGCATTTCAATGCTCTGTATGATGTAAAACTTCCCTCCTAAAAATCCTGGATAATGTAAGCTAAAAATTGCATCCAACAGCACTAGACAGTACTCTTTCAAATCTTCACCCTAACTTATGGCTCATAATAATATATAACAATCAGTGTTTTGCTGAAATAAACTAAGTTTCACTTCAGCTTAAACCCTGAGGCAGATAAAACCCCACTGATTCGTGCAGTCCAAAAAAGTGCAGGGGCCACTCAGAAACAAGGATAAGCCTTACCCCAGTACACAATTTTTATCTCACCAAGCTCTTAAAAAGAAGTATGAATTTAATGCAGTAACAAACAGGAAGGACACAGACATATGTAGTAAATGCTCATAGCAAAACAACATGACATTATTTCAATTAACTCACAAAATGCTTTGTTAGAAGCTTAATCAACAAGGAGCATGGCTTCTCATATGGCTGCATTTTAGATCTTAAAACAAGAAACGATAATCAGAAAATTTAATGCTTACAAAGTTAATCAATCTGATAAACCTATACAGATACACTGCTGAATGCATATTTCATAGCATGCAAATCTTCTACCCTTTCTTCCCAGAACTGATGGGGAAATGACAGTTCACAAGGTTTCACAGAGGGAATACTACACAGCATTTTGGCTTTACTCAGTTTTGGAAAGACCTCATTGTACAGGAGGTTTATGTTAGCCATTAGATGGTATCAGTGTGCACTGTGGAACAAATTACTGATTTCAACAGTTAACTGGTTCTCCATTAAGTTAAACATAATTTAAATTAGAGCTGTAAGAAATCCTTTTCCACTTACTACTTAAGCTTTCTCCTCTTCATTCCCACCTTTGTCTTTCTCTGTGAACATAGCTAGTGGATTTAGAGGCAGGATTTAAAATTGTTAGCCTGCAAAATAAAACATGATGAGCCTAAACCAGACCATTAACAATCCTGGTTTAGATATGGAAGGCTACATGCAATCCTTATAACATCAGAAAAACACTTTTATATCTGTGGTCTGTGCAGGTACAAAAACATTTAACATGATAGAAGTATGCTTCCCCCAACCCTGATAACTCTGAATATATAGATGATGTAAATAGCTGGCACATGGATTGCTTTAATTGCGTCTCCTCCAGTTTCACAGTTCGTTTGGCAAAAAATTTTGAGGCCTTGCCTTGAAGCTAACAGTTCCTCAGGACTCTGGGTAACTGCTTTAAAACAGGTCATGTGGTGAATTGCATTTAAATGAGGTGTGCTGATAAAAGGATGTATTTTAAAAGCCTCAATGTTGCTGTGAAGGAGGAGGGTCTCTAGGTATTGGGAATATAAATTTTCTTCTTAAGGTATATGCTGGTTGGGGCATCTGCTTCTTTGTCCCCAAGCGGTCAACACGTCTCCCCACATCTTCATTAACTTCTGTAAGAATCGACAAAATATCTTCACCCCTACAGTCAGAAGGAGAGCAAAAATTTAAAAATTACTTATTAATGAGCAGATAGCACTCCATTTAACACCTCCCAGATCATCTAGAAGACATGGTACAAACATTTAAAACACAAAACCCACATCCTTTTCTCCAACTTTCTCCTCTTTTGTTCTCATTTGAGTCATATTAAAAGAAAAGACCTTTTCTTACTCTGTCTCACTTGATTCAACCAGTAAAGAAAAATAATGGAATAAAATATTTTTTACCTAAATCCAATCAAGAAACAGATGGCTCTGCCTTAAAGAATATAATGGGAAGTTTTGAGATTTTTACAACAAACTTCATTTTCTCCAGATTATCTCTAAGGTACCAGCAGTGTTAATGTAAATTTATCAGTGGCAAGCAAACAAATCATCAGCTTAACTAATTTTGTCCACCTCAGAACACGGGTTAGTGTTCTTGTGTGAATTTGCCTTTGGAGAAAAAAAAAGGGAAGTTCCTCCCATTTCTTCATCAAGAGCTAAGCAAAGTATTTACCTGGGGACTAACAACTGTAGCTTGCTGCACAGGGCCTGAATATACCAAGCACCCTGTTGAATGTGCCGGAAAGAGACATATCCATCAATTGTGGCCATGCCTAGGAGGAAATCAGCCTCTTCAGGAATACTTTCAGAAGGAGAAATGCTCTGTTGCATAGAAGACAAGTCAGGAATTCGTGCATCAGCTTCAACATAGACAGGACACTGTATCTCTTTACCCTGGCATGCTTGGATAAAGAAGAGTTTGGGTTTTTCAGCCAGCTGTGGACATTGTTTGGCAGTGAAGTGGGACATGATCATGCGGATTGACACAAGTTCCTCGTCCTTCCCATAGATCGCTCCTGACTCTCCATGAGATAGAATACAACATATAAAACAGTCCCTGTCTTTGTGATCTTGCAAATGCTGCCAAGTTCGCATGAGATCTTTAATCTCCTGAGACGTCAGATCTGTGTAAGTCCTGACATCCAGACCAAGCCATGTGAATACTCGTTCCAGTTCCCCTGTAATTATAAGAAAGATAAAAGGAAAAATTGAGGCAACAGAAAACCATTTTATGAAGTCACCATGCAAGCTAATCTGAACCGAGAAAGACCTTACACCCTGACACTTCTGAAGATTCATCCTTTTACTAGTATCAACTAAAGGTTAACTGGAATAAAAAAAGATGGCATCAGCTCTCACAGAGTTCCTGGATTGTTCTAGACAAGTTTCAGAACATACAATGACATTTTGCAATGTATAATGACATACTAAGTGAGCTCACAAATGACACTTGAAAATATGAGGAATATCCCCCCCCCAGTTTCAGATTAGATCTTTCAAAACCTTCCTCACATCATTATTTTCCAGTTGCAGTTTTGACTATAAGAGTTTCATACACAAGAGGTAAGTAGAATGAACAGAAGAAAATAAGTATGCACAGGGTTGCTTGATTATGGAATTTTGCATTACATTACGTAGAATGATGGTTTAGTTTAGGTTTAGTTCTTTATTATAGCTATAGACAAAGGTTAAGCAAAAAGAGATTCTTAATATGATTCAAGAATGATCCACCTGCATCAGAAACTCAGTGGTTACTCATCCTTTAACCTGTCCTCCCCTAGGATACACAAATAACATAATGTAACACATATCGAACATTTTACTCTTTAAGAATATTTACTAACTAAAATATAGACAATAAAATACAGAGCAATAGTGGACAATCAATTCAGATGGGGAAACAGAGAGACTAATACTCCAAAAATCTCATTTCATTAACTTACCAGCATCTTTGCAAGAACCCTTCCTCTCCTGAAGAGACTTATCGAAGTTAACATTATTAATAACAAGACAAAATCCTCTGTGTGGTCCATCCATTTTGTAGCTTGTCATCTTCTGTAGAAAGGAGAGGAAAAAAGCTTACGGCCTCAATGAATTTATTCAACTTATTCATATTTCCTTAACATGTCTCAAAATCAGCATCCAAAAATGAGAGGCACCTAAGATGGTGGGTTACTTTCGAAAAGCTGGAACTCAATGGTGCCTTCTTGTGTGAAAAGACATGGGTGAAGCCTCAAGCACACTCTGTCACCATACTATCAAACTGTAGAGGAAAGGTTTAGCAGCTGAGTTGGTCATCTGTGTGCAAAAGGGAGGATTCAGCAGCCAAACTCCGCAATATGAATTGGTGATGGGGATAGAAGTCCTCAACTGTTTTGAATGTCACGACAATATTTTAACTTCAGATGGCAGAGGGTTCACAGTTGGAACTATAGGATGTTAGACATCTGAGTTGTTTTTTTCAAGAGTAGCGATGAATACCTGGAGCACGCAGCTCATACCGATCCACTGGAAAGGGATGCAAGCAGAACAGAGATCTCAGAAGTGCATAAACCTGCCACACTACCAGTTTTGCTAAGACTTAAAAGTTACCTCCCACTGTTAAGAAAGAACGTTTTAAAAACTGAAAAGTCACCAAAACTTCCAAGTACCATCTCTTCAAGTCCAACCTCAGGTTGAAATAAAAAACTCCCACCACTCCAATTCTTTTCTGCTCACTAGAGAGAACAACACACCTGCTTTTGTACATTTTAGTGGAACAAAATGAAGGCAGCACTCCAAGCTCCTTAAACAGCAGCAAAAAGTACTTTTGCTACAGCAGTCTGAACATCAGGTGATGAAGAGATATATTATAGCACAGAACTTCAAGAAATTAAATAGCTATAAACAAATGCAGCAACTGGCTCCCTCAATATCCATGCTCATCAGAAGGAAAAATCCAGAGGGAGAATTCCGTAGTTACACTGCTGTACAAGGTTAAAGAGTGCACATAAGGCTTCTAAGAAGGATCTCACAAAAGGGATCTTTCCTCCTGTACCAAGACCTCTGGTTTATTGAGGAAGATTGTTACATGCCTGCAACAGCTCACTAAAAACTCTTGCCTTCTTTTATCCTTCTCACAAGGTCTTTGCATGTTACCCCTTATTGCTTTTAATTTCAAGATGCCCTGAAGCTTTGTCTAAGCTAGATACAGAAAGAGAACTGTGAAGACATGTTTGTCTCTGTGTCTTGCACATTCTGCTGCTATCTCCAGAATGCACAACTTAAGAAAATGCCAAATATTTTGCCTGTATCACGAAGATAAGCAGATGCACTGATGTGTGGATAACGTCAAAGGTATTATGCCTGTTTTGCCTCCACCACACCTTTCAATATGGGTAAGTGTCTGGCCTCCGAGGTTAAAATATTCTCTGAAATGTTCCAGTTGATCAGACAACTCAAAAAACTTCATGAGACACACAGACATCTCATATGTCCTTGGACGATAAATGTCATTACGGGGATGAAGACCTCACATACCCAGGTACTCAAAAAGAAGGATTTAAGAGATTGTCTCAAACCTTGGATTCATTTTCTACGTTGCTGAATTCTCCAGGCAGCTCCAGGTTCATATCAGAGAAGCCTTGTGTAAGATTAGCTGCTTTGTTATCTAGGAAAAAAAAACAAACAGCATAGATATTTATGAAGAGAAATCCAATATTGGTGGATGTAGCAAAAAGGAGTTTAGCTACAATACAGCACTTTTTGTATTTGAAATACTGTTTCATTGAAAAGAATGATTCCTCTGTATGAGATAGCACTGTCATGTTCAAAGGATCTATTCTGAACATGTCGCCAGTTATTTTTATTATATATATTTTTGTGACAAAGGCAAGGTTTCCATTTGTATTGGTACTGCGGAACAAAGATGTCCACGGTACAAGGACAGATTCTACCTGAGAAATTCAAATGAATATTTCATTTGGAAATCAGTTTAGAAATAAACTGTATTGTAAGAAGGATCTGCAATGTTACCACTGAAGCTCCCATTACAGACTTTTTTTTTTGTTCCTGAATCACTAACAACTCTCAGACTGACTTTCAGAGCAAGGCTGCATTGACAGAGCTTGAAAGTAGAAGAGAGCTGATAGCTGTTGTACTGCTATACTTTGCAACTGGTCTATTTGACTTGGGAGTCACAAAGATGGATGCAAACTACCCACTGTTATTTGTACAGAATCTTTTCAGAGATCTGATCCAAAATGTAACTTTATTTATTGCTGCTTTATTTACTTCTCCTTCTGAATGCCTTAAAACACTTGTCTTCTTTTGTACAAATCATACAGTATTTAATGCATTCAAAATATCTATCTCTACCATGCAACACTCTCAGGCTCTTAAACATAACAATCCATACAGCAAAAGAAGTCAGAGGTAAAATCTGCACCCAAAAACCTACCATCTCAGCTTTATAAACAGTCATAGTGTCTCATTCTCTTGTCCTCCCAAGGTTATTTAAACAGAAAACTTGTTATTTTGTTTTCAGGAAAGAAATCACCTTTTTGCTTCTAATCAGACCAGCCCTTATTTCACTTCCCAGAAACCACATTAGTTAGTCTCTAGCAAATGACTGACAATGTACACAGGATTTGCCAATTTTCTCTTGTTTCTTTTATATAAGAACAGAAATCCTTCAAATCTGTTTGTGCAGAAAGCAAAAGACCCTTCCAAGAAGACAGCAAGGTTAAGTGTGTTGTTGCATTAAACCAAACGCTAGAAATTTCCCAGAGAAAGTAAAGGAATGCAACATCAAACATAAAGGTAATAAAAATGAAACATATTTTCAGAAATACTTACCATTGATATTAGAACCAACAGATTTGATTGAGGTCTCCTGTTTTTTTGAGTGGGGGGAATACCATGTTAAAAATCATTATTATATATAATAAGTTTTCATAGTGATTTTAGCAAAATATGCTTAACACAAAGCTATTTAAGTAGTGAGTAGTAAAAATACCGAATTCCTAAGAGCAGCAAAGCATTTAATAATGAAATTACAAAAGACTTCCCCACTTACAGCAAATCTCACAGAGCTGGAAACAACTATTTTTCTCTTAAGGATAAAGGGAAACAGCAACAAATTTTCTTTCACTTCCAAATGATCCTCTCACTATAGGGGTAGGTGATCACTATAAACAAAGTATCAATTCTCTTGGATAGTCAATTATTTGAGTATAAATCGTTATAACTAGTGATTCTAATACCGCCTAAGAGACATCTTCTAGGAGTAAGTGTCAATGATTTATTATACAGCATGGAAAAAGTGTACAACCTCTCATCATTTTAAAGAAAAATGAAACATGATCATCAGGATTATGGAAACAGTCTCTTAGTCTGTTTTTCAAATTATTTTAAATTCATGTTTTCTTAATAAAACTACATTCATTTTCTTACTGTGCCAAGTGCCATGCATGAAGGCTTCGCCAAACCCTCTGCACATGTAGAGCAAATATAGCTCAAAGCAGCAGTAATGCATACCCTTCTGATACTAAATAGCTCATTTTCCTCAGCTCTTGTCTACTAGAACTTCACTTTTGGGAAGTATCCTTAGAAAGATCACTGGTTTTCCTCATTCAGAACTGGGTTAAAACTCCCTCCCTTCCTCTCCCCCCAAAAAGAGATCAGTTATAGCCCTGATAAGTTTCCCAATATGATTCATCATGCAGCTGCAGAAGGGGTTTAACTGATGAAGGACAGGTACATTGAGGACATGGGACCACCTCCTTTAGCAGCAGCAGTTTGAACAGATAATCAAAATACAGTGTTAGCCTTTAGAGATAGTTCAGTGTTGATCAGCCGAAACTTTAAATATCAGTACCAACTGACTGACCCATTCTCTATAAGGCACGTGTCTAGCTTTTTCTCTCTCTCATCTCTCTTCCTAACATTAATTTTTTCCCCAATTGCATATGACTGACAGTAGTATTTTTGACATCCACTGTTTGGTACTATATGCAGCTGTATTTCTTACATGCTGAACAAATATGCTTGTTCCCTTCCAAAACCAAGTAAGAAGATTTAGTGAAAAATCTCACAGCCAGTATGGTTTCAAAATAAAGACAAGAAAAAACCCCAACCCCCCCAAACCACTAAAACCCAGGTTGGCAGTATGTACTCCAGTGTACCTGTGGGGAAGTGAATACTCTGAAGTCTCCAGTGTGAGACAGTGAAGATTCCTTGATGGGCAGAGTGTTCTCCTGCTGAGGGAAAGACACTAAGCAGAAAGAGACAAAATGAGAGAAGCCAAGCGCCTTTTAGTTAAACCAGTATGAATCTGCACATTAGGCAAATGCAGATCTATACTTACTGAAAGATATATTAAAATAGAAAGCAACTTTGAAACACACTCAGAAAGCATGGGGGAATGGCACTCGTGAAACGCTGAGTGCCCTTGCACCTACTAGGGAGATGTAGCTTTGTACTTCCCAGAATTTGTTTCCCAGTGCTTAAATAAATGGAAATAGAACTTCTTCCCAGTATGCTTATAGTCACTCCACAGGATGTTAAATGAAGGAATACTACAAACTGCAGTATAACTCCCTGATAATGTGAAACACACATTTATTAACAAAGCCTACCACGTATCAGACACACATGCACACACACTTTGCCTTCCCAGCTTATTAGCAGGCAACTGCTTTGTTGTAGTGTACATTCATAAATCACACAGTGCCTTTTACAGACAGTCATCATCATCTCAGTGATGGGGAAATGGAGAAGCACGACATAACTATAAATAGAATTTCAGTTTCCCAGCCTGTTCTGTATGTGCTGGACTGCTCTGTGTGGCCTCAGATATTCCAGCATGTCCCTGTCAGAATTCAGCTAGGAAGTAATGCAAGACAGGAACCGTTATGCCAAATTTGTGTGTGAAGATGAGCGATCCCACTCTAGCTCCTGTTCCAGCAATGCACACAGAGGACCCCGAGGTTCAGTTGCCCAGACCCTTCTAGTGCTTCCTGCATTTTAGCAAACCTACTCCCTGACTCTGAATTTCTCACCTTTTGCCCTTTTGTAGCAGTTTACTGTTTCCAGGAGATCAGGTGAAACATTCATACAGACTTCCTCCAGCAACTGTACATTGTTTTCAGTTAAAAGGCCCTGTTTTTCCAATAAAATCAGCAATTCCAGAGCAGACTGACAGCCAAAAGGAGAGAGTAAAATATAGTTATTGTTCCTTAGACCTCAAAACCTGCCTCAACCCTGTCTGCCTCAAACAATCACATTATTATCTGCTTTTCTTCCTACCAACAAGGTCCAAACAGTCAATTTTACATCACTGTGGGAGGTGAAACGTTGCTCCATGGAAAGCTACTGGTTCTGTTATTATTTGGTATGGTCTTGTTTAAACAGATCCACCCAAACCATATTAATGACTCTTGGCTTCAAGAAGGCTTTATTGCTGTGAAACGGTACCAACAATACATGGACATCAATCTCCTTAGCACATAGCTCAAGCAGGGCGAAGATTTGATTTGTCACCCTTTTATGATCTAATGCAAGACTATGGACTGTCAGTGATTGACCTTCGCACAAAGCACCAAATTCCACGCTTACCTGTCAACAGCTTCCTCCTTGCTAACCCCATAAATACTGACCAGCCTAGTTGCAGATTATCCCCTGTTCTGCCAAATACTTTTCTCTTCACGCTGTTCCTCCTATTCCCCTCCTCCCCCTTCTTCCCTTCCCACCATATACACATTTGGCTCTCTCCTCACATACAAGAGGTATCCGTCGCTTTGGAAGACAGTTTTGCAGGAGGAATATGATATCCTTCAACATCTCATTGGTAATGTTTTCTGAAAATTCATACAGCATCTGCCTGTAACAGAGATCCAATAAGATACAAGCAGAACAGATGACAGTGTAGAAACTAAAAGCAATCTGAGAATTCAAAAATGGAAAGGGAAAGAGTATGGCACAGATGGCAGTAATGGAGAGAAGAGAATCCCACTGCAAACTTACCTGTATGGAGACACCCTTCCCTTCTCATGCAGACATTCTTGCACTTTCTCCTTGGTATAACCAAATTTCTTGAGCAAGGAGTGACATTTAATTCTATATAAGAGTTCAGCTAGTAGGAAAGTATCTTCCTCATTCAGGTATTCTTCAGCCATGAGAAGCTGAAAGATGTCCACTGCTGACTTCACACTTTCTAGTTTTCTGAAGGGGAGCAAGTCAGTACAGAGAAATTTTAAAGCTGCTACATCTTCAGCCACCAGATTTTCATCAATGAGCAGAAGCTGCTGACGGAAACTGATGTCAGCTTGAAGTTCCATGTTGCTGGAACCAACAGTCTCTGCCTGAAAGTAGAAAGCAAACACTAGTAACACCTGAATCTTCAATACAACAATCCTTGTAACAAGATTTCATGCAACAGCTGTTTGGAAGCCCTTAATTCTCTGCAGAAGAGAAGTTTCCTTTTAAATAAATTTGAAACTTACTTCCTTCTCCAAACACAAGAGACCAAAGATTTCGCAGAAGCTCTGAACAACCCAGTCTAAATTTGAAGTTAGCCCTGCTCTGAGCAGAAAACTGGGCTAGATGACTTCAAGAGGTCCTTAAGTTCTTCTATTTCTTTCAAACATCTTCCACATTCAGCTCTCTGCTTCTATCCACTGTTTGTAGGTGGGAATAGTTCCTGCAATAACTTACTACAACTTTCAGTGGAGAGAGCACAGTGGTTCACATACATTCCTTGATCTGCAGTCCGAGGGCTCATTCTTCTGTGGGTGTAGCAGGTAGGTGTTCCTCTGTTACAAGCCTGACACCCAAGCTGAATGAAGCTATGAAATATCCACCCACCCCCAGTCATATCTTGCTACCAGGCTGTATTTCACATTTGGCACAGGAAACCCCTAAAGCCTCCCTTACAAGTAAATGTCAACTGAATGTAATAGCGCTCAGTCTAAATAAGCTCTGTGCAAGCAACTCAATTTTACCGAAGTTTAATAGAGACTAATCACCCTTCCTACACCAACTTCTTCTGTGTAGCCCAGGCAGTTCTTTTTCTGCCTGTGGAAGGTTATATAGGTACAAAGGTGCTTCAGTGTCTTCTGCCCAAATGGGCAGGTAGGTCTTTTACCTTTTGTTAGAGCAGCTGGAAGCAGCAAAGCTTTCTACATGAGGGAGCACAAGAAAAAATCGTGGAAGCAGAGTAGGGACAGGACCTCTGAATCTGAAGCCTTTGAAGCATCTGGGAGGACAGCTCAGCAGATGAACCACAGAGGATATCATAGCATGTGGGGGCACAGAGACCGTTGCATTTTCGTGTTCAGTGGCAGATAGAAAATGTAATCCCCGAGTCCAGATGCCCAGTTAGGAAATTATGTTTGACAGAACCCAGGAATCCTGAATCGTGTTCTGTCCCTAAGTCACAAGTCAGAGTCTGTGCACAAGTCAGGTTGCTTTTCCTGTATACAAACTTGCTCTCCCATAGCTCAATAATTGTTCTTCACATTCCTTATCTCCTCATATGAAATCCCATGTGTTGTGCATTCTCTTCACTTAAACTATCAAAAAGGTTCAGATCTCAGCCAGTTATCTACACACAGAAATTATATCACTTCACAGTAACTCAGACTTTAAATTCATTTAGCTAAAAGCTACTTTAAAATCCTATCTAGATGCTTTAATCAACTAAATTTAGCAGAATAAATTAAGTTAAACTGATTCCTGCCTAAACTAACAAGTCTATATAATCCAGGTTCAAACTGAATTATGAGAATTCAGAATTTAGAGCAAATGATTTCAACTAAATGAGTTGAAAATTCGTGGCTTTGAGAGAACAGGCGCAAGTTGTGTGTACACCAGGTGTACGTTGTCATTTCATAAGCAAATCAAACTGAAGCAAAATCCAGCACAAATTCCTTCATCTACCTTTAAAATAGTTTTCAAGTCTGTGTTGCTGCCATTCTTGGAAAGCTTTTTTCATTCCGAACATTTCCTGCTTGAGTTTGAAATACACTCAAGACCTCTCAACGAGTGCTGCATTTGCCAGCTGTCTGGAAACTCTCTTCCCCACCTCTGTACTGTGGGCAGGCTGGGCTGGCCCTCTCTCCCAGTACTGCAATGAAAGGAAATACTGCCGGCTCACTGCCTGCTCATCCACTGCTCAGCTTACTGCTACGGTGTTTTTAGAACCCTCTACTACTTCAAGCATTTTACAGGCCATTTATAAAACACCATGGTAAAAACCCAGAGTCCTAAGGCAAAGAAGGAAAAGGAGCAAATAATCCCTATTCCAGTAAAACAAGATGGTGCTGAACACCCAGCGTACCACACACGCAGCCCAGGACCTACCTGCTCCACAGGTTTGCCGCGGCTCACGCTAACGTTTACAGCTAGAGCTAGCAGGACATTAGCAGGCAGAACACCTACTCACAGAAAAGTGATGGATCAGCGTCTCTAATGTTATGTTTTGCCATAAACTCTTAGAGAAGGAAAAGCACATAAAACAAGCAATGAGGATTATCAGATTACTATTTTTTCCGTTAAAGTTTTATTGACTGGGGCATTGCCAGACTGAAAGATTTCAAAATAATACAAAACCACGGAGCACAAGGGAACACCAAGGCTCAGCCTACAGCGCCACAAGCAAAGGGAGTATTCACCTCCGGCCCCGCGGGCAGCCCGGAAGCAGCTGCACAATACCGGAAGAAAAGAGCGGGCTGTAGGCGCCGGACTCGGGAGCTAAACCCTTCGTTCCTTCTCCATTTCAGTCCCTCCCTTCTTACCTCTTACATGAATTCCGACCCCGTCCCCTCTCCCGGCAGCTGCTCTGGGGGCGGCGCTCAGCGCTTCCCGGTTTATTTTCCGGTCAGCCGCGAGCCGGCGGTGCGTGCCTAAGTGCTGAGTCACGACGCCGGGCCTCCCTGGGGGGATGCCGAAGCCGGGAACGGCCGCGCTGCCAGCCGGAGGCCGTGCAGGAAGGAGGCGGCATCCCCAGCAGCGGGGGTGGAAAGTGGGACAAAGTCGATCTAGGGGAAGGAGTTGGGGGCACCTCCGCGGAGCGCGACGACACCGCTGCCAAGGCGCGGGCGGGCTCCCACGAAGCGCGGCGGCGCCCCGCGGGGATCGGCCGAGCGCCGGGCAGCGGTCGCGCGGAGCCGCCCTTCCCCTCCGGCCGAGCGCGGGCCGGGGACCGCCCAGGACTCGGCCTCAGGGCTTGTGAACCTCCTACCCGTCCCCCCCGGCCGAGGAACTTCGCTAGATAGAAAAAACCAAGCGACAACGCTTCCACGACGAAACACACGAAGTGACTGGCAACTCTCTTCACTTTTGCTGTCAAGTAATTTTAAAGCAGGCTACACTACAAAAAACACCCGAACAGTTGTGGCAGATTTTTTTTCACTGACAAGAAGCTTCAGAGTAGTGCTTGTGGGAGAAGGCTTCAATGCCGCTTTTATGGGGGTCTGTCCCCTCCACACCCCTGCTGCAGTAAGGGGAGAAGGAGGAAGGTGAGCAGGCCCTGCCCAGTGCAGGCTCCTCAGGGTTTGCAGCATCTCCAGTGACACCTGTATCCCCCCCACACCCTGGGATCAGTGGAGCCAGAATGGGAAGAGTCTCCTTGCTCATGCCGAAGAGCTGCTTGTCCAACACACAAACAACGGCCACGTTACCTGTTGAAACTAAAAGGCTTGCTGTCCTTTATTCAGCCAGCTCACTTTAAATAAAGCTGTAGAACTTCACTGCTGAATTTAACAAGGTCTTGTAGAGGTCTACAAGATGAGTCGACCAAGAATTTCAAGAGTTATTCTGTGGTCTAGAGGGAAACAGGGACAATTAATTGGACTGCATGCAGATATTTTCTCCAGAAAATCAGCTTGAAATCTAGCATTTAGAATTTAGCAGTAATAGTAGTTTAGTAGTAGTAGTAACAGCACCAATTTTACTAAATCATGATGCTATTTTAGTGATGGCACCAATTCAAATCACATTTCTTATGTTTCTACAAAACAATGACAATACACTCTCAGAGTAACACAAATTTTAAAATATGGCATGTACAGGAAGGCACAATCCACAAAACCAGAATTCCGAAAAGACTTGCAATGTCTTATTGATTCTAATACAGAAGCTGAAAAAAAAGACATTCTCCAAAACAGCCACAGAAAAGCTGTCAAATAATTCAGTACAGGAGATACAGTTTTAAGTGGAACACAGATACAGAGCAGATCATCCACGCAGATGGCAGCTTCTTCTCAGCAACATCATCCTGCATGTCAGAAATATAAAACTCTGGATATCAGAAAAAAACTCTCAGAAACTGTCATAAAAAGCTTCTCTGACTCAGGTACCTGTAACAGGAACAGGAGTCAATGTTACTTCTTACACAGAGTTGAAAGGGGAGATCAGACATACAGCATGCTCCATTTACAACTGTTAGCACTGTAAGTTCCTCTTGAACATAACTTCTTTTCTGGATAAGGAGTTGGCAATCATTGTAAGACACAAGTATGCAACAGTACAAAGTAAACTGGATTTATGGGTCAGTCATGTCAATGTAGGTGGCTGAGAAAAATCATGCAACTTAAGTCTGGTGCAAAACACCACAATCTCCTGCCTCATGGGTATGCCTTCTGAGCCACTGAAAGGCATCATCTATATTCTGCCAATTCTCCTTTCCCTCTTCCATATATACAGCACACACAGAAGTACAAGTAATTTCTATTTCACTTATCGGAAAGCAAAACTGAAATTCAGTGCCATGGTGCAGTGAGTCTGACAGTGTTGTTCCAAGCACTGACAACACAGGAGCAGAGGAAGAGTGGCTTGTTTTACCTTGTTCAACAGCAGGTTCTGAAAACTAGACATTTTGGCAGTCCGCGACTGTGAAATTTCACCAGCATGTCACTTTTTATGTTCCTGTGCTAACACCCTAAACTCATGATGAATCCAGAATTAATTCTTTTCCCCCTTTTCTTTTGGCTACTCTATGGAAGTTTGACATCATTCAACCACTCTATCTGCAATACATGTACAATTTGACGCAGCCCATGCCGTGCACCCAGTCACTTTCCAGACTCAAATTTTAGGTGCATAGTACAGCAGCAACAGACAGTCCCTATCACATGTACAGAGGGACACAAAAAGCTATGGGAGAAGCGACAGACAACAACTAGCATCACAAAACTCCTGCATGTTAATAAATTCTGACTTCAGTGCCGCTTTTCACTATGCAGTGAGTACAGGGAATCAATCTACCCACATGCCACTCTTGAAAGAGGTGTCAAGGCAGTAAATACTGCTTAGATGAATGATTACAAAATGAATACTGCTCTGGTTTAAGTATCTACTGAGGGTCAAGACATCAGTGTGGAAAATCAGTATCTGACATCCATGAATGCTGCACAATATATTAAATATCCCCACAATTCTTTGGTCATTAGAGGGCTGTCATCACTTCCGACCCAAGCAGCCAGACACAAAGACACTCTCTTCCTTTTTCACTGCAAGAGTTATTTACAGGAGCCTCTACAGTTTTCAAAACAGTGTTTCTTTGTCATTTCTTAAGGAAGGGGACATGGACTTTACTTACCGTGTCATACATTAAGGTGAAGAACACGTACACGTCATAACCCCCAAACCAAACCTACATTGTCACAAAACTATCAGAAAAAGAATACATTCTATTGCTAATATTTTAAGTAAATAGTTGTATTTAGCGTCACTGAAAAAAACCCAAAACAACCAACCCACAAAAATCCACCACATCATTAGATCCTGTAAGGAGAGCCACTATTATTCTTACTTCCTTTCTCCCTTTTCTCCTGTTTTCTTCTTTCTCCTTCCAATATTGATGCTGTATTTCTCCTCCAAATCTTCTTTTCCCTACTTGTTCTTCTCTTGGTTCTCCCTACCATTCCCCTTCTTGTTCCTGTTTGAAATTTCCGTCTTTCTTTCCCTCATCTCTCTGCCTCCTCTTGGTTCCATTCTCCCTGCTTTTGGTTGTCTATAAGGCAGCAGAAGTGCTCATCACATGCAAAAGCTAGTAAGGGAAATGGGAAAAAGTGAAGTTAATTTGTGAAAGAAATCACATTTATTAACATCACATAGATATATATATGAAAACTAGAAACCACATCTTATTTCTGCAACCACAGAAAACATCTCTTTCACCATTTGCTTCGTTTACCAACCACTACAGGAAGTAACTTCTAAGATTCCAAATCTGTTGTTTTATAATCCTTCTCTTACCCCATGAAACATGAGCAAGGTAGAGTTTCAAAATTACACTTGTGCTTTATTCTACTGTAAGAAAGTCAGTTATTAAATATTCAGGGTTAGAAATGAATGCTATTTTTATTACCTATCACGTATAATACAGACCCTTCTGTTGATGCAATGCATAAGTTCTCTACTTGAGTGTGTGGAATACACATGAACGTAATTTTAAGACAGAAAGTATTTTTAAAGCCAGAAGCAATACGGCACTAGACCAGTTCAACAGGCCCTTTCTTAGAAAACAGTAAACTGAAAGGAAGACTTGCCCCCTCTCCCTGCCTCGCTACGATACATCTATTTCCACACCTATAACATAATGAAAATGGATTTAGTATTTTTATTTTAATGCTCATAAAGAACAAGCTTTTAGAGAATGTCTGAATTTTGCAAGAAATTATTTTCTATTTTTCCTCCTATGCCTGTGCCTATATAAAATTACAATAACACAAGTAACATATGTACCCACAGTTTAACATAAAATGTTGGGCTGCATTTCCCAATTCAAAGCTATTAAAAAGTTTCCATGTAATTTTATTAGAGGACACTATAGCTTATGAAGTGGAAAGAGAAAAGTATGGAATGCATAGGCTTGCAATACAGGCGAATTATTTTTCTAAATTGTGCAAAAATTTCTTCTTACAACAACTGTGTATGTAACTATCTAGAGTCAACATGCAAATAAAACTGAATACAAAATTTAAGAAAAGATAACGAGTGAAGATTTAATCACAATGATATAAAGTGTACTTTTTATATTATACAAAATGGTACATTAATATAAATAAATATATATTTTAATCTTAACATGTTATATGGATAGTTAAAAGACTATAAGGTAAAACTTATTCAGTGGGTTTCTCCTCTTCAAATACTCTTAACAATCCTCATCAATCACCAGTTTAGGAACCTCTTAAGCCAGGAAGAGACTGGGTCTACATCACATAACAAGGAAGAACTCCTGAGCACTTTTTAGACTTCAGTATCTACTCTTTGCCAAATAAAAGTGATTTTTACTTTCAATTACAGAAGCTACTTGAAAACTCATTTGGTTTTTTTCTGAATAAAACTTAAGAAAGCCTGGTTTTAAATAAAAAGTTAATAAAAATGATGTCAAGCCAACACCTAAGTACAACATAGTATCAAGGAATAAAAAGAAGTCACTGCTACCAGAGTAAGTTTACTGGCCAAGCCCTCCTGATTATTATCAATATATTAATGTATACTGATAGTATACAATGTACAGTATCAAAAGGCTTGCTGCCTGTAAGACTTGGTCTACAATGAAAAGCATTGTTGGTGAAGTTATATATGTAAGCACACCTTTTTGCTCAAATCAAATGCAGCTACACTAGCAAAAAATCTTTTTGCAGTGTATTTGCTCAAGGAACTAGCATACCCTGTATTAGCAGAAACCCCTTTCCTTTCTGCTTGCATGAAACACATGCCAGAAGGATGTATGGTGTAACTACACCAGAAACCAAGCAAAGCATGCCAATGCCTTGAATTTTTTTCCTGGACAGGGGACTGTATTAGGAGTATTAGAAGTTTGCAAGTGGCCTACTTTAGGAGGGAAGAGAATGCCATAAATTCAGTGACAATAAATTTCAGTACAACTTCTCCAGGTTATACTGCTATATAACAAACAGATTAAATGAACTCTTCATGTTAGGCATCTGCTCCACCGGAGAAAAATTTCTGTATTTAGGACAATTTTCACTCATGTCTTTTTCAGAAGAACAAGGGCAACTTGAAAAAAAAAAAAAAATCAATTAAGAAAGATATGTCCTTTTTCATAAACAAAAGCAGTGAGGGTGGGATGCTTAACTTAATCCAGTCTTAAGAGCCAGTGGCTGCTACACGACATTTAGGTTCAAATATGATAAAGTGTACTTTTACAACTATGCGTGGTACAACAAGTGTGAATCATGCTTCAGCTTCCACAAAACATCTGCCAAAATCCCTCATTTTTTTAACTGCATGGTAGATTATTGTAAAGCCCTGCCACATGTAGCCTCTTTTTGGCATCAGCGGAAAACAGCCCAAAACATGGCAGACTGTCTCATTTATTAATATATAACCTTTGTGTGCTGTGGACAGTACTGATGACACAGGGTTCTGGGTGAATCACAACCTCTAATGCAGCAGGCAGACGGAATCTTTAAAAGACCAACTCTCCCCTTCTGTTTTGCTAGTCTGTGGAGGCATGCAAGCCAGAACTCGTTAATGAAGAACTAGCATTGCTGGGTAGGCATTCTTTCCTGACACATTTTCCATTATTAGGTGCTGGGAAAAGTACCCAGTGAATTTCAGTGGTTTGCACTGGCTTGTATTTATTTTAAGCATCAACAGCAGAACCTAGATCGGTGCACTGCTAATAGGTATGCTAAAAAACAACCAATGAAACAATGAAAACACAAAATCCTGGAAAACCCAACAGCTATACAGTTTACAGCTCTTTCCACCCTGTTTACCTGTTGTACTTGGTTGTAAGATCTGTTGCAGTGCTATACGATAGCTGCCATTCTCATCCAAGCTTTCAGAGCCTTCTGTATTAAAATATAAAATCTAGTGCCTTAACACACCAAAATGCTGGGTTTGGAAGCAATAGGCACTTTAGATATACATGCAATAACAATGCATAAAATAAAAGTATGCGTGAAACTATCATAGTAAGTGTTTCTCATTAGCCACTTCACACATGTCCTTTTCAACACCAGTTAAGTGGGAGAAAGAAAAAGTTTCTTCCTTAGTGTGTGCTGAAGCAGAAGTGAGTACTGTTGGCTTGGGTCAGTGGTCTTATTCCATTCATAGACTTTTCTGTTCAGTTCCGTATGGATATCTAATATAGAGAGTTTCCTGCAGCAACAAAAGTAAAAGCTTTCTATTAGAGAATGAAGCAAGACACCATTTAAGCATCCATAAGAGAGAAGACAACTTTAGACTCAGCAAGGAGAAAGTTTCAAATTTCAGTCTTTATTGCAGCAGTTACACCTCTAAAACCTAAGGCTGAATATGCATTTTGGAGACAATTTGTTATAACCCAAATCACTGTTGTGATAATGGTTACGCTGACATGATGATCTGTGATTTCATTACAAGGTTTTAGGGTTTGTAAAAGGGTACTAAACATTAACCCCACAACTACCTTGAAAAACAGCTGCTAGCTCCCTGGTAGATCAGTTGTGCAAAGAAAACCTTTGTGGTAAATTATATATCCAAACATACCTCATTTTTGCTCAGATTCCTTTTGATAACCTCTTTAGATAGACTAAAGTTTTCTGATAGCTTGAATTCAAGATTAAAAATTGGCAATCTAGCAGCTCCCTGAGCGGAGGGTTAATTAGGTCTAAAGAAAGGACAAAAACATTTCCTCTCAACTGCCTTCTCCTGGAACTTAGGCACTGACTTCTTATATTTGCAAGCAGAGCCCTTCTTAATGATAAAAGGCAACCCTTAATTTGACAGAAGCCTGGTGTGTGCCTTGTTATCTTGGAGAAGGAAGATTTCCAATCCTGTTTAAAGCACTGACATACATTACCCAGGACAGGTTCTTCCCTTCTCACTCTGCAAGCCCCAACACACTTTAATTTTACTCTCCAGAATCAGAAACCTCACTCCTACTTTAGACTACCTTCCTGTGCCATTGTTCCAGGATCAGTTATACTTGTCTTTTAACCTATGACACAGCATGAAGACACTTTTCAGGACCAGACAGGATGAAACTTAAGGTTTCTCTTTCTCTAGGACAGCAGGCTGTCATAGGAAAAGGGTTATTTTTTCCTCTTTTTTTCATTTACCTTTTATGAGGATTGTGGAGTAGCTCAGCCAGACAACGCAGATAATATGAGGATGAACTCGGAGATTTTTCTAGTGTAGACACATCCACCTTGCACTGACTCCAGAAGATGTCTGCTACTTGGGGGATAGTGACTTTCCAAGGAATTTTTGCATTAGCAGTAATTTTCTCATCATTCCCATCTACTTCCAACAGACTAGTACATTCTTGCTCACTTTCTGGCACGATGTAGCTTTGAATAAAAAAAAGCTTCGGTTTTCCTAGGAGTTCAGGACATGAGTCTGCTGTAAAGTATTTCTTTATTTGTTCCAAAGGGAATCCAGAAAAGGTATGGTCTGTACAGAAGATGCTTTGAGGACTTCCACGGCTGACCAATACACAAACGAAGCTGTCAAAATTTCTGTGCTTCTGCAATCTTGCAACTTCAAGTAATGTTTGATTCATGGTGTTCATATTTAAATATCTGTGACAATGAACGTCATAGCCCAAGCCTCTGAAGGTCTCTTCCAAGACATCTGAAAAAAGCAAGATGTAATTAAATCACAGCACATCAAGGCTCAGTCTCAACTATCTTGAATTACAGTATTCACAGTATTTCACTATTGGAAATAAGACATTTATTTCATCACAATAATTAAAAAATGCAGAGAACGATGTTGATCACGGTACATCACATACTTACAGTGCTACATGCATGTTGTCTTTAATATGAGTTATGTACTTCATGATAGCAAAGACACAATATATTAGTTAGCATGTGATCTGTTCCAAATTCCACAGACACTTGGATACTTTCATTTAGAGCCAGTATCCCAAGTTCCTAGGACTTAAAATATCAGGCAAGAAACATTAGAAAATGCTTCACAGAACATTCTTGAAATGGCAAGGAGTGATCTGGATAGCGTGGGAAGTCTGTTTCACCTTTTAACTTGTCAAAATTACTCTGAATCGTTATTATAGATATACAGAACTGCATAGGAAACACAGAGGCTCCTTTTCATCAGTCCCAAAGGAACCTGCTGCAGTCATTTATGCTTCCTACTATATAAAATGGACTTTAAGTGATGAGTTCCAGTTGGAGAATGGACACTGGAGTCTTAACTGTGACAGAATGGCATTTTCAGGGGAAAAAAAAAAAGCTGAACAATAAACCCTTTCAAATGTGTTAGAAATTAAAACTGTAGATAGCCAAAAATCAAGATTTAACTCTATTGTGTTTGTGTTAACCTGTGCTGCAAAAAAATGCGCAATGCTCTGAATAACTACTTTGGATGTTTATTAATATGGGAGTGAAACCAGATACATGGTGGTTAAAACCACCGGTATTTTTTAAGTGTTCAGAGAACCACAAGCTATTACAATGACTCATATCTGTAGCATCC
Organism: Harpia harpyja; assembly: GCF_026419915.1. Lineage (NCBI taxonomy): Eukaryota > Metazoa > Chordata > Aves > Accipitriformes > Accipitridae > Harpia > Harpia harpyja. The sequence continues at coordinate 26,598,865 of NC_068946.1, read as the reverse complement.
TATCTTTAGTATAAACCACATATACATTGCCCATGCACAGTTTCTGATATGACAGGAAATATCAAGTGCCATGTGTATGTAAAATGCCTTACAGACACAGGAAGCTAGCGTGTTCCTTGGCTTCAAAAGTTTAACAATCCCTAATTGGCAGAGGCTATTTCAGAGGTAACTGGCAGCAAAGCAGGAGTTGTACTACCACAGTGTTCTCCTCAAAAAGCCCACAGTGAAAACACAGAACAGAACTCATAACTTCATAACTTTCCTCAGCAAAATACAGGGTAGATACAAACTCTATACTATAGCAAGGTTATAAACAGGAACTAAAGAGTGTCACTCCAGTTCTGTTGGTTTGATTACATTTTGTAAAGTAAGTCAAAAACTTTCCAGACATTTTTTTGTTTGTTAATAGAAAGGAAAATTCCCTCTATTTTAGGCAATAAAACATGCTCTCAAAATTCAGGTGGAAGATTATTAATACCATTGGGCAGTTATATACTCCATGAAGCACTTCATCCATTAGAGGGCAGTAGTACATAGCAAAACGAGAGCTACCGCAACGAGAGTGCTTTTCCTGTAATTTACTTACCTCGCTAGCACGTGTGCATACACAGCAAGATACAAAACTTGGTGTCACCTTAGACCATACACACACTCCAAGCGTCACAATCAAAAAAAATTAAACCCAACAAACTTAGAGCTGATACCTTAGTTTAACAATGAATCAGAAATTATACATGGTAAGCTTTGGATACAGCAATTTTACTTTAAGGCAAGACAAAGCACAGCATTACATGCTGCAACCTGAGATCAGAAAATATCTGTTTCTTCAACAGTAATCATCTCCCAACAAACCTCCACTGACTTTTGAGCATTTCCACGCTACATAAAAAATTACCCTTTTCTCCCCTCGATTGTTTACAACGTAAGGATAAAAATTGGCTTCCAAATGGGAAAGTCAAAAGCAGCTATTTACAAAACAGCAAGATTCTATTTACAAAACAGCAAGGTGCATTTCAGTTTCAATTTTATCAGCATCTGATGAGTTCACATTGTTTACACTGAGCATTTTCAATTGTTGTAGTCCTTGATCCTATTGTATCTATTATTGGTTCACCTTTCTCAAATTAAATCTTGGGGTAACTACAGTCTCTTAATGCACACCACAGATACATTCCTAATGTGCTCCTTGTCCTCTTCTCTTTCTTTGGTATTTTCAGACTTCAGAAGTACTGTGGCACAACAACTCTATAGAGTAGTGGATGCCTTTCTAACAAACTCCTTTAAGCAATGCCATATGTCCTGCCTCTCCTGAATCTCACTAGCACACTATTTCAGCGAAAGTCTTGCTTTCCATCATGTTAAAATGCTGATGATGCACTGGTGACACTAAACATCTGAGACATACACATGGTTTAATTGCTTCTATATCCAATGCAGACATGCATGGAGACTGAGGCACACTAAGACTTGCTTTCGATGGTTTTGGCACAACAGCAGCAGAGCCACAATTTGCAGGTGTATCTTAAATGTCAGATGTTAAACATGTAACCCATTTTTGTCCTTTCCAGTCAGCAGACTTCCTCTATCACAATCACACTTTCTGTTTTTGTATAAGTACTGAAATGACCATATGAGTTCATGAAGACCATGTGCCTTTTTTTTTTTTTTAAATTTTGTGCACACCTTTGTATTTAGTAGCAATTACTATGACAAAAGGGTCTGCACAGTATATTGCCTGTGCAAAAGATAGGCTCTTCCTTAGAAGGCACACATCTAAATGCATGTATCTGTGACTATGAACTGACATAGCAGTTCCTTCTTTATTTCCTGTTTTCTCCAGTGTACATGCCTCACCTGCTTTTATACTTACTGTTTCATTTAAAAAACTCAGATCTGGCATAGTAAAACACTCTTGTTCAATAAATCAGGTCAGCACATGTTTATATCCCATTAGAGACAATGAAATTGAAAGATTTTCTTTTTAAACAAGGCTATTTTCACACCTCATGTTTTCATTAGCTCTCCACACTGAAAATTCTCTAGCAATCCTTTTTGCATTTGCTTTTAAGAAACAGAACTCCAAGTAATAAGTAATTCTTTTGGTACTGGAGCAGACTATCATGCTACCTTCCAGATTAAGGCTGCATAGTAAGTTTCTTGCATCAAAAGGTTCATTCTCTAAAGCTACCATGAAAGAGAGAAGAACAGGAAAGTAAAGAAGCAATCAACAGGACAGAGCAGAATGTTTGATTCCAAGAGCTTCCCCCACCCATAATCTTTCAGTCCTTGGCAGGCTTTGTTTTATTTTCCCCTTGGGGCAGAGTGAGCATTTTTTTTTTTTTTGAGAGTAGAAGTGAAGAAGTGCTTTAGATTGAACAATTTAATTTCTACATCCAGCAATTGCATCCTTGTTCTTTTTTTTTTTTTTGGTCAGAGGTCACTGATGAACTTGGTAGGACAGACTGAAATCAGATCCTAAGGATGCTTCCCAGTTGCATGTAACTGCGTTAAGTGCATTCCTTGTCCCTCTTCTCCATGCATGGCAGGATTATGAATCAGTTCTAGTTCCTGTTACCCTAATGGAAAACTAAGTCTCTTGTTTTATATAATTTACCTAAAATACTATTGACAAGCAAACATAAAAATTTTACTTTCTGTGTCTGTGCTCTGCATCCACTACTCTTCAACAACTACATCAATAATTCTAAGTTGGTCCATCTGCTGGACCATTAGTTACGATAAAGAGAAAAGATATGCCAACAAACTCTCTTCTTCCCCTACATCTCCTAGCCTATTACAAAACTGACTGCAAGTACTCTCTTCATTTTTATTTTTAGCCTCATGTGTTACAATGATTAGAGTGAGGGTTTTTTTGCTTATGCAAGAATCTAAGTTTTGGATTCTACAAAGGCAATCAGGAAAACCCCACATTTTAACCAAGGCACTGACTATCTTGAATTCTACATGCAAATTTTTTTTTTTACTTTTTTTTTTTTTTTTTAGCTAAACCAAGAGGGAAGGAAGAAAATTCCTTTCCCTAAAAAGCTATGATGATGGTTTCAGTTAAACTGTCAAAAATGTAACAGAAGCCTAGGTGCGTTATTAATAAATGACCACATGCCTTCAGCTATTCAATTGCTGTGGTGTCCGATATGATTATGCTTCAAATCCACAACAGCTTTGGTTTTGGTTTTGTTAACTGGTGGGAAACACTATCTTTACCATCTCTGTCAATAACCTGCTGTATGACTATAGCTTAACTGTTCTGTTGGTCTCTGAACATCCTTCTTCTCCCTCCCAGAATTCAGTCTATCAAGTTCTTTCATTCAGAGATTCTGCGCCAAAAACCAACTAAACATTGTTTGCAATAGTTAGGACAGTTGGCTTAACCTCAGGTTGGGCCTTCCAACTCTCTGCTTTAGAAGACTTACTAGAATTGATAGACTAACTGACTAGGACAACATTACCCTCATTTGGCTGGTAAATGTACATCATATTCTTTATACTAAATTGTTCTAATTATCCAAGATTAACAAGATAAGGAAATTCCAGAGACTTACCTGTGTCATTGCCAATACAGTCTATTATCAGGCATATTCCTAAAGGTTGACTTTGCATTCTGTACTGATCATCAAACACCTGAGGAACATGAAGGACAAATACTAAGCTAATATGTCACTCTCTCAACTTACAGACGTGATCTATTCAATTACATTCTTTTGTAGCTAGCAGAAGTCTATCTACCGGGGTGTAGTATGTCTTATCTACACAACAAAAACAAAAAAACAGGAGACATGAACTAATAGTTTTTCCTCCTATTTTTAGTACAGGCTTAATTTTTGCGTCCTTGTGTTATGCCATCTTACTACCATAAAGATCCTTAAACAAAGACTAAGACTGTACCAGAAACTAAAGTAGCAAGTTTGAGACTGAACCTTAACTCTGGACAGATCTTCAAATGTTTAAAAAAAAAAAAAACAAAACCAAAACTGTATGGGGTTGAGGGGCTTTTTAAAGGCCTGGACTACGACAGCAATGATCCTTCTACAGTAATTCCAAATTAATATCCTTAAGTGTAACTGCTATTAAGATGTTGGGAGCTATAAGCTTCATATTGCCAACACAATAAATGTAGAGAACTTTTGTGTTCTTCAGGTGTGCACGCAAGCACTGCTCATTAGAACAACATTTATTTCTTTATTTAGTGGAACAACCTCCTTGTTCCTAAATAATCTGTAATGACTCTATCACAGTTCTTCTCCCTTTTAAAAAGATTACAATCAATTTGCTCTAGGTAACTCCCTGATTCCTGGCCTATAGGAGAGCTAGTGAAAATAGCAGTAATCCATTCTTATCATTAAAACTCAAAGCACATCTGTCTTCTACCTGGAGATCAAGGGGCAGGAGGAAAAAAGGCACAAAATTTACTGCATGTAAAGAAACCCTGCGACTTCTAGTGTAGATGGCAAGGGGTCTGACTTCCAACAGGTTTTGACTTAGCCTCCGCTAATAAATATACAACACATGCGCATCATATGTACATGCATTTTGCAGGCTGCTGCTTCCAGAGCAGCAGCAAATATTTTATATTAAACATATATTCTGCAAAAGCAATTCATAAAACCTGTTTATGGCTGAGGAAGATATGGATGTACACATTGTTCTGTCTGCATGCATTTAAAGGAAATCTCAAAATGAAACACAAAGAAAACTAAGGTAAATACCTGCAGAGGTTTTTATTATATTTACATGCATACATATGCACAAGCACATACCTTATGTGACACTGGTCCAGATTCCTGAATGGACATGTGGACTGGTTCTGCTGCAGTTAAAACATACAGAAGTAATCTCAGTATGTAGGTACCAGTGACATTTGTTTTGACACCAAAGCTGTTAAAGAGGAACCTATCTAGTTCAGTCAAGTTCTCACTCACCTGGACCTCTTAGTTTCTATGTATGCTACTGAAGTTAAAAAAAACCCAAAAATTTTCACCTCGAAAACATTATTTGGATTGCATTCTACATTGCTTGTGACTAGAATAAACAAACAAACAATCCCTCCTACAATGAGAGAATTCAGCCAACTACTCTTAAAAATCACCATATTTGAGAAGTATTTTGCGTTTCCAGAAAGAACACAACACACATGGTAAGAACCTGGTACTCACTGGACAACTTCCTGGCTGGGCTGGTGGAGAGTTCACCACTGAACTGACACAAAAACTTCCTACTCAAGACAAAGTGGGCACTGCTGTACTACACGGGCCTCCAGAGCTGGCTAGTCAACCTTTTCCATGATTTTATTAATAAACTATTTATTCTGTTAAAAAGTTGTGACAGTGGAAGCCCACGACAATTTCAATAAAGTTTTGAGATGTGGCAGCACAAGCAAAGCAAATACAAAAGCAAACAATAAGGCAAGGCTCAATTTTCAGAGGTACGAAATACTCTCTGCTCCTGGTGTTATCAACTGGATTAGCCATAAACACAACTATGAAACAGAAGTCATTTTGATACAATGAAATTCATCGTTTGGCTCTTTTAGATTATCAAAACTAGATAAAATGCTCTTACCTAGAATAAGACTTTGTCCATTTTGTGATTTTTCTTTGTTCACATTCTGGAACTAAAATGAAGAAAAAGGTGTATTTTCCCTGTCTCCTTCAAGAATTGATAATTGTGAGTTCCAAAATATAACACAATAGTATTTTTCTTCCTCAATAAAAGGATTATATATTTTAGATTCACATCTATCAGCTAAGTAGAATTACAAAATAACAAGTAAAAAAACCCCTACCAAAACCATAAACAAACAAAAAATCCAAACCCGTTTCTCCTCAGAAAAAAATTACCAGCTTGCCATGAACAGCAAAGAAAAGCTTATTCCCTAACATAGTAAAACAAACAAAAAAACTCTGACGATGTGAATTTTGTTTCCTATAGAGCAGCAGGAAGGAACTTTCACTGAATTAGAAAGGAAATTGTAACAGTATTATCATAATACGGAAAGTCAATGCAAACTCTTTCCTATTAGTAGTATGGAAAACAAAGCTGTTGTGGCTTTGTTAGTAAAGACAAATTGCATCACTGGTGTCTTGTATGTAAGCTTTATATGTATATATTTACTGAACATGTGACAGAAATGTGTTCTCATCAAATCATTTAGCAAGACTAATGACTTTAAGTAAGGTCATATTGTTACAATATCACACCTAACCCAAATATAAAGAATACAGCATGCAATAGGATTTGATGACTTTTCACATACTGAGATATCTTTGTTAAAATGAGATTAAAACAAACCACAAAAAAAAAATCTGAAAAGCTCTCCTTAAGAAGCCATAACCTTCAGCTTCCAAAGTTAAAAAGTTACTTTCCCTGCAAAGTCCAGAAGTACAAAGAAGAATGATACATTTTGCAAACAACAGTTAAAGCAATACTTTTCACTCCCCAGAGCAGTAGAAAAAAGTTTCAAGATACAGATTTTACATATCCAACTAATAGGAAAAAATTCACAGAAGCTCTTTAAAGGGGATCTTTCTCAGTCAGAAGATTTAAATCAGACTCTAAACCCAGCAAGTAACAGGAATAAGAGAAATAAACCAAGTAATATTTTAGTTAGTAGCAATCTCTCATTCCTTAGGCTCTGCAAAGATGAATCCCCTTTCAATGTCTGGCAATATTTAGAAATAAAGGATCTGTCTGATTTATTGCATACTTACCCCTGAATTATAAGGAGGATCAATCAGACTGAGATTAGGGAGAGATGCCTGAAGTGCATTTACATATACTGGCTGAGAATGAACGGAGGACATTAAAGCTGAAAATTTAACAGAAACACACAGAGAAATACACCATGATATATCAACTGTTTTAAAAGCCTAAATCCCTGAAGCATGCAAATACTCTGACTTGTAACTCGTAATTTTGTCTTCAGTAAGAACACATCTGATCCTTAATATCAAGAGTAACCAGTGCAAAAATAGCATCTTACCTTCGTGTTTGTACTTCTGAATCTTCCTAATCAGGTCTATCCTGTGAATATTTCGAAAACAATTTTCTATCAAATCCAGTTGATTAGGAGCCACCAAATTGAGTTTCTCCAGGTCAATCACAAGAGCTAGAAAACTCTAGAGTAGCAACAGAAAACCATACTTTCATATCAGTAATTTGTTCTCTATCATTAAGTAACAAAGCAACCCAGAAAATAACGTGGGGAGGTCATAAAGGTTGTATATTCAAGAACTAGGGACATTACCTTCTGAAACACTTAGAAAATTATCTGGAAAATGTAAGAATTCTTGGTATTAGCATAGGAGTAATGGAAACTAGGAAGTGATATTCTTAAAAACAAATCAAAGTTTTTGAGGAAACAGCTTTGCATTTTCTTGCTGCTAAAAAGCCAGCCAGTTGGAATGTCACCTCACATGCCACAAAGCAAGAGGTAAGAAAGGCTTTGGGCAATTTACAGGGCCTCTTTCCTTCTTTGGTTAAAGAGAGAAAAAGAAAAAAACCCAAAGGAAGAAGATAGAAATCTTCAGTCTTCTATGGACAGTGGTCAAGTTTTCTGAACCCCCTCTACTGAATCCCTGCTTTCTCAGAGCACTTGAAACAAATATTCAGAATGCAAATGTACAGAGAAAGACATAATTAAAATAAAACTGTTCTTTTGTAAGTAAAGCAAAGCACAAACATAAAAAGTGACCTTGTAACTCAAGATACATTTCATACGATTATTGGTTTGAGATCCTTCATATATGAACTTTCAGATCAGTAATACTGAAGAAAGATTTTTTTCTTTTAATGCCTTCTGCCTGTGAGGGACGTGCTAACACCATTCACTATAGCAAGTCTTCACTGTTCTGTCTTACTGTTTCTCATACTTCTTTTCTTGAATTAAAAAAAAAAAAAATTAAATAGAAGCCACTATTCCTTCTCCACTTTCCGACTTCTGTCTACTCCTGTCTCACTACCCCTTGCAGTACTTTCTCCCCTCCTTTACTGCCTAGCTACTTCCACTTTTACTTCAATCTCTCATTGCTCCAGAGAAGACCAGCAGAAAGACATACCTTATCTTTCACCATTTTCATACGAGGTGCGTAATCTCTGAGTAGAAAAACAAGAGAACCCACTTCTTCTTTTTCCAGATTCTCATTAATCTCTACCATTAGTACCCTGAAATAAAGTTGAGACATTCCTAAATGATTAGCTTTCAGCAAGATCCCACACTTGCCCTACCACCCAACTTCTCCCATGTTCCAGTCTTAATATACCATTCCCAATTAAACAACAGGAAAAAAGCCTACCCTGCTCCAAGATCCAATTACAAAATACCTACTCTTGCTAATGAGCACCTGCGTTACTCAGACTGACTGTGTAATAGCCACTGCTAGGAAAACAGAAGTCTCCTTAATATTTCAATAGAGATGAAGTGAGAGAATGAGACAACAGAACACATCCTCAACTTTTTTACCTAGTAGTTACAGGGTTTTCACTTCAGTCAGAAGTTAAGGCAGGAAAACCTTCCTTATGAGTACATATATTTCTTTCTGAAGTTTCTCAAAGACAATAACTGGAGATTCTTAAGCTTCTTAAAACTACAGTGTAAAAAGTAGTAAGAGACAGGCCCCCTGAGAAAAGCTATACCATAAGGCTATGTGCCCAAAGCAGACTAGAAAAGAAAATATCTCTAACTAGTGACATTCCTCTAAAGCATCTTTTCTATCTGCTACTCTAGAACTGTATGAACACCAGTGGTTTTATTGATTAACCCCTCCGCAAAACCAAAAGCAACTCACACACATTTTGAACAAAATAGAGTAGCCTTGAAATCTGAAATAGATGTATTACCTGTAATCAGGGACAAGTTTGAGACTCCTGGCAAGGTTAGCTTCCACTGTTGCTTTCTCAATCTTCAAGATCCTCCTCAGCAAGTCAAATCTCTTAACTCTGTACAACAGCTCAGACAAGCCAAGAAAAGACAGTTTCTCCCTCTCATTCAAAGCCACCAAGAGCTCTCTAAGGTCAGCAGTGGCCAAGTCAGGAGCAAGGTCTCGGCATAGGAAAACCATTATCTCTTCTTCTTCTTTATCCAATTCTTGTTCAATCTGGTGAATAAGGACAGCTGGCACTTGGCACCTGGTCATCACTTTGTCACTGTCCCTTTAAAACTGCCAGCCTACTGTTTTTTAAACAGGAAGCCAACATGACATGAAGCCCCTGTCTACCACAGCACTTCTCTGGTGTTCACTGTTAACTAGATGCATTTTTACATAAGCAGTTCTGTAGGAGAGAATTAAAAGGTACTGAATCAGTGATCTGCTGCACAAGTTCACAGTTAACTCCTCTATCTGATGTATTTCACTTAGAACTAAAACACCAACGTAGTTTACACAGACCTCCTGTTCTCAAGGGGTTCTCCCAGCTGTTCATTACAGAACAAAAAGTACTTGGTAGGTCATACTAACCAGCAAAAAATGGAAGTTCTTTTAAAAGTAAAATTACCTTAACACAAGTCTGTAAATTCCATAGGAAGTGAAACAAAAGTCATCAGCTTGCTGATGAGTGATATTTCAAATGCTTCTGGAAATAAGAGTTAAGTTCCACAGCAATTTAAGTCTAAAGCTCCGACCTCTTCCCAGCAACCCTCCACTCCTCTGCTCACCACCACCTTTTCTCCCCTAAAAGCCTCAAGGCATTTTTCAGGAAGAGTTTTGGGAGCTAAAAGGTAGTGTAACCACACATTGTAGACAAAAGAAATAAAAAAACCCCCACATATAAAACCACTGCTATCAGGCATGCACTCTGCCTTAAATGAAGTCAAAATAAAGAAAATATTCACAATATAATATGTAATATTTTACAATATTAATTATCTATAAATTCAGGAATCTGTGGATTTCTTTACTTATTAGCATCATTTAAAGTGATTCGAATCTGAATGAGTTACTGGGGTTTTAAGGATTCCCCCCACACACGCTGGATCCTTAAAAAGATCGAAGAACCACACAGAAAAAATTCTAACCTGAAGTATGCAAATTGGTTAACTCTGAAAGTATAGATAAGCCACAGACTGCCTTTTTCTTCATGTGATGCTCATGATTCACCATACTGAAAACTGAAATAAAAATTCAAACCTAGAAAACCCCCCACCCATGTGATTAACAAAATAAGTAGGGTGCTATGCTCAGTTTCTGTTGCCACCAACTATGAAAATTCTATCTAACCTTCTCTGACCCCCATTACCTACATGGAGAAAGGTGAAATGAGCAACCTGAAGACAAATCTTAGCCCTTACAAGGAGTTCAGTCACTATACTGCAGAGTTTTGTTTAAACCGTTCTGAAAAGCAAAAACCAATTCGACTTCAAAGCCTAATACACTGAAAGATTCTAGCACCTGGATAACATTTTTTAAAGCATTTTCAGCCTTTTGTTACACATTCTGGCAATGTCACATATTGTGTCCATGCATTAAGGAGATGAGATAAATTCATCTACAAGGTTCTTTTTTTTTTCCATTCCAATGTTGTTTAAATGAAAAATAACTCTATACATGCACCTGACTTTCCTCAGAAAGGCAATAAGAGTTGGATTTGATTAAACCCATGGATTGGGTTCCACTGCCCACTAAAAGAGTGCATCAAATTTAAGTTCCTAGGGCAAAGTCTCCTTTATCTACATCTATCCCAGTGAGCCATATTTTCTACCGAGTCAAAAACTGCAGTGGCTTTTTCCTCCAAAGCTGTTGCTGACAGTCACAATAGCAAGCCATCAGTATTAAAAAAAAAAACAAAACCCACAACAAAAAACCAAACACTGTTAATCTTGCTGATAGCATGTCTTCTGAATCACTAGGGGATTATAACACAAGTAGCTGCTATGACCTCAAGGTCACACCTTCAGAAGCAAAATGGAAGGGGGAGGTAAGGAAGGGCAGCACATGCAAGCTGTAAAATATCATAAACCCACCACATTAGAAGACCCAACCATTACTAAGTTTAAGTACTCCTGCACTTCCACACCACAGTGTAAATGAGATCTAATGTATATGTAACAGAGTCCTCAAAATGGCACTGAGGCCACTTTGCCTCATTTTCAGAAGCACAGAGCATTCAACTGCAGCTGAGTGTAACAAGGCCGCAGATACCCTGCTTAGCCCATCGCAGCCTCCTATGTGTGTTCTACACAGACTGTGCTAAATACCTAGAGAAAACACACAACTATAGTACTTCTGCTACAGCACACAACTGTCCTCTCTGATACAGTTCTGTTCTTCAGAACCCAAAAGGGGCAGGCACAAACACAGTGTTTTCCCTCACTACATCATACCATTTAGGAACCTGGGAGAATTAAATGCACTGTTTGCTCTAAGAAGTACAACAACATTTAACCCTAATGCAAACAGGGCAAGCAGCAAAAAACCTCACAAACAGAAATCCAACATCAGTAGAAGCTGCCCCTTTCAAATAGCCAGGACCACAGTATTTTTAATATAGCAAGCTGAAAAGTTTTGTTTCCAACAAAACCAAACTGGGTAGACAAAATATTTGTGCTTTTGAACCTGTTCTATTTCACACATGGACCTGCGATGCTATCACTTGTACAGCTGGAGTGGAAGGGCAAGGTGGGAAAATTTTCAGGCCTCTGATAAGCAGAGGAACCCCTCATGCACTGGAATGTGTTTTGTACAGTTTCCTGTCAGAGGAAAAGCATATTTGTTGCTAACTTCTTATTTTCAATCTAGCATCAAACATTTGTTAGAATTCTACAGAAAGACAAAGATTGTTTTCATAACATAATACAGTCAAGAAGGGGGGAGGCACAAAACACTCTCATATGAAAGCATCTCCCAGGTACATACAGCTGGGACTTTCAAAAGAGCTTGAGGAAGTCATATTTATGACTCACTCTGAAGGGAGACGGGAATTTAACAACTTTTGGCCATTTTCAGAAATCTCAGATAAACTTTTTTTTTTTAAATCTACTCTAGGTGACTCTAGGTGATTTTTATCTAATCTTTTAAAACTAGTTAAAAACGGGTGGTGGTGGTAGGGAGGAATTTCCTACAGAGTTAAAATTTCAGACATGCAAAATTACTATTTATATGTTATCTTAAAAATAATCTGCCTTTAAAAAACACATATGAATTATTTATTTTTGTGAACTTCCTTTATATAACATAAATCGCATGCTCATTATAAAAAAATGCTGATCAATACTTCCAGTGCTGAAACTCTCTCACCTGTATACAAGTCTGTCCACAAGAACATTGGAAGACCGGCATTTGACCATTGCCAAATCCACTGATCCAGATCCAGCACACACTGGTTTCCATTCAGTATTCTCCAATGATGGTCCACAGACAAAGTTGATTACATTAGCTCATTTTCTGTTGGACAAATATCAACGCCACAAATTACTGCTGGGGGCTACTTCCTAATTTTAGTGGGGGGGAAACCAAGGAAAAATGACCTAGGATCATGCATTCTTCTGCACAATTCCGCTGGTCCAGTGAACCAGGAATGATCTCCAAATAAAAGGAAAAACAGCTGTGCACATACAGTGATTTGTCAATAACATTCATTCCCCCAGGGTTCTAAGTGCGGAATGAGTAAGAGCAACATGTCCTAAGTGTTTAGTATAAACTAAAACAGTTTATAATTTTGCATCCAAAACCCAGGTCACCGTATTTTGATAGCAGGAATGTCACACTATGGGGGCAAGCCTGATACATTCCATCTGCATACATCTGAGCCAGATCAACTTCACCATGAAGGGCATCATGCTTCACCCTTCCATCCGATACCACCACTTTTGCAAATGTCACAGATACAGTTATCATAGCTGCAACAATTAAAGAAAAAGAGAAAAGCAATGACAATGTAAAACCCAGAAGCCTGGCTTTCAATTTAGATTACCTGGGCCCTGCGACGAGAAGAGTTATTGAATGTACATTCTTTACAGAGAGGAGAGGAAAACCAGCTTATCTTCTCAAGAGAAAAGACAAAAATTCATACTCATCAGAGATAAAGCTGCCCCGCTAGTTTTTGTGTTCATGTACGTGTGTAATTTGCCAATATTGCTGCAAGAAAACACTCAAGATTTTCCTCTTCAGGTCAATGTTTCATAGAATCATAGAATCATTTCGGTTGGAAAAGACCTTCAAGATCATCAAGTCCAACCATTAACCATGCCCCCTAAACCATGCCCTGGAGTACCCTGTCCACTTGCTTTTTGAATACCTCCAGGGATGGTGACTCAACCACTTCCCTGGGCAGCCTGTTCCAATGCCTGACAACCCTCTCAGTAAAAAAATTTTTCCTAATATCTAACCTAAATCTCCCTTGCCTCAACTTGAGGCCATTTCCTCTTGTCCTATCTCCAGGCACCTGACAGAAGAGACCAGCACCCACCTCACTACAACCCCCTTTCAGGTAGTTGTAGAGAGCGATAAGGTCTCCCCTCAGCCTCCTCTTTTCTAGACTGAACAACCCCAGATCCCTCAGCCGCTCCTCATAAGACTTGTGCTCAAGGCCCCTCACCAACTTGGTTGCCCTTCTCTGGACACGCTCAAGCAGCTCAATGTCTTTCCTGTAGTGAGGGGCCCAAAACTGAACACAGTACTCGAGGTGCGGCCTCACCAGTGCCGAGTACAGGGGAACAACCACCTCCCTGTTCCTGCTGGCCACACTGTTCCTGATACAGGCCAGGATGCGATTGGCCTTCTTGGCCACCTGGGCACACTGCTGGCTCATATTCAGCTGGCTGTCAACCAGCACCCCCAGGTCTTTCTCTGCCGGGCAGCTTTCCAGCCACTCTTCCCCAAGCTTGTAGCGCTGCATGGGGTTGCCGTGACCGAAGTGCAGGACCCGGCACTTGGCCGTGTTAAACTTCATACAATTGGCCTCAGCCCATCGATCCAGCCTGTCCAGATCTCTTTGTAGAGCCTCCCTACCCTCAAGCAGATCAACCCTGCCTCCCAACTTGGTGTCGTCTGCAAACTTGCTGAGGGTGCACTCAATCCCCTCATCCAAATCATCAATAAAGATATTAAACAGAACAGGGCCCAACACCGAGCCCTGGGGAACACCACTCGTGACCCGCTGCCAACTGGATTTCACCCCATTCACCACGACCCTCTGGGCTCGGCCATCCAGCCAGTTTTTCACCCAGTGAATAGTGCACTTATCCAGGCCACAAGACGCCAGCTTCTCAAGGAGTATGCCATGAGAGACAGTGTCAAAGGCCTTGCTGAAGTCTAGGAAAATAACATCGACAGCCTTTCCCTCATCCACTAGGCGGGTCACCTGGTTCATGTATTGAGTAAAGATTTCAATGCTAAGCTTATGGAGCAGGAAGATGTTTAAAAAAAGAAACCTAAAGTACTACACATTCTCATTTACATTCCCAATTTTAGAAAGAAATCCAGAATAATTCCAAATAGCTGAAGTCTAACACAACCACCACCACTGACAGATAAAAGGATACTACAAGATCATGTCAGTGACATTAAGGGCAGAGCAAGTTAAAGGGGCAGGCGCACACGTGGAACAACAACAACAACAAAATCTCTTTTCTTCCTGTATTCAAAGAACCAGGAAAAGCCCTGGTACACTGAGGGAAAATGACCGGTGACGGAAGAGTTATCTGTAAGTCTGGCTATTTTAGTTCACTATCACCCCAAATTTTCACAGAGGAAGGGCTCTTCTGGGAAACAGTCTTAGGGTCTCTGGTAAGAAAACCACTGATTTTAGGGTGACTCATCTGTCCTCTTGTTCCCAAAAGAGGTTTGAGAGAAAACACTTCTCAAGGAGATAGCACCAAAGTGCACTTCAATACAAGTTTCTGTGTTTAGTTAACTTTCAGACTTTCCTGAGCAAAGTGTAAGATTTTAAAGCGGAATAATTTCTCACATACTGCACAGGAAACCACCTTTGTCACAGGCACATTTGTCCAAGTCTGCACTGAATTTTGACCCTGGGTATTACACTGTAAACAAGGTTCAAAAGAAGAAAATTTTTAAGGTAAACACCTGAGAATATTAGCAAGCACGTTTACTCCTCAGACCACAAATCATTTCCATTCCACACTAAAACAGGCAGAAAAACATCTCTCTGTTCATTAGCTTCTGCTAATGAAATTAATTATACTCCTATTTTTGAACTATTTCACACTGCCCCCAGTCCATACAGAATACAACCAAAATCAGGGGTAAGTTTTCTTTTTTTTTCCCCCAAGGAGCAGGAAACAACAACATACTAAAACTTCACACACACAGACGCACAAGGCTCCAGCAACTCCCTGCTGACATTAACAAGTGGAGGCTGGTATGCATGTACAAGGCTCAAGCAATTTTACTCTTTGCTGTTTAACACCATATATGAAACCCTTGTTCCCATGACTGCAACACAAATGCTGCACAATATACAAATACCAATGTGATTATCAAGGCAAAGAGAAGTGTCCTGTATTAATAACAATTCAACATATCAGGCCTCATGTTAAGAGGAAAGGTCTTCAAGAGAAGCACGGAAACATTTCACACTCTAGACATGGTCTACAATTAGAGTCTGTCATTTCTGACAGCGTTTTTCTTCAATGATTTACAACCATCTCTGCAGCAGCAAAAACAGGATATACAATCAGTGGGTGTAGTTCTGATTTGGAAAATGGATCTTTGTTTCACAAGATGAGCTCATGTGGAAGCCCCTACGCTAGAGAGTAGGAGGTTACTTTGCTATAGAAGGCACTTGCTGCATTTTGTGCTTCCTCCACTCTGCATTGTTTAAGAGGTAGAGGTGACGAAACCACACAAAGGTAACTGCATTTTGAATCTGCATCATCTGGCATTTTTCAAAGTGTTGAATTGTTTGGAGCGTGCTCCACAACTTTCACATTTCCCTATAACAGAAAGAGGATTTGGTATGAGATACTTAGGCAAAACAGGAAAATCCCGCTGTAACTTTCACATTTCTCATTATAGTACTAGGCTTAAATAGTTTGCTCTCGGCGTAAACTAGCAGTAACCACGCTGATTTCCATTTAGAGATACACTAGTTCAACATCCCAATCCTCCTCATCAAAAGAACAAAACTAAAACTGGTTTTACCGCAGGGAGTTTATGCAGATTTCCACGCAACTTTCTAACTCATCATTTTAAATCACATTTGGAAAATGAAGCAAGAGGAAACTCCGCTCTTCAACTTTAAAAAGTTTCAGGCGGATGGGCAGCGTCGCGTTTCGTTTCTCCTCACGAGCATAGTCGGGCTAAGGCCCCACTTGCGCCGGACGCTTCGGCTCTCTGCACCCGGCTCAGCTCGCCCCACGGTGAGGACCGGGCCTAGACAGGGAGGACGACCCGATCCCGGAGAACGGGGTATTGGGGCGCCTATACTGCAGGCGCAGGGTGGGATAAGAGATGTGAGGGAAAGGAAGAGGGAAGGGTATAACGCACCCAAACGCGCCGGGGAGGTCTCATCTACACCAGCGGAGCCAGGTCCGGCATTAGGAGCAGGGAGGAGGAGGGGGCGGTACCAGCCTAACAGGCTCCCCAATACCGGGCGTGGTTTCAAGTATCACTTCTCTTTCACGACTAGGACACGCAGAGCGCTTTTCGCTCGTACCTCTTATGGCTACTGGAGACACCTGAGCCGCGCCTCTGCGTGTAGATAGCAACGCTGTTCAAGGCAGAGATCTCCCGTCGCTGAGAGACGAGGGAACTGGCTTTAGCCGCCTTACCCTCATACATCTGCCGAGCCACGTTTGCTAACCCTTACGATTTTATTGTGAGTTCGGCCGTTGGGTGTTTTAGGGCGTAGGCGAAGGAAGGATTATGTTTTTTTGCTTTAGAGTCTACCTCAGGAGATGAGACTCAGAGCTGCGCAAACAAGCCGGCCCAGCTCCTCCAAGATGGCGGCGGGGCTGTGGCGGAAGGGAGGTCTCGTCCCGCGCGCAACCTCTCGCCGGCGCCTGTGGGTGGGGGTTACGTACAAAATGGCTTCTGACTAGCTGGGGTGCTGGCAGCGCTGTGAGGGGAAGAGGTTGTCAGTAAGATGGTCTTGAGTTCAGTATGTGTATAGGCGCTTATGGAACTGTACTTTTTATACTGCTGCTGGTATGAGGACAGACGAAACAGCTTTGTATTGGCCCCGGTAGCCATTCAGTAGTAACAGACCGTTTTTCAGTGAGCAGTTACAGACTTGGGGTAAGTGTGGGTGTTCTGGCGGGAGTTTTTGCAGAAGTAAGCCCTTACTTGGTTCATATCTTGCTCTGTCGCTCTGAGTTCGTTCATAGTGAGGATAATATTGTACAGGTGTGTGAAAGTTGTATGCTTCCCATTGTTGTATAATCTTCAGTAAATTTTAAGTAATGCCTCGTCTGTGTAAACTGGGTGTTGTAATTCCCTTGGTATAAACCAACTTCCATGAAGCGACTTACTCTGAGGTGCTAGTATTGTAGCTGGAGCTGCTCTCTTGAAGGACTGAAATCTAAAATTATGTGCTATTTTATTTGCTGAAATAGACAAAACCACCTCCATATGTGGTGAAATTAGACACATCATATACAACTCCCAGCTCAATGGATTTCAAAGCATTTACAAAACAGTCGGGTTTTGTGCTGCTAAAAATACAGTAGTGGAAGCACAGTACTCTGGGATAGCACGCTGTTGTGCAGAGAGTCATGCTCTTCTTGGAACTGCAGGGAAAACGGAAACAGAAAGAATCACCCACACCAGAATTTGGTCAGGTACCAAGTGACTTGCTCTGTGTTCTGAAAAAATACCTGGATTCTGACTGAAATTGTACACTCAGGCTCTCACTGTAGTATCAGTCATTCAGGGGTATCATGGTGTCCCTGCTACTAAGATGTAGCATTGGATCGGTGCTGATTCAGAAGGAAACCAGCTACCTGCTGTGAATTGGTATGCACAGTTTTTCCTTCGATCTGTTCCGTACAAACATGTAAAGACTTGTACAGGATAATAGAAGAGGTTTAAGGAGATGGTATGGCTGCAGGCTTATGAAAGAAGAATTATATTTTTTCAAAAATGGTTGAATGACTTACCATTTTAACACAGCCATTGCTTAAGTGACTAATATACTCTTTTGTTTACTTACTCCACTTTTTCCTTAATTTACCTAATTTTTATATGCTTATTAAACAGTTTTCACATATTTATAGGCAGCATTTATGAGTTATATGCAAGTTTTTTTCATTCTTCCCCCCTGTTCCTAAGCTGAAATACTACATTGTTCTCATTGATACATCTCTTGTAAACTGGAACTGTAAATCAATATAAATGTAGAACATAGACCATACCAGTAAGATTAGATATGATTGGGAAGACATGGGCCTAGTGTTTCAATTTACAGGGTTTTGGCTATAAATCTCTGGCTTGGACGTATTTCTCTCTATATGCTTTCATAACAGGTTTGATCTGTTTTAATTTTGTAGATTCTCCTAGTTATGTAAACAAAAAAATCTTCTAAGAATTTATGCTTCTGAAAATACTAGGAACTTGGCTTTTATGCTATATATTTCAAAATCAGACTTGGTATGATCAGATTGAGTGCATTCTATCTGTATATATAAATGGTGTTACTAGTGCCATTTGTTATGTGTTGGTGTTGCTTTTATTATTCTTATTTAAAAAAAGGCTAAGTCCCTAAGGGAAGAGACTATTTTCAAGAGGTTTTCTTCTCTATTGGAACAATGGTGAAAGGATTATCTGACTTTCAGATTTCTATTTGGCCTATAACAGAGGATAGGGAACATACAGAGCACCTGTAAAATCAGTTCCCCATCATACACGTAAAACAGTTTGGTTGAATCCCTGAATGTTTTGACACCCATGATGAAATCAGTAAACTTAATTGGAAGAGAAGCATGGGTCCTGAGTACCTTCCTTGTAAAACCCCTTGAAGCAAACACTCCTAACTTCAATTAGCTGCCTGTAGAAAATGCACTTGCCTTGATGTAAAAAGCTTTAATAAATGCTGATCTGGCAAAGATCTAATTGCAGGATAGAAGCTCATAGTTTGAGAGCTCAATAAAGATTTGTAGTTTAGGAGAGATTTCGAGGCAGGTTAACAACACAAACACACAGTTACAGCCTGCTATTTAAACAACAACTGCCTTGCATCATGGGAACAGTTATTCTATCGTGCTCTGAAATGGGACTTTCGGAGACATCCTATTTATACTACAATGTAGTTACTATTGTATTGGAATCATTTAGGTGCTTTAACTTCTCTGTAGCATAATCTTCCAAATGTGTGTGTTAATGATGTAAGTATTATAGGTAGCATTAGCAAAACCAATAGATAAATCACAAGTATCTTTCCAGGTGAGCAGAAATAGCTCTTTGACTACTGATGGAGATGGGATTTCTACTTGCATTTCAGAAAATGGAGTATCATTAGTTCTATTTTTTCATAACTTAAGTTACAGAAAGAGCTTTCTGACTGCAGTATTACAATCATGTATGTTCCTCACCTGCAGGTGCCCCTGCTGTTTGTGACCCTGTTCTTTGCACTATAAAATATCTATGCTGGTAGAAAGGCTGGTTTAATGTAAGGACAGCCATTGCCAAGGTTACAGTGAAGATAGATTTGGTACTGTTATCTTAATACACAGGAAATACTCCATCCCCAGGCAGGATTAGTATTATAATACCTGTGAAATAAAAATCTTTGAGTATTGTATGTATAATAATGATGAGACATTTTTATATTCCACAATATTGGCAAAATATGTTCATCATAAATTAAGGCAGTTGTTTAGGGCAGTGGCTGCCATCTGGCTATTAAACCATTGAATGATACCACCTTAATTCATGAATTTTACCTAAACTAGTCTAGTCTAACAGTGAATGTGCCCAATATATTTGCTTATGTAGAATGTTGGTAAGGCTGATGCTTATGAGCTTCCCTATACAAGATGGCACTTATGCATGAATTTAATTTTTAAATCTTTAAAGTAGACCATCTGTGGAAATTAAACTGAGATTACTTGCTTGCATGTAAGTTTTCTGGAAACTGTGGCTGAAACTAGAAGACATAAGATTTTGATTGTCTTAACTTTCTTCATATACAATAAAGTCTTGATGAACAAAATAATCTGTTTTAAAAAATTACTGAGGAATGCATTAGTTTATATAGCAGCCAAACTACATTTGTATGTATTTTATATCTTTTGGTCTAAATAAACTAAGCAACATACCAAGGTTATGTATGCTGAAAATATGATTACAGTAACTTTTAAATCTGGGTTCATCTGCTAGTCCTTTAAAATAAAATAATGTATGAATATCTCTTCAGCTAGTGTAAATAAGGCTCTTGATATTTAACAGAACTGGCTGCTATATCAGTGAAGTGGCAGGCTTGTAACATTTAAGAAGACTAATTCTACAGGAACTTGTAGCAACTTTACATCAGATTCTGAACCATTTGATGTAGAACAAACAAAAAACCCCAATGAAAAGCATATGTAGAGAATAACTTGAAAACAAACTTTCCCAACAGGAAACTAAATGGGACAGCAACTACTGCTTAAAGGTTTTTTTTTTTTTTTTTAAGGCTTATGCTTCTGGAACAGCTGCAACAGAGTTGGGGTGGGGGGGAGGCAGCCAATCAGTACACAAGTACTGCACACTAAATTAAACTTACAAAGAGCAGCTGAAGTGAGAAGCACATATCTTAAGTGTAAGATTCACTAATACTGCATGTAATGCTAGCTCTGTTAATTGTTTTTCTGAACAACCATCTAAAATTCAGTTATGTTAAGAAGTTTAGTATTGGACCCAGATAGAAAACAAGCAGTGAGTACCAGCCTTTGCAAATGTGTATTCTGGGTGGGACTGCCTAAGGGACAACATAGAAATATTTTGTGCAATGGACCTTACACAGTAGGTTCTTGATTTGTTTTTCAGGGAATGATGCAACTGGATAGGGATGCTTGAGAAAGAATTGGGCAAGAAAAGTTTAGTAAAACAAATGTTTGCCCTATGAACAGTGCCTTGAGCAATGTCATACAAAGATGACAAACTCTGCTGAACAGTACAGCTGCACTCCCACAATAACAGATGTTTATTGGGTCTAAAAATAAAGCTGTTATAATCTCTCAGGTTGTGTGTGAATATATATATTAAAAAAAAATATATATTTTAGCTGTGTTTAGGTAAGATCTTCAAGTTTTTTGTAAACCTGCAATTTGTGACATGATTGCTTAAACTGTCCACTATGTAATTGTCTAGTGGCATTTACAGTTTCTCACTTGTTTGTCTAATTTTGCTTTTCCTCTTGTTTGGATTGAAAAATGAGATAGTATACCCTCCTTAGCTTATGTTACTAATGGCATAACAAAATTTACAATAGGATATTCAGCCAATTCTAATTCCTAGTGCTGCAGAGGACATATACTGCCAACAGGCCCTTTTCTACCATAGTCCTCACTTCAGGCATTCTTAAAGCACTCCAGAAGCTATTAGATAATTTGAAGTAAAAATAGGAAATTTGAAACAAATTATTAAAAGAGACTAGGTTTAATAATAGATAAATAAATCTCTACTACATTTACAACTTAATACACCAGGACAAAGAAAAAAAGCAATTGTTTTTTCTCTTTTTTTCACATTACGCTGAAGTATATTGGAAGTCATTAGGATAAGGTACAGCTATTGCTGAGTGAAACATTCTACTTTGCTTAGTAAATGTGGCAGCAATGTAATTCTTAATTTCTGGATATTACACAGCAGATTGTTTTGTTGCATAGTGTCTGCCAAATTAACTCTTCAATAGGATTAAGTATTAAGCTTTGGTATTTTCATATACTTTGAGGCAGTTTTGGGTACTTTTTAAAGCTTGATGGTAATAGTTTTTATTTAGAGACTTAAGAGTGAGTAACAAATTATACTTCTAAGAAATGACAAGTCATTCGTTACCACTTACTAGCAAATAATCATTATTAAGCCTGTAATTAATACAGTACAATTGTTATCTTAAAAGCAACACGCTTTCTCAATTTCATTTAATAGAATGTTGGCAGGGCTTGAAAGAGCTGGGCTGGTAATTTCCTCTGTTCTTTCAAGGATGGTACAGCAAACCCAAGAGCATATGTATGTCTTGGTTTTTTTTCCCAGATTGAAGTCAGATAAATTGCTCTGGCTATGTTTTTTGATCCTTCCACAAAAGTATAAAAAAAATCAAAGAAACATGGTTTTGCCTGTGATAGACTTTAATGCACATATTGTAAGTACAGAGTGAGCAGCAGGCTTATGTATGTTTCAGCTTAGTAATTAGGAAGTATTAAGTTGTCATATTTGATCTTCAGTGATGGCTGCCATTCTTCTTTGGAGGAAACAGTGTATATTCAATGCCAAGAGCTATGACGAAAGCTGCAAATCCCCACTTGAGTCCCCTAGTAAGGACTTCTGTTAAGGTGACAGGTTTTGCAAAGCCACCCATATATCTCCAGGCTTCATTGCTAGAAGAAAAATGAAACCAAAAGAATAAAACAAGATCAGTGGTGGCACTGTGATAAACATTAATAGGAATATCTTTGTTAGGGGAAAAAAAGATGAAGGTATTTCAACTAGATTTATATTGAGACTGTAACATTTCTATCATTTAAGTATCATTTAAGTAACAGGAGTTGCCACAAGTAAAGTTCATGATATTAACTCTAAACTTTATGCATGTAACTTGAGATACAAGTAACACCAGCAAACAACATAATTCTAGTAACAGAATCACCTCCTCAAATTTATGTAATTGGTGTCTTCAGTTTTTACTCTGTTTGAAACAAAATCAGAACCTACCAGCACTTGCACGGGATGGAGTAACTACAAAGGCTAGTAGTCACTGTGCTAGACAGTATCTAGCATAGTTAAATCTTAAAAGGGAAAGTTTTTCCAGCCATAGAAAACTCATTCTAGTGTGGAGGCACTTCCTGTTTGACAATACGACACTTAACTGTATTAGGGTCAGAAAAGCCTACTAAAACTGATTAAAAAAAAAAAAAAAAGGCGGAAAAGATTGTGTTTTGCTAAAAAGCTACAGAATATTCACAAACCTCACAGTTTTGCCTTGCTGTTTTTAACCTACATTGTTATTGAAACATTAGTCACTGCTATAATTGACTACAAGGATTTCTGTGTAGCACAACCAGTGTAATCTATAGAGATGGACACAGTTTCTCTTCTAAGGACTCAAAGTCCTTAAGAAAAGGAAAAAAACATGCACAGAAAGAAGCAATAAAATTAGAACCATCATTTCAGGAGAAGATACGAGTTTTTTAAACAACAGGGTCAAGTACCCATGTTCATAGATAATCCCCATTGTGCAGATGGTTTCTGTGACTTGAGATGAAAGCACATTGGTATGGAAGAGTATCTTCTAGATGCTAGTACGGAGTACTAATTGATACTTTCACACAGCTTGCTTGGTATTGAATACGTACATTAATATGCATTTGCTACAAAGGTGGAAAGTTGATCTCCTGTTAAAAGGAACTTAATATAGCAAAGAGGGGAGCCCTAGAGAGGGTTACTTTTTCAAGACTTCTAGTACAAGATATTAATAATGCAATCTTCTTCCAGATTACTGAGGCAAGTAACTTGATACTTTAATTTCTCCTTTGTTAAGGAAGATTGGCACAATACTTGTACTTGTCCTATGGAACCGAAATATTACTTTACATAAAATTTGAAAAGTTCAGCAGGAATCATCTCATGCTTTAAGAGTTTGACTTTGCTCCTTATTTCAACTCCTCACATAATTGGCTCCATCCCCTTCTTTTACCAGAGAAACATTAATTTTTTTTTATCTAGGAGGAGCAACAAATATTACACAAGCTCTTTTCCAGTTTGCTGTTTTGTAGCACTTTCTCAACTTGGAAGTGTATGCAGTAAAAGTTCCATTAATTTACACTAAATTTATGACATTAAACTGTGTCCATTTTTTAAATGGGAATAAGCCTATTGCTTGCTGAAAACAGTTTTGTCTGAAGCAAAGGAAAAAAAATAATCTAACACTGCTTGCACTCCTCAGAAATAGAGGCAACATAAATGTGACACAGGCCTGGAAAGTTCATTGGTAACTGATAATCCTAAGGACTCATATCTCAAATGATTCTTATCATCATCAAAACTATGTCTTACTCTATGCTTACAGCCTTAAACTGTTTCAAAGGAAGGAAAAAAAGTGCTGTCAATCCCAAACCCCTCCAGAGGTTATAGCACGTAACAACTTTTTAACAGATTACCTGTTTGCTCTTAGATTTTTCTTGTAGTGGTCTGAAGTAAAGCCTTTTCTATGAAGGCTCCTGGAATAGTTTGCTAATGCAACTTTTCCCTTACAGAAGAACTGGACTACACAGCACAAGACATTTAGCATTTTTATTCCCTAAGATTAAAGAGTACTTGAGCAAAGTACTACATAATTAATGATATGGCAGAAATATGTTAAGCCCTGTTTTAGCAGCTGCCTAAATGATCCAGAATTGCTCTAGCTAAAAAAGAGGAGGTATTCATTGTAGACTGGGACAACAGAGGTAAAAATCTGATCTTCCATTATGTCATTCACTGCTTAGCAAAACGAAATGCACATTTGACTCAATTCCGCATTGTCTGCTAGTATATTTCTTTTTTTCAAATAAAGGCCTCCTGTTGTATTTGAGGAACACTATTTCTACTCAGAATGTCAATGTAAGTTCCATCAATTTCAGCAAGATCTGAGCACACAATCTCTTTGCTGAGAAGGGACAGGCTTACTCAAGTGTGGAAGACCTAATATTACTTAAGTGTTTTGGTGGATGAGGTATTGGTCATTGTGCCTGATCTGTATCATCATGAAACATCACAAAGTGCAAGGGTGCCTTGCAAAATGTGGAGGCTGGTCAAGCTGATGCAAAGTGTGACCTCCACGCAAAAAAGTAAATAAAGACTTAACTGAAATTCTGACTAACATAATCTAGATGCATTTTTCACTATTTTTACTAAAGAAAGAATAATCTGCAGTGACGAGGTCCAGTTGATGCTACAAGATGACACATCAAGATTATTTTTGAGGCTTTTGCACTTACCGAGCCCACGGATCTCTAAGACCCCGTTTAGCTAGCCTTTCCTGGACCTTCTCTAGTGGAGTACCCTCTATCTTCCATTGCCTGTAGTCGGGGAGTTCCATTTTGCCATGGCCATGGCTGTGTTCATTTCCATGCCCCATACCTACAAGAAAAGAGAGTAGGTTTTTTATTTGACAGAGAGTATCAGCTTATTTTCACACACTTGCAAAGAACAGTACCCTGTACAGGAAAAACAGGGAGATTACAAGAAGTATTCCAAAGCACATAACGTTGCACATGAAGCATCTTCTGCATTGTACACAGTACACTGTAGCACGAAGAGCTAAGAGACTTTATGCTGCATTTCTGAAGTTGGTGATTTAGCACAGTAAGGCAAACTGTGCAGACTTAAGTGTTACTGTGTTGTAAGTCACCACCACCATTACATTCATGGAGCAGCTATGTAAATCTTCTGTGCCAGAAAATAGTGTCAGAAAAAACATTGTTTCCAATGTCTATAAATGTTCTTTAGCAATACCAGGCCCCAGCAACTTGCAGGCTTTCCAGAGTACATCAAAAAGCTCAGAGTTTAGTTTGGAAATTTCTAATTTAGGTATGGCAGAGCTACGATCACGAAGCTCTGAAGAAAAACATGAAAAAAACAAAGACTTGGCTCCTCAGCTCCTTTTAAGTTGCCTCCAATTCAGTCAAATGTAACTGTGGCAATAAATGGGTACAGGATAGATGAATGCACAAGGAGATGCACCTTACTAGTCATTTCACAAGGCTGGGAAATACATGGTTTACGTAGATAGACCTTGAGAGAACTAAGAAAATGTTAAGGTTCTCATTAAAAAACAGCGATCAAGGCAGATGGCAAGGTGAATGTTTTAAATGAGATCATGAAGGACTGGAAGAAAATAACAATGGCTTTTAAGTCTCTATTTTCACAAAGCACCTGAGACTTCTTTGAGTCAGGATTTCCCATTTTAACACATATCTGGTAGCAAAGAACAGATTTAATGTCCTTAACTTCTATGAGAATTGACTGGGATGCAATGGTGCCAAGAACACGGCTTCAAAGCCCGTAACTCTTGCAGACCCCAAGCTGTGGAAGCAAGCAAAGAGGATTCTCTTGCAGAAGGAAACCTGAAGAAGAGCTCTCATGCTGTCATTACCCGAAAAGCCTCCCCAGTCTATGTCCTTGCCATAAAAACCCAAGACCTCTCTCCCACCAGTATTTACCTTCCTACAAGAAAGGGGTTTCTGCGCACATAGACGCACACCAGCGCACATAGACGCACACCAGCGCCCACACGCCGCGGCCAGCGGGCTGCACTACAGCACCAGCCGTGCGCTCTCCGCCAGCAAAACCGGCAAAAGCAGGGCCGAAAGGCGCCAGCGCCGAGGCCCGCTAGCCCGGGCGGGGCGGGTCTAACGGCGCCCGGAGAAGGGCCACGGCGGCTGCGTGAGGCCGCCCCGGCTCGGGGGCACAACCCGGAGCAGCAGACATCGCCGCCACCCTCTCCTCTCCCAAGCCCCCACACAGGCACTCCCGGGGTGGCAACGGCGCGGACGAACCCCAGAAGGCGCCCGCGCCCGCCTCCCGCGCCTCCCGGCCCTCGGTACCTGCCCGCTTTCTGATCCTCCTTCAGGACGCAGACGCCACCCGGAAGCGGAAGTCGGCGGGAGGACCGGCCGCTAACGGAAGCGCAGCCAGCCACGAGGGTTCCGGGCAGCTTCCGTTCCGGTTCCTCCCACTGTCTTCGCGAAGGCGCGAAGGCAGCAAGGCCGCTGCCCAGCCCTCTGCTGCTCGCAGCACTCCCGTCGCCGTTTAACGAGGCAGGTCCCGCACACGGAGCGCCGCCGCCGACTCTGGCGGAGGAGCTGGGGATGGGGGGTAAGGAGGGAGACACGGAGGAGAAAGCGGCCAATCCGTGCGGGGCTTGTTGGGGGCGGGAGTGGCCCAATGGGTGGGTGCGTTGTTGAGCTGCGGGGTTGGCAGTGGTTGGAGGTGGCAGCGGAGGAGAAGAGGGTGAGGGGGCGGCGGCAATAGGAGTCGGTACTGGAGCTGTTGGGGGGGGGGGGTGGCGGCGGCGGCGGCGGCGGCGGCAAGGATCCCCTCCCCTCCTCTTCTCTCTCCTCCTCTCTCTTCGCTGGTTGGCCGTTGCCCGCCGGTCGTTGCCGGGTGTGCGAGCAGGGACGGAAGCCCGCAGGACCTGCGCGTGCGGGGGCGCGAGCCGTTGCTTCCCCCCTCCCCTCCCCTCCCGCACCCCGGCGAGCAGCGGTGGCGACGGGGCCGCGCTCGGCCTCCCTCTCCCCCTCCCTCTCCTCCTCCCCCTCCCGCTCCCCGCAGGCGGCGGCTCCCAGGCACCGCAGAGGGGCGGGCGGCGGGGGAGCATCCCCGCGCCCAGCGGTTATGTAAGCCCCGGGCCGGCGCGCGCCCCCGGCCCTGACCGCGGAGAGCGGCGGAGCGGCGGCGGGGCCCGGGGCAGTGCCCCCTCGCTGCCTGCCCTCGG
Organism: Harpia harpyja; assembly: GCF_026419915.1. Lineage (NCBI taxonomy): Eukaryota > Metazoa > Chordata > Aves > Accipitriformes > Accipitridae > Harpia > Harpia harpyja. Next base: position 26,571,283 of record NC_068946.1, on the reverse strand, counting down.
GGTTCGCCTCCTCAGGGGAGGAAGTCGCGGGGGGAAATCGGAGGTGCTCGCGCGCTCGGCGGGCAGCAGGAGCAGACTTTTGGTTTGCGGTGGATGTGTCTTGAAAGAGCATCGCTGTTTGTTTCCGTAGGAGAAGTGGGCAGGTGTCCTGAAATCGTGGAACTGAGCTGAGAGGTAAGTGAAAGTTAAGAATTCTCTCGACAGCTGCTTCTTGAGAGAGAGGGTTGCTTGGTTCTGCTGAGTACCCGTCTCTGGGGAGCTGGGCGTTTTGCGTGCCGTGGCTATGTAATTGTGAAGTGTTAATTGTGTTAGTCTCTGAATAATTAAATTATTTTTCATGTTTCTCAAGGTTGAGTACGTAGTCCCCTTCATCCGAAAAGAAGCTGGTAGAAGTTAACTACTCAGTCGGTGACTTATAAGGGCTTAAATCATTCCTGAATTGTAGATGATACAGTAGTGCTGTTTCTTTACATCAGAGTACAAACTCTGTTATATTAATTTCTGATGCTCTTACAAGAGTGAGAACAAACACTGGTTTATAGCATGATGCTGGCAGAATTTTAGTGCCTTTTTTTTTTTTTAAAGTATCCTGATGTAAAGCTAATTCTGGGTTTCAGGGTTTTTTTTTTTTTTATAGGGATACTGGGAGCACATGAGAAGAGTTCCAGAAGGAATGCCATTATCATGTTATTAACAGTGAAAGTGTTCTAAATAGAGTGCCATCTGTTTAATCCAGACTGCCTCTGGTTTCACTGTTGAATGTTTTTCACTGTGAGAGAAAGTCTGCAAGACTCAGCAGTCTCTTCTCTGCAGATGCAGTGTCAGGGTGAGAGGAGACACGTTTGTTATTCTGTAATGTGTGTGGGGTGGAATTGCAGGATGGCTCTTTATTTGTGAGGTGCCTAAATCTCTGTCTTACAGAGAATGAAGTTCTGTCAGATACCTGCGAAGTATTTCTTGTTTCTTATTGTGGCTGAAAGTTAATAGGTATGTGTTCAAAGTCTAGCGTTGCTGAGGAATGTTGATATTTTCCTCAAAAAAAAAAATTTTCAGTGACCCATAGTCATGTTAGATACCAGACACCTTGATTTTATTTTTTGAAGGAAAAATACAAAGTTCTGGTTTTATTTATGGGTTTTTTTGTTTATTTTGTTTTGTTTTCTTCCTAGTGCATGGAAGCATTACTTGATTATTTATGTATGAAGCCATACTTTACTGGTATTGCTGAGTCTGTCAACAGGAACGTTCAGTTCTGATCATAGAATATTGGCTTTGTGTGACATATTCTGGTCAAACAGAATTGTAACAGAGGAGTGCACTTGGCAAGATTTGTCTTCAAATACACTATCGCTTTCAAGGTTTAACAAGGTTTTGGGTAGCTGTTTCCCCCCACCCAAGTACATAAAAACTCTTGATAGGAAAAACTGTGTGTAGTTGATAGATTTGCTCTACGATGAGATTGCTTAATGTTTTGCTTCCTAAATTTCCTTTTCTTTCAGCATGGACCATACTCTTTCTTTTAAAAATAAGACTGCAGATATGAGGGATGTGATATTTTGGGAAAATACAAAGCTTTTTGAAGCTGTATCTTCACCAAATAAATGAATCTGCATAATTTCAAGGGGGCTTACAGTCTTGCTACAACCTGTTTTTGAGAAGGAAACTTCACCATAATTACAGTGTCAGCCTGAAGAAATTAATAGTATGCACAAGGAACTAACATAAAGAAAAGAAATTTCCATCTTGTGTAAAAAAACGTTGGATGTCCTTTAGGAAGGGAAGGTCATTGGAACTCCATGTACAAATAACCAGTACTTTTTGTGGTTTATTCAGTTGCTTCTTTTTGTACTATTCATGGTGGTGATAATTACTGAAAAGATTAAGTGTTCTAGAATACAGTTATGTTAGCTTGTATCCAGCCATGCTAGTTATGATTTGCTGGGATTCCTGCTTATGTTACTAGGTTAGAGGAAGGTGGCAGGGTTTTTTTGAACAGCTTTCAAAAGCCCATGTTTCCAGAAATTTGTGTTGATGTGTATTCTGGATTAACAGATTGTGAGATACATTATGGGTACTGCTCGTCTCTGCCTGTACATATGATATTCGCTCTAGTACTGAACTGTGTTTAGTGGTATGCTCTTCATGATTGTTTTCTGGAATAGAGAGCTGTGTGACTGACAGTGACTTGAAGTATTTTCAGTTTTGAGATGACAAAAAAGGGTTGTGGGGTTGTCTTGGTTGGTTGGGTTTTTTTTGGCTCAATATCTTAATACACGTTTGAACTACTTAAATACTGTATCTTTTTTTTCCTGAAATTGCATGTGCTTTCTCCAGCTTTGTATTAGTAGTTGTTTGTAAGTCATTGGAAGCCTTTTGTCATTTGAATAAAGTGGTCAATCCTGCTTTAATTACAATAATGATGGAAAAGATCTTTCTTTAGTCCACCTTGATTTCTTTGGATGCTTTTAAAAAAAGGCTGTGGAAGCAAATTATCGTTTTAGGCAGCATTAGAGAGCTAATTATTTTATGGATAGTATCACAACCTCAAACTACTATTTCACCTCTCTTTTGGCGAAGTGATGTGCTGGAGCAATAGTCTTAGTTTCTTCCTGCCTTTTTTTTTTTTTTTGTGTCAACCCAAAGACCGTTCTTCACAGGAGCGGCCATACTGGGCTAATCTGATATTCTCTCTTGAAGTGTAAAGCTCTGGGATCCTGGTATGTGACAAGACCATTGTTTCAAGTCCTGCTTGTCTCCCACAGCTAAGCAGTATTTGGCAGCAGGTGCTTTATTCTTACACTCTTTTCTAGGCAAGCATATAGGGTTACTCGTTAGGTCAGCTCTCCTAGTCTTCAGTGGGGATGATGTTTTGTATGGATTTTTATTCCATGGATATACTTAATTTTTAAAAACTTTTGAGCCTACGTATGGTTTTTGCATCTACCATGTTTTCTGGCAGTAAGCACCATATGCTTTGGATTTGTGCTGAAAACAGTGTTGATAATGCTGAGATGTTTTAGTTACCGCTGAGCAGTGCTTACACAGAGTCAAGGACTTTTCTGCTTCTCACCCCACCCCACCAGCGAGTAGGCTGGGGGCGCACAAGAAGTTGGGAGGAGACACAGCTGGGACAGCTGACCCCAACTGACCAAAGGGATATTCTATACCATATGATGCTATGCTCAGTATATGAAGCTGGGGGAAGAAGGAGGAAGGGGGGGGACATTTGGAGTGATGGCATTTGTCTTCCCAAGAAACCGTTAGGCATGATGGAGCCTTGCTTTCCTGGAGATGGCTGAACACCTGCCTGCCCATGGGAAGTGGTGAATGAATTCCTTGTTTTGCTTTGCTTGCGTGTGTGGCTTTTGCTTTACCTGTTAAGCTGTCTTTATCTCAGCCCACGAGTTTTCTCACTTTTACCCTTCTGATTCTCTCCCCCATCCCACTGTGAGGGAGATGAATGAGCGGCTGTGTGGTGCTTAGTTGCTGGCTGGGGTTAAACCACGACATGTTCACTCAAACACTTGTCTGGGCAGGAAAATAATTTTGGGTTCCATTAATTTTCTTTATGCTTGTTCTCTTATGTTAAGATATGAACTAGTACTAGAAAGTGAACCTGGAGGCTTCCCCAGTGACTCCTGGTGAAGGACATCTGTGCCATAGGAATGATCATTTAAGAAGTCCTGTGACTCTTTTCAGGGGAAATTGATCTGAGCAGAGGCAGTCATCAATAGTACAGTTTGACTTGCTACTTCAGTCAGTTATTTTAATTTACAAATAGAATAGTAGTGAGAAGTAATTCTTGACTTACTTAATGCTGTTTTCCACAGTGTTTCCTTTGCAGTTATTTGCTTGTAGTAGATAAAATTTCCTGCAGAGTTGTGTTCAAGGAAACAGTAACTTCTGAGTTGTGTAAATTGTTCAGACACTTCATGTTAGCTGTAAAGGTAACTATAAAATCGAGATGATAGCTTTTAGAAAGATTTGCAGGTGTCAGGTATTATCCAAATGATCTGTTGTTTTCTATTGAACCTTTCTTTTGTGTTCTTCTTTGGCAGAAGCAGAGATTTTTTTAAAATTGGAATTGCAGGATGGTTGAGGTTGTAAGGGACCTCTGGTGATCGCATAGTTTAGCGCCTTTGCTCAAAGCAGGGCCATTGTACAGCTGGATTTTTAATATCTCCAAAGACAGAGACTCCGTGACCTCTCTGGGTAACTTGTTCCAGTTTTTAAACACCTTCATGCTAAAGAAGTTTTTTCTTACGTTTAAGTGAATTTTCTTATATTTCAATATGTGTCCAGATAGGTGCAAAATTTTTTTGAGAGTAAGAATGTATTCTGAGTTAATGCTTGTATAACTAACTGTAGATAAAATAGCAAGCTGGTTGAATTTTTCTCTCTGCAACTTTGCTTGGATAATGCATGCTTCTCATAACAAGACAAATAATGTAAATTTTTTTTTTTTAACTTCAGTCACAGAACAGATTTATGGAGTGACTCAGTTGGCCTCCTCTTTCTTGTATAGAGTTCTGACTTCAGCTTCTAAACTTGAAATAAAAGGTCAAGAGGTAGAGGAGCACTTCTGATGAAGTAAAATATAGTTATCTAGTAAAACTCTACTGCAAAACAAGATTCTCTATTGCCAGCAATACCATAGAGAAGAGAACATATAAACCTTGATCGGGGTCTGGGTAAAATAATATACAGTTTGCAAACTGTTCTAACGCATGCTGCAGGTAATCAATAATAGTAGAAGTTTTGTATTGTAAGGAAAATTGCTGCGTGGCCATTAGTCATTCTTCTGTTAGTGTTACATTTTTCTGTCAAATATAATGAATTCGGGCACAAGCTTTTTTATATTCTGCTTTCCTTAGAGCAAAAGAGGATAGAAGTGGTGTGCTACAGATGTTTATTGTGTGATGTTTATGTTCATTTATAGTGTTTTAAGAAATAATAAATAATGTGGTCATGGAACATATTTGTCTAACAAACCATGTAGCTACTTTTAAACTAATCTGCATCTTTTAATTTAAGGCCACTGTAGAGTAATTTAGATCTCATGTACCTTGATGAAGGATTAGGCTGAACTCCACAGCAGCGTTACTCCATCACTATGAGATATCCTTTTCCTCCCAAATCCTGTGTTTCTCATACTATGGATTCTATTTGAAAATGTTCATGGGAATAAAAATCACTCATGGCTATCTACTGCAATAGATATTTTATTAGTAATCACAATTCAGATGATTTGTAAAAGACAGAACTATCATTGGCAAGTCACCTTTTTGGTCTTCCCTTGATTGTTTTCTGTTCTTCTGCAGGCAGTCCAGCTTGCCCCTGCTTCCCACTGCGTATGTCAGATCTGCCACCTTGACCTTCTGGTGTGATTCTGTAGAACAATATGGATTTTATGGTTCAAATTTATTAACTTCCCATTGTGTGAGAATAGAGAGCAAGACACATTTGGAAAGAGATCTTTGTAGGATAGGGTAGTGAAATAAAATGTCAGGTGAATAACTATTGCAAAGTAGTAAACTATTTATTTATTTATTTTCCTCTCAGTACTGAATATCATTACTTGGAAAATGCGAAGTTCCCTGGCTGCATAATACTGTTCAGCACAGGACCTGATGGAGATGGTTGGAGCAGTTCAAACCTGTTAAAACACTCTTCCAGGAATTCCTTCTTTCTGCATATTCTGTGGGTTTTTTTCTACAAGACAGAGTAGTTAACGACATCTCATTTTATATTGTATAAGTTATACAGGTGTTGGACTAACAGTGAATTTTGTAGTCCAGAAATGCTAAGTCTGTGTTCTTGTGTGTAATCTCCACAATTTAGCTAATCTTACTACGTTTTTATTTTACTTACTGTGACTCTTCAGAAAACTGAATTGGTTAGGTCTTCTGTATTGGTGTCTGCATTATGTATGGTTCATGAGTTCTTTAAATAGTTATACATTACTGTTCCTCTGAATTACATTTAAGCAAAATGTATGACATGGACATTTGTGCAGGCTGCGTGACTGTAGTTTGCTGATTCATACAGGGCAATGTTGATACTTCTGGGTTTTTTTTTTCTATTTCCATTCCCTATGTTTAGTAGTTTATGAACTTTAAAATATATTTAGGGTCTTCCTCCCCTCTTCTGCCCTGCCTTGACCCATACTTGGGCTGGGGGAGTTATTCTACATCTTTCTTGAAAGACAGTGAGAAAGTTTAAAAGAATGATCTTATTTTTCATGGCCATTCAGCTGAGAAGATATTGGATTGAAAGATAATGAGGTGAAATATGTGTAAAATTTGCTTGGTTTTTTTTTCCCTTCCTGGCTTCATTAATTTCCTTTTTATCCAAATAGCTTGGTTATTTCTGAGAGTTCTGGTGTCTGTTTCTTCTTTCCATCTCCTCATCTTATTTTCTGTTTTGTCCTTTCTGTCTCCTTTAGATTTGAGAATATCTTGAGCTTTAGGAGAGGCTGGAGAGCAGCCCCTCTGCATGCCTGCCTCAGTTCTGATTTGGAATAGGGCCACAAGGTAGAAAACTTGATTTAGAAAAAATTCTGAAGAAGCTCATAGTAGTTATTCAAGCAACTTTCCTAAATAACCTAAGCACAAGATTTTGGAGACATGTCAGCATAAGTGTAGCAGATTTTGTTTTAGAAATAGCTTAAGTTAGCTTGTCTCTGTAAATTTAAATATGATACTTCCTGCATGTGAAAACAAAGTAGTTAAAAATTACTATTTTTTTTTGAATTTTTAAAATGTGAACTTTGTGAAGATCTGATATCTTACGACCAGTGTGCCCCATGTGTAAGCTACCCTGGTAATTCCACCATCTGCTTTGGACAGTGTGGTAGCAACATCATGATGGCTGAACACAGGATGGTCAATAACCTTTTAGCTGAGACATGTTTCAGAAAGTAGGAGGCTTTTATGTAAACTTAGTTATGGAGGGGGGTGGAATGAGCAGTTTATCAAGTATGCTAGTGCATGCCACTGGAGTAGGGCAAAGAAGAAAAATCTAAACGCTCAACTTTTGAGTTTTGATATCTCTTCATTACTCCAGGTTAGGGGTATACTTTTTTGAAAAAATATTTGATGCTTCTGCATATGACTGTTATCCCTTGTGCTGTATGGTTGGAAACATGGTTGTTGTACTGGTCTTTAGTATCTGCACGTAGCTTAGTGAAAGATATCAGATCACTTGATAAGTGTAGGTACCTGCTATCCAAATTTTGCAGATGAAAATTCTTCATGCTTCTGGCACAGTTGAGGTCAATGTTAAGATTTATATTTACTTCTGCAGAATTAAGGTTAGAGTGTGAATTTCCAGGCTTCTATTGTAACCATGTTACTTTGCTAAACTACTTAGAACTGAACTTCAGTAGACAAAACTAACGTGTGTTTGCAATTAGAACCCAGTCTTGATAGTACCAGTCTTTCTTGGTAGAACAGTGATAGTATAAGAGTAAGAAGGGGTGTTAATATCTTTTCAAACTCTTAATAGTTTAATAACAGCAGTGGGATAGACAGATGATTGTTTAAAGTCCATTTACTGTAGTGAAATTACACAAGAAGTGATTGAGAAGTTTGTTAGGTAATAATAATGTGCCCTTTCACATAGAAATGTAAGGCATGCTGATGAAGGATTTATCCTAGCAAAAGCTCATATTTCTCTGTGTGTAACAGTGGAGAACTTTCCGTTGCTTTTTTTTTTTCCCAGATGTTCAGTTGAGCCAGAACAGCATAGAGATGTGAGCTAAATATGGACACAGAGGAGAGCGAGGGGGGGTTAGATGTGAAAGTAAAAATGACTAGTTCCTTACATGCATGTGAATTTTTTTTTTAAGCTGCTTGTTTCTAGTTCTTAGCATAGAACAGGCCTTAGACAAAATTGCTGAGCTTCCAAACCTGCTTCTAGATTGTTAATTGTGTGTCCATTCTATTTGATAATTATGTAACTGACAATCCATGATACCTGATGGTCTGTCTTCAGTGTTGCACCTGTGCAATAGTTTCAAATAGTAACATCCTTAAGTTTCTGGAAGTTATTAAACCAGATTTGTGGTAATTTCTTGGGAAGATCGCAGAATGAGGTGCTGGTTTTGTCAGACTTCATGTGAGCCATTCTAATAGCTTAATTCATGTTAATGACCTGCAGCAGATTGCAGCGCAAATCTTGCCATGTCAGAGTAGGAAGAGCTTCATGAAAATCTCTTAAAAATGTTACCTATGGAAATAAAAATAGAGATGGGAATCCTAGGCTGGAGGCTAAGTTGAATGAAAGCAGAAAAGAAATACCTAAAATACTGAACTAATTTAAGCTATAACATTCATAAGTTGTATTTCTGTGCTGTTTATTTTCATAGACGTTGTGACAGCAACCCTTCCTTTAAATCATAACTGTCACATGCATTTCATGATTCTGCAGTGAACAGGTTGGTTAGTAGCAGGCTACTACCTTTTCTGTTTGCTTAAATCTGTGCACCTGCCAAGGCTTGTTTCATGTGCTTGTGACTCTTCAACTTTGCCTTCCCCCCAGGTTACTGTAAACACCAGGTGAGTTTGAGAAGCCTCTGTTTATCTGTGGAATAAGTGAACTTCCTAGCTTTCTTTTTATTTGTTTGGGGGAGGAGGAGAGAACAAGATTTTCTTTCTCCTAACCATAATCAGCATTAGAACTTGAGACAGCAAATAAAAATTTTAAAATAATTTGCCCTGAATATTTGCCCAGTTTGTCCAGCTGATTGCTGGAATGTGAACAGTTTAGGCACGGCTTGTTGTCTGTGAATCTTCAAAGGACCAATTGCAGAAATTACTGAGATGCCCTTTTGCATGTGCAGGTGTTGAGTGGACTTTGAATACGCATTGTAGTCCTTTAAGATGTATAGTAGTTCTAGTGACAATAACTGCTACCATCACAGAATGTGTACCTTTTCTGCATCAATGGTGAAACTACGTATGCAGTCGTTCTTTGTGCATACAGAAATGAAACTTTGTTGGATTGTTACAGTCACTTCAGCCATAGAAAAATGTTTTTGAGGTATCTGGGTGTTTAAATCATTCAAATGGCAGCTGTGTTACACGCACATATCTTGTGTCCCAGGAATCACTGCACTAAACTCTTTGAGAGAGTGCATGCTTTGCTTTTTTTCTCTGTATAGGTTAAATCCTTTCAGTTAGCTACAGGTCTACTATGGTTTTTAGCAGTTAACTTTTACAGTTTACATGGCAAAACTGAAACTACTGTGCTAATTTCCCTTTTTAATTGAAATTAAAATGTTAGCAGTTTATGTCTAGTTTTTAAATTGCCAGGTTAGCCCAAACTTAAACTCTGGAAATTTTAGGAAAATGGTTGGAGATGCTCTAATAAACTCTGTAATAATGTGTATACATTAACTTTGTAATTTTACCCTTTTTTTCCTAGCTACTTCAATATTTCAAATTGAGTAAAACTCATGATGCTAAGGCAGAAAAATAAATGTGCAACACTGGGATTTCACATTTGTTGTGCACAAAGTCCTAATTGGGTTAAGGTCTGCAGATGGATTCCAGACTGAGTTAGGGGTCAGTGGCCAATACTAATTGGCATTGATGCTGCTGAAATTGTGTAATCAACTATTGCGCTGTCACAGGGTGTTTTGTGTCCCGCCCGCCCTTTACTTTATTTGGCAACGTATAATTACCAAATGTTCAAAGGTTGTTTTTTATTTCCTCTGTGCCCTTTTTCTCGAACTTGAAGGTATAGGTCTGTGCTAAAGACAGAACACTGGGCTGTATGTACAAAAGTAGAGGGAAGTTCAAGGAAACTTAAGTAAAGAGGAGGGTGCCTCTAGATGTTAATTCCATCTACTAAATTAAGATTTGATGTATGCTGCAGAAAGCTTTAAAATGATCTGTTGGCCAGTGGGGGTGCTATCCGCCCCCCCCCCCCCCCAGCTGCTAGGAGAGAGCATTTTCAGCACTGCTGCTTGTCATTTTACTGAAACGTTTTGTAGGAACTTTACCACATTTGGCTGGTGGAGATGTGTGTGGGTGTGATGGTTGACTGCTCTTCTCTACTGATGATACTCTCATGATTGTAACCTACCAGAGACTGTATTTGATAGTTTGTTTTGATAATAAATTTTTGGTCTTGTGAGAGAGAAGAGGGCATAAATCTTAAATGGACATTATTGTGCTAATTAGAAAACCTTAATCACCATTGAAAGACTTTTCAGCTTTATCAAGTTTTGAGGTATTTCAAATTCATATTCCCCTTGGTAGCTTTTGATAGACGAAGTATTTTTCCTGCATGTATGGGCTTTATGCAAAATTCCGGTAGAAGTTATTTTATTGCTATTTCTATGAACTATCGGGACGTTCTGCTTTAACGTGTGTTGACTTTGAATAGATTGTGATGATTATCTCTTTGTCTCTGTGAATGCAGACTTTATAGCTTTCTGAAATGTGTAATGTTGCTGTTAAGTAAATTCTGTAGGTTTATGCATATGCATCACATCTATGGAAAATAAAAAGGGTTTTGTTAGCATTTACTTTTTTATTGCAGGAGAATGTTTGAAGTTACAGTCTTATTTCTTGGTTTTAATTATTCAAATGAAACAGGTAGAACTGATGAGGAAATAAAATTGTTAGAATATGGTTACAAAAGTCTTTTCAATGTGCCAGTTGGATAGCTGGCAGATAAGGCAAAAAGCATGAGAATTTCCCCCTAAGTATGAAACTCCTGCTGCTCACTGGTAAGAAATAATTATTGTATAATCATCTTAACTTGCAAATCTGCACATAATTGCAAGTACCAGGGTGTTAGGTCTGGATTTGTATTTTGTTCAGAACAGTTTTCTCATGTACTGAAGTAGTCACATGTAGACTGTGTGGGTTGTTTTTGGTTTGTTGTGGGTTTTTTTGTTGTTGTAGTGGTTTTGTGGTTTTTTGTGGTTAGTGTTTTTTTTGTTTTGTTTTGTGTTTTTTTTCCTTTTGGCTTTATACCTCATCAACCCTACTTTTTGAGAAGTTACTCAATGCTTTCTCTGTAGGTCCTCTGTCTGCATTCCAATAACCTCAGTATTTCTAAACCTTCTGTCTAAGTTGCCCTTAAAGACTGCATGTGTTTTGTGAAGCATGCTGTATGAAGGATGTTAGATGAGTACATTCCTTACACCAAAAACGTATAATCTAACAATTTCAGGTAGCTGGTACTTGAACTTCGGTAAATGCTGCTGATTCCTATAAGCGCAATTGCATAGAGAAACAGAAGAGTGACACTCTTAACAGGCTGTTTAATTAAACTTGGGCTTTGATTAAAATTTTTTGATCATGTGTTTGAAGAGAATGAACTGAATTTGCTGTATTGCCAATATAATTAGTAAAAAAAGTATAAGGTCATAAAGGTTACCTAGGTGGGCAGTGTGACTTACCTGTAAAAGAATAAGGAAACTATTTATGTTTAGTATAGTTCATGTGGATGTATTTCTATTTCAAGTAGATGTAATATATAGAATTTGCTGAAGAAGATTAATGTTGCAAAAAGCAGTAGTATAACTCTTTGACATGTTTGCATATAAGGCCATCTCTGGTCTTTTTCCAAAGGTAAATTTACTCAAGAGACTTGAGGAAAGGAATAACACTGTTCTACCAACTGCTTTTGAAGTTTGTTTTTAGCAGGAAAAATATTTAGTATTACAAACAAAACCCCAGAGTTTCTCTGTGTATGGGTGAGGTTATGTAAAAATGGCTGAAGTTTAGAACACGAAGTCCGTGGTGAGAATTTCTGCTGTTGATTTTTTGAGTGCAAGAAAGTATGTTTGAAAACCTAGAACATTGTAAAATTGACCATGTATAAATAAATTCCATTCCTCCCTCCACACCAAACAAACTGGAGGAAGGGTACCGATGAAGCTAGCTGCCTGGATTTTCAATGCTGCCTGTTAAATCTGTAATTTTCATAATCTTGAAAGACTGCTGCTTTCTGAATGTACATTCAGGCAGTATTTGACAAAAAAAAACCTTTTAATTTTGTTCAGGCTATTAATGTGACGGAAAAGGACTTAACTGCAAGGTTCAAGCAAACGACTTGAACTTCACTTGCAGACTTAACTGCAAGGTTCAAGCAAACGACTTGAACTTCACTTGCAGACTTAACTGCAAGGTTCAAGCAAACGACTTGAACTTCACTTGCAGACTTAACACGCCACTATCGCAGGTTTTACAGATACAATGGAGGAATGCACTATTGCAATTTCTTAAGGCAAGAGTAATAAATTATTATAACCACAAGCGATTCATAGACAACCACAAACGCATTTACAAACTTAAAGCATAAACAATACTCACTTACCCGTCCAGGTAAGGGCTCTCAATCCCAGGGAAGTTACCTTGACCGGTGTCCCGACCAAGGGGGGGGGGGGGGGGGGGGGGGGGGGGAGGGCGGGCGGGGAAGGGTTTCCTTCACAAGCCAACTGCATAGTTAGAGAAGTGACTCCCCCATTTCCAACCTGAATCTTAGAGTTTTTATCCCCTGACTTGTGGAATGGTGTGTATGACTGTGTCTGAGTGGATTATGATATATGCCTAAATGGATTATGTATATCTGAGTGGAGTTTCCCCTTATCTTTCCTTTGTTGGTCTGTGATTGTTTGAATACACAAGGTTGTCATTTGAAACTGAAGCTGAAACCCTCCAGGTTTTGGGTTTTATTTTTTTTTTACCTTGCTCCCTCAGCAACTGAATAGTGGTTGGATTGAGACTCAGGGCATACTATTTGTTAAGGGATTTCAAGGCTCAGTTCAGGTTTTGGTTCTTTGAATGGTGCAGCCACTGCCCTGTTTACTTTAGGGTTTATCAGACAACCCAGGGCTAAGCTGTCTCCACAGCTCCCCGTGAGTCGTCTCTGCAGAGAGACAGGGCCTCAAGGCAACCCAAGGCTGGGTCACTTTTGTAACCCCCCATGAGTTGCCTGTGTGCACTAGACATGGTGAAACTCGTTTGTGAACTATGAGCCGGACAATCCACACAGCTATGAGTAGAAAACATGCATGAAAATAGTAGTATTTAATATCTCGCTCTTGTTTCTGCAGTGTCAGCAGGGGCGGTAATAGGGCTGTGCATTTCTGTTGAAGTCATCAGGGCTATACCTGTGGAAGGCTGTGTGCTTTTTTTTATTTTGCCTTTTTTTTTTCTCTTTTATACTGATCTGTAGCTTAGATAAATGAAAAGTATTGTGGAAAGTCTTGCCTAACAGGGTGCATAAAACATCTGGTTGATTTAAGTTATTTGTGCTGGGTTTACATTCCATTCCTAAAGAGATTGTATGCAAAGTTTTGTCGTAGGAAAAAAAGACTTTAAATTTCAGATAAAAAAAACCCACAAAACACAGAAATCAACCAAACACTACCCCCCAAGAGACACCCCCACATATGTTAGTAACCTAGTGCTCCTCTACTATTTAAAAAAATATATAAAAAAATTAACCACACTAAAATATTAACTAGTCCTTCCTTATGACTGGTCAGTCTTTATTCTGTTCTAACATTGATTTAACCGTAGAAGAATAACGACTGTGTAAACAATATGCATTGTGTTTAACTATTCAACAGTGAAGATTAATTATTAAACTTATACCAAGACAAAAGGGGAAACTGGTGTAGTTGTTGCACTAGTTTACATTTACTAATGTTTTAATTCTAATACAGTTATTTCACAGAGAAGTAGCATATACTTCCATGTGATAGGGCACAGAATGCCAATTATAGTAAGCTGAGTTTCAGAATTTCATGAGAGCTTCTAGTAAGGTGATTAAAAGGGATTGCGCTTTCTTTAGAGGCACTGTTTCTTTGCCTGTTTTCTGTGAAGGTGAGAGTCCAACGAAGACCACGTAATTTCTTGCTCTGGAGGAATCCTAGTGAAGTTAGTAGGGTTGGTCATGAGCATCAATTTTTATAGCACAATCACCTTAATCAATTGGGTCAACTGTGTGGATAGTTGATGTTAAGGTAGCTCGTAATGGATTGTATTGTACCAAATTAAGGTGGTCAGGAACATGTGTTACTTACGTGTGGCAATTCTGACTTGTACGGTCTGTCTAATCTCAACATAAAATAACAGTGTTTTTCTTCTCATTTTGTGAGATTCTTTGCGGTTCTTAAAACCCATTTCTAACTTTCAGAAAACAAGTGTGAGATTGGGAATGATCGACACTGAAATAATGCTGTGATGCATGACACCGAAGAAGAGAAGTTGTTTCCTGTAAAGTAACAATTGGAAGTAGTAAAGGCAGCTACGGTCTGAGCAGTTTTGACTCTGAAAGTTGAAGCAGATCTTGTGTTTCTGGATTCTTGATGCTACTCTGCTTTACCTGTGAGTAGCAGGCAGCCTCTGTGTGTGGCTTTGGTCTGTTTCGTGTGCAGGGCTTGACTGCCTCATATATTCCATTAGGTCAAGCAGAAGAGACCTGTGCTATTCTAAGTTGTGTCGTCTTGATGAGTAGTGGCGAGATCAGTGATGTTTCATGTAACTATATTTGTTGTTCACTTTGCTTTTTGAAGTCTGGGAACTTGTATTGAAAACGCAAGACCAGAATATCAATTGGAATTAATTTTATCCTTGAAAACCATACGTCTTAAATGTGAATGATGCATCTGAGTCACACATGAAATCTATGGCATCATGCAATAAAGGAATATATCCTAATGCTCATGGACCTTTAACTCTGGCATTTTGACAGTTTATGTTGGAAGTTTGTATTCTAACTGTATCATTTTAAAAATCAGCAATATGACATAATTTTAGCTATAATTGAAGTAAATTCAGATAAATTTGAAGATTCCCCTCGTTTAAGAGTTTGTGGATGTATAAGTAAGTATATGGATGGGGGGAAAATCTGTCAGCTTCATTTACTTACATTCTACTTCCTGGAGCCGAAAGCTTTACCATCTGGAAGTCGGAAAGATTAGAATGAGGGATTTCATTACTTTCAGCAGAGGATCCTTTAGGTTACATCTCTTTGGGAATATTTAGGGTAGAAGAAAGGAGGTTAGGTAAATTAATTAATGAATATGTAACCTAAATTCCAGTTTGTGTGAATTACAGTTGGTAGCAGATACTGCAGCGACAAATATGTATTGATATTTTATTGGTCTGGAATTGATAGAAGACTTCATTTTTTTATGGCTATTTTCATAATAAAGCAGATGTATTTCTATCAAGTGCCAATTTACAGCTCAAAAATGGGAAGCTGCTTAGAATCTGCAGTTCATATTTCTACAACTGTTTCTGCATGCATTTCTCTGCTTTGCAGGCAAGATAGTGATCTTTCTCAGCATAACATTTACAGTCCTATTCCAAAGTGTGTGTTGAGGGTTTTTTGGTGGTGTCGTTTTTTGTTAATTTTTTTTGGTTTGTTTTTGAATTTTGTTTTGGTTTTGTTCCCACAGAAATTCTATTTCAAGATTTCTCCTAGCTCATGCCTGTTCATTTTTCGTACTGAGCACTGAGCGTCCCTTAACTGTGGTTTTGCAAATGTTAGTTTGCTTTTAGGTTTGTTTTTTTGGGGGTGGCTCCATTTTTACTATGCATTTTCTATATTTAGTTAAGTCTTTCTAGATTTAATTTACTTCATGAACCAAAACTGTGAACCAGGAAGGTGTTTGGGAGAGGTAGGGTTACATGGAAAGTAATTTGCATGGAAATGTTTTCGTAAGTAAAGAAATTAATGAGTTGGAGACAAAACCAGCATAGGAAGAGTTATTGCATATGAACTGATGCAAAGGGAGGATGAGCCTGTGTATTGTTTAGCGTAGGATGGATTATCACACAGGATCCTGACAAGAGAATGTTTTAGGTTTAGTGTAGGATGACTACATGAAGTTGTTTCTAAGGAAACTGGTTTTGAGAGAATAAGGTAACATTTCTATGGCTAACCTACGTATGTGTGTGTATATATAAGTGCATCGAGTCTTTATAATAGAATAATTAACATGTGTTTTGCTGTATTTAAGGCTGCAGGATAATTTCTTTATTATATTATTGTTTCCCAAATTCCGTAAGTAGAGTACTTTCTTCATATACAGAAGATAAATGTCTCCTTCCATATTCTCGATCATCTTAACTCTTCTCTTTTCTGTTTCATTCATTGCATGAACTCCTAAGACAAGGATTTAGCTACAAGCGTACAATTGTGTTTTATTCAGGTTCTTACACTCTGTGAGGCAAACAGGACTTAATTTTTTCTCTAGAGTCACCTGACTTCTGTAGCTTTCTACAACTACTCTGTGCAATACAGTGAAAACAGCAGCTTTAAAATTATTTTTTAAACTCTGTTATAAAGTGTCTATTTTCAGCATTGTATTTTCATTCACACTGCCCTAATTGTTTGTCTTTAGCAATTTTGTATCTGCAAAGCACAGTTTCACTGTAGTGATTGTAGAAAGATAGGTTTGGCAGCTGAGCTTTCTGGTGCTTGAAAAGGCACAGAAGATAATTTAGGGCTTAAAATGACTTAGGGGAGGCTTTTTGGAGCAGATGGCCTGTGTCTTTTCTTTAGCCCTTTTTTTTGGCAGCAGCTGAAATCAATGCGACCTTTTTGGTAAGAAACAAAGCTCACTGTGCAGGTATGGTACCATGAAAAGTTACAGGAGTATTGTCAGTCATCTTTGACTTCACTGTGGTAAGGCTTTCTCCCATCATTTTCACATAACTAACTTTGTTGCTGGTATCCAAAAAGAGAAAGTTTTTTAGCCTGGTTATTACTAGTGAGTCAGAGTGGGCAGGGAAGAAATGTCTTATCCAAGTTGTTTTGCATAACTAGGGCTCTTCTAATAAGGCTGGCAACTTAAATCCCACGTATAGAATACGTCAGCATTTATATTTTAAAGTTGGAGTGCATGTCTGTCTGCTTAAGTTTGCAATTAAATTACCTAAGAACTGGAGTTGGAAAAGGGCTCTCTTCCTATTAAAGAGAATGCTTGAGCTGATGATTTAAATTAATAACTGTCCAGGTAATGTTTTGTTTCTTTCTGCCTTTGTCAGTTTTGTACCTTGTAGAAGTTTCTGTTTCTCTGTGCTGTGGAGCTGTATGGCCAAGAGAGTTCTGGCAGAATGCTTGTACCTGTTCCTAATGCCAAGTTGCAGTTGTAGTTCGCATTTGTTGAGGACAACAGTTTTTTAATTTATTTTTCATGTCCTTACCAAAATGGCAGCTTATATAAGTGTGTATTAAATATGACTGTGATAGAATAATATTTTTTTGTAGATGGATAGAAGGGAATCACAATCGTATTTGTGATATGTTTGTTGTAAGAAACGTATATTGTAATACATGTACTTTTAAGTACAAGAAGTCATCTACCAAAATTGAACATTCCCAAGGCTGGTCTTATTTTCTCTTGGTATCAGATTGGCCTAAGAGTCAATCCCTTTTCTAGTGTGGAAATCAGACCATACCATGGCTGTTTAATATAGTCTAGCATGTAACTTGACAGTAGCTGGATGAAGCTGTATACGCCTATATACTGAGCAACTAAGGAAGGAGATGCTCCTGGAAGTTTTTTTGTGAAGCATATCAATTAAGTGCTAGCTTACACCGTTAAGTTTTCTCCTTTACTGTTCTTGTTCTACAAAGGAAATAATTATGTGAAACAGGTGTTACGTTTATCTAAAATCTCTTCTTATTGCCCTCATGATACTTTATGATAATGAGTCCTCCTCTTACACTATGAGAAACTGTATATTGTTAGCAGTCTAACATTTCTACCTTGTTACATTTTAATGTTTTATTTTGTATTACTCTTACAAAAAATCCATTCTGCTTTCTCTACCACTTAATTCCATGTGCTTCAAAGACTTCAAGTTCTTTTTTCTTTGAATTTTAAAAATTATTCCCATATCCAAGTTAGAAGTTACTTTTCACCATCTTCATCATTAACTGCCTCTTAACCACTTTTCTGCCTTATACATACTTCTTTTTAGGTTGCTTGAATTAAATGTAGGCCAGTATTTCAAATAAGAGCATATTATCAATTTTATATGCTCTACTTACATGTTTTCAGGTGTACTTTGTAGCATTTCTGTGTGGTCAAACATCTTGATTTCTTTTCTGGCTGCTGATACATTCCTGAGCAGATGTTTTCATTAAGTTGTTGAATGTATTACCCAGTCGTTTTCCGTTCAGTCTTTTAAACCTTTGCATTCAGGAATGACTTGTCATGAGAAGTTCAAATTGGTTTTTTTGTTCTCTGCGTTTGTAAGCATGTTGTCCAGTCTCCTTTGTCCAGACTTCACCAGTCTTGTAAAAGTGTGTGTGTGGTAGGGAAGCATGTTTCCTGTGTAGTTCGGACCACCTTATGTTGTCTTTTATGTATTCTGCTTCCCAGAGTGTTAATTATATTAAATGAAGGTGCTCTTGTTATGGAGCTATGGACATTCTGGATCAAAGGAATTAAATGCAGACTTAGTTCAGAGTAAGGATGCATTCTTGATGCTTTCCATTCTACTTTTTTACAGAAGTAGTGTGGAAAAATCTTTCTTTAAATACACATCTTTCCATGTTCAGTAATGAATTATAGATGTGAGAGGAGTGTATATGTAGCTTGGAAGAACAAGCTATATTGATAATTGAGTTCTCTGTTCTTTTAGACCTACTGTCAGCCAGTAATGCTCTCTTGCATGAGTGGCACTGGAAAGATATCACGCAGCTTGAAGCTTTGTTCTTTTTGTTGAGACAGTCCAGGTTTTAATTACAAAATATTCTTGCCATACCCTTTGAGGTAAAAATATATAATATTGTTATTCATCATGCAGCTAGGACTCAATTACATTATATACATCGTGACATCTAGTATGTAATGCCAGAAAAAAAATGGACTCATTCTTGAAGTGCATAGCCAGTTTATGTAATCTCTCCCATGTGTTTTGAAGCCAGTATAAAATCCTGGCTTCTTTAAAACAAACAAACAAAACCCCCCAAATAAAGTACAAACCAACAACCAAAAATCCTCTGCATACTTGAATAGTCATATCTTCTTAAATGCCAACAATTATTAATATCTAACTGGTAGCATTTTTTTTCTTTTTAATCCTCACTGTAATAGTTGGTGTATCTGTATAGCGAGTGCTGTTGGCTCTGATTATTTGGGTCATCATTTTGCTGTTGCAAATTGATCTTGGTTAGTGGTTTAAATGCAGACTGGTAAATAATAATAATGTATTTAGTCAGTGTGTTTTTACTCTAAATGTAAGTGAAAAATGTGCTCTCTGATGAGAGAAGTTGATTAAACCCTTTCCCATCCCTATTACTGTAGAAATCAAAAGTTCTTGGGCAGTTATCAGAGTTTTATGTTTCATTGTTTTGATAGCATATTACTGTAGTAAGTTTTATTTCAGACTTTGATATTTTCAAAGACAACAATATAGAGAATGGTGAATTATATGAAAGGTATCTTTAAAATGGGAATCTATTTCGAGGTAAGCAAATAAAAGGTTTGTAATTTAAACATAATCTCATGGTATTTAAGTCTGTTGGTAACTTCATTTTTGTTGTCTCTTGATTTATACGTGTTTTATAACTAGTCTAATCCTCCCCAAACTGTCATAAGTGCACCTGGAAAGTCCAAGTTGTGAAGTACTCTAATGTATCCCAATGAAAGTTAAGTTTGTAAATGTCTAGGCAGCTCATGTGTTAACAACAGGAGTTAACCCGTGGTTTCGTACTTTTTTGTGTGCATAGCATGAGCTAGAAGAGTGCTTTTGCTTGGTAAAATTCTGTTTAGATCTCAACTGTAATTTGCAGATGCACAATGCAAGACTGTGACTTCCTTTGAGAACAGAGTATTGTAGCTTTAATATTAAGTGTAAAGATTCCACGTCAAATGATTTAACAGTCTTATGTCTCATATTCTCCCACTTTATGCCAAATGAGTAAGTTTAGGAGAAAACTTTTTTTTAATTAAGTGCTTTTGGGGGGGAAGTTTTCCAGTAATTGATTTTTATATTTGATTTTAATGTTGAGTGACTGTGTTCCCAACTATAACTTTTCTGTTCCATGCTTTCGTGTGAACTTAAACTTGCTTGCTTGTTTGGTATTTAAGGAATCTTAACAATCAGTCCATATGTAAAAATGTTTTAGTATATTTAATTATCACTGTTACTAGTAACTAAATTTCTGCTTAGTTGTTATGGTTCCTACATATTATAAGAACCTTTGAGCCATAGCAGAAAAAAATAATCTAGTCTTTCTAAAGTAAACATGAGAAAGCTCTTATATTCCTTGTATTTTGTTTGCTTTGGGAGAGACATGAACACTCTGGAAATGAAATTCAATACTCTTAGTTCAGGCCGCTTCAACTTTGAATAAATGTGCACAGGATTTAATGTAGTTGAACCAGTTTATTTTAGAGACACACCCACATGGTGCCTGAGAGATAAATATACATTTTTTATATTTTTATATATATATATATATATATCTCCCCCGAAAGGTACAGCAGACTAGGCAATGAGTGTAAGCATGAGGTGTGCTTTACAGATGCTCATGTGACAATCCCAGACCAGGGTCTGCGTGTCAGGCTGAGGCAGTCACACAGCTGTTGTGCTTGTGTTCCTCTCTCGCAGAAGTGGCAAAGTGCATCAGGCGCAGCCTGGCTGGTGCGGTGCAGGATGGGGCAGTGCTCCCTGCTCCGATGGGGTGGCTTGGAGGGTGGGCACAGTGGGGAGGCGCAACGCTGCACTAAGATGCTCACTGTGCTTTTGTTAAGTGGTCATGTAGTGAGTCAGTGCAGAGTTAGTGTACTGTAAATCCATGACCTGACTATCCTGCCTGTCCTTAAAAATGTTTTTAATATCCAGGCAGATAATTTGAAAGGGAGAGGTTATTTGTCCTAAAACCGAACTAGTAGAGTAATTCTAGCTGGAATAGGTGTGGGCTACTTCTGTATTGGTACAGCAGAGCTATATGTCTCCGTCCTTTTTAAGCCACATGAGCAAAGCGAGCTTTAATAGCTGAAGAAGTCTTCCAGGAAGGATGCAAATGTAGCATTGGAGAAATGAACAGTTTGTGTTTATATTTTTCTATAAATGTAGTGCAAGACTGACACATAGATAAGGTGCTTTTCCTCCTGGGATATAGTTCGTATTATTGGTCTTTAAGGCACACCCCGTCAAAAACATTCTGAAAGCATCAGAACATCTAGCTGTATTTATATAAGTAACCACACAAAGCTGCATGTGGAATTTTCATTGAGTGAGAATGGATAGATCATACAGTAGAGGTGGCCCAAAAAGATCTATTCTGTAAAGCTCTCTTTCCCCCATTCTTCTAACAAATATATAAAAAGTACTATGCAGTGTCCATTCCTACAGGGATGAATGAGCACAAGATTTCTGTGGTAGATGCCCCATATTCTAATCCTTTGCATGCTTTGGAGATTATCACATACAACCTTAACAAAAATTCTTCTGCTCTTTCAAAGTAGAACTGTTAAAATCTTACATGTAGGAAAACACTGTGCGCTGGAATTTTTTTCCTGGCATTGTTCCTAAAGGGCATAGCATAAGCTCTGTGCTTCAGCAGTTGTTCTCAAGATGGCTGGTTTCCTAGGCAGCAGATATGGCTTTGGTTCTGAAGCTGACTTACACTGGAAGAAGTCCCCAAACAGGGCTTGCTTTTGAAGGTCAATACATGGCACAAACATTGGGAGAGAGGTGTGTGGGATACTGGAGGGGAAGGTCAACTTTTCCTTTTTCATGGTAGCTAGCCACTAGGTGGGCTTAACTGTAATATCAAACTGCACCCAAATTTTGACACTAGCACAGGTTCAGTTTTTAACTTTATATGAATTGACTTGTTTGACAAATATCTATATGTGGACTTTCTCTAAGGCTCAATAGACTTCTGTAAAAAGAGTTAATTTCTTAGGTAGGTGAGGTGTTACGCCATTATACTTGACATTTTTGACTTAACGTAGGAACATTGGGATCTGTATAGCGTTTGCAGTAAGGCATTTGAATCACACTTGCTACTCTGGGTGCTCTTGTAATTTCTTTAGATATGCCAGGGTAAATGCTGACTCAGGAGAATTGCTAATTCTCCAATTCGTTGGTTTCACTTATTTGTAGTATTCCTCTCTTACTCCAAGCTACTACAATTTTACTGCCATGATGCATGATTTTCTTGATAGCCTTGTGCGTTTCCTTACTTCTGCAACAGTTAGCTTGCTTAGGGTTCTCCTTGCAGTCTTGCTCTGAATTGTACTATATGGCAAAGAATACTTGTTACTAAAAATACAGAATAGCATTTGGTGCTCAGTGTAGCTTTATTGAATACACGTTTTGCTTTCCTATTGGAGCTGTGCTGTAGCTTCATACCTATTGCTGTTCACTGGAGTGTAAAGAGAAGGGGGATTTGTGTTTTGGCATGGGCTTTTGTTGTTGGTTTTTTTGTTTGTTTTTTGTTAGTTTGTTTTTAAGCATAATCTTAATTCCCCCTTGCAAGGTTTCTCCAAGGAAATAGTCAACTTCATACAGAGTTGATGTAATCTCTCAAGTTGATACAGTGCTGGAGGAGAGCAACTTGTCTCCAGGTTTTAACCGGATCTTCCAAGCTGAAGTAATCATTTGGAGGAGAGGGGAATTTTTGGCCATGAGTTACAGCTGATGTTTGCCTCTGATTTAAGGACCGTTATTTACTGTTTTCTATGTGTAAAACAGTTTGAACCCTCACACCCCATTTGTGATGCTATGTAATTTTTTTCTTTTTAATTATCTTCTACTTAAATTTAGTTCTAGAAAACCTGCAGATTTGGTTTGTAAGCAAACTGACAAGTGAATGAAAAATTTTGAACTGTTACAGCCTGATTCTCCAACCATGTCTGTATACATCTGCTTGTGCTTAGTCCTTTTGTGGGGAAAACTGTACAGAAATAGAATTTCCCCTGTCTGATTTGCTGGTATATAACTGTGATTCTTGCTTTGGGGCTAAAATAACTTGAGTTCCTATCCAGGAAAAAAATAATGTCGAACTTAATGCAGCTCTAGAAAGGCCCAGCCGGTGAACTTCCAGGATCTGTATCTTTGGCTTTGACATTAGGGATAGCAGGTTAGGTACAACTGAACCTCTAGGTAGCAAGCGTAATAACTTAGAGCTAGTTGGGACCCCATGACATTTCTAGAGAGTAGTGTATATCAGATATCATGTCTGGATGTGAAGGTTTTTTCTAGCATGTTGTAAAATTTGAGAAGCTTCTGAAGTCCTGAATCAACTCTTACAGGCCTGATACTCTGTCTTGAAGATGCATGCCTGATAATTACAAGAAACAACTGATAATAAGTTAAATACACACATATATATGTCTTTCAGGTCTCCTGTGCATGTTTAAAAATCTGTATGTAATCAGCTACTGTGTGCCTATAGGGTAGAAATTTATGTTTTTCAAACCCTTCATAAATATTGTCAGAGAAAGAAGAGGAGGATTTGAATTTCCTTAATTCGGAAGTGTATTATTTAAGATTTCTGCAAGAAATTGCATTTTTTAAAAAAACCAGTTGATTTTAGAAAATTCATAGAGGACATTGGTTTGTGTATACCATCTTGTGATAAAGGCATTCACTTGCAGTGTAGCCTGAAAAGGATAGTACCTCCTGTTAGCCTATGTCTAATTAGCGTAGAGAAGGAAAAAAAAAGGGGGGGGGGGACCTTTTGGTAATTCAGTAATTTGGAAAAGTAATTAATTGAATAAGCAGTATAGAATGGAATACACCCATTGTTTGTATACTTCAATTTCCTATTAGAGGTCTCCAGGTACTGAAATCCTCTAATTTACCTAGAGTGGGCTCATTTGTGTGTTGTTTACCTCATGCTCAGCATGAAGGGATGCTGCAGTGAAAGGTGAACTTTAGTGTAATACACGATTTTTGCAGTGACATTGAAATTTTGGCTCTGTAAGGAATATGTATTAAGAACAATGATAGTAAGGAAGAGTCTTTCATATATTCTATTTAACAGGTATATATTCTCCAAAGTCAGGGTGTTGATTCAGCTGAAATTTTATAAAAGTATTACTCTCTTTCTTTCATCTTGCATCTTTCTTGCACTGTTCTTCATAAGAAATAGTGCTTCAGTTTTCCTTTCTAGTGTGCTTGTAGTGTTGTGCACCACTAATACATAAGGGTTTTCCACATAGGTGACAAATCCTTCTTTTTGGATGAAGGCAATTCTTCCCTTCTTGCCCCTGCTAAAATGCCGAGCCTTTTTTTCTTTTTTTTTTTTTTTTGTTTTGTTTTCAAATGGCCACTTGCTTTGTTACAGGAGGGCCCAGATATGCTTTAGTGGATTTGATAAACTTCAATTTGTAAGGTCAAAAAAAACCGCCAAACCCATTACTGTTTGGTTTACTTTACTGTATTTCTCCTTATTTTGTGATCATCAGAGTTTATTTTCACCTTTCAGAAAACAGGGCAGTACTTGAAGGCTTGACAAATGCATCCCAGGTTGAAAAACTGCTGCGTTCCTCCTCCTCTTCCTCCTTTAGAAAATTGACTTCTTTAAAGAGGTAAAGTTGAATGTTGCACTTTCTGTAGAAAATGTTTTTTTCTTCCAGGCAAAGTGAACTAAATCTCAACTTCTGTAGCGTGTCCTGTGGTGTTTTAAATTAACTTATATCCATGTCTCATTCTGATGACTGATACCTGTTTCCCTATCTATTGAAAAGGATGTCTTTGGAAAGCTTTGTATAATTAAAAAAAAAAACAAAGGCTTTGAAGCTGATGGGTATTTGTAGTTTTTAGGAAAATTGTGGTAAAGATATATGACAGTGTGTGACAGCTTTGTTGCATGTAATTGTTATATAGCAATAGCAACTTCTTAAACTCAAACAAAACCCAAACAAAAAAACCCCACCAAAGTATCTCTTAAAATACAGTGTCCCTTCACAGATTTTCTGTTTCTTGTTTCTGTTCAGGCAGCTGTTAACCTGCAGGTCCTGTCAAAAATAAACTTTTGATGAAATCTTAACGGGGAATTGCTGTATTCCTGTGTCTAGTATGGCTTCAAAGAGCTCTTACATTTTACTGTCTACTCAATTTATCCCTTTTCAGGTCACTATTCTTAGGTTTGCATCTCTAGTATTAGGCTACAGCTTCATTTCACTTCACCAGGTTAAAATTTTCTTGGACCTTAATGACTTCCAAGTATTGCCAACCTCTATTGAGATCACCCAAAAAGACAAAATGACCCTTGTTGCTTAGACCTATTTAAACATCAAGGAAAGGTGTCTAATGATGGCTTGCATTTTAACCATTCTTGCTGTTGCCTTGAGAATTAAATTTACGAGAATTCAGAAGATGTTAGAATATGAATGTTATACATAAAGTGGAAAAAAATAACAACAGTTGTCCTTGCAAATTTTCTTTTTTTTTTTTTTGTTTCTGAAAATTCCAACATACTTCTAGAAGAGCTAAATCTTGCTGTTTGAATGAGAAGCCTCAAAATTCTTTAAGAACAAGGTTGAAGGAGTAAAGTTCTGCTATTACGATTTCTAATAACTGTTTTTATGAAACTGCTTTAGTTTGAGCTGTATCTAAAACTGTCATTACAATGTCTCACATGATTTGTTCCATGATGCTCTTTACTTTGCTCCACCTGTCTTTTCTTTGTACTATATTTGGTAAGGGAGCAAGAATGGGGTGATGTGTTTGTCTTAAATAATGTACATTTTGGCCTGAAGCACTGAATCCTTCTTTTTCCTTCTCCTTCATTAATGGGCAGTACTTTTGACTAAAAGTCTGAAGAGAACAGTTTAATCATTGTTAGAAAATGGGACCAGTTGTCCAAAATGCAACTTTTCCTATTTTTGATATTATATAATTCTATTGGAAATATGTTAACAGCTTTTCACTGGGTAGGAAAAAATAAGTTTTGCTGCCAGAACTTTTATTAAACTTCTTTTTTCCTTTCTCTTCTAAAGGTAAGAGAGAAGCAAAAGCAGTAAGAAAATGCTGGGATCAGAACGAGGTGTCGTGGAAGAATGGCTGTCAGAATTCAAGGTGAGCTGAGAAGATGAATGATAGCTATACCATTGGCTTTATGCCACAGAACATTTTTTTTTTTTTTTAATATCCAATAATTAACATTTTAAATATCTATTACTTGATCTTTCAACTACTTACAATGCATAAAGCATGCAAAGGTCTATGTGAATGGGTCAGCTGGTACATAATATACAATGCATAGTTCTAATAGTAGTTTATTATTGTAGAGCAGAACACTGCTATAGCAATGTGGTTTTTTTAAAGTGTATATTTCTGTGTAGATCAAGCTGATAGAATTTAACTAACAGCTGGATAACACTGCCCAAATTTCTAATTGATCAACTTCTATATTTTTAAAAAAATTAGTAGAGATGTTTAGAGTTTAAAAAAATATTAAAGAAAAATGTTTGGCTGTTTTTTTCCCCTATGGTCTGCATAAAATTAACTGTTTTCTCTTGAAGAATCTGAAGTATTTTAAAGCTATTTTGCATGTTGATAATTATGCTGAGTGAAATACAGGATAATGCATAAACAAGAAAACTGGATTTCATGACTGCTATGAAATTAATCTGTTATATAAATTAAGAATTAGTAATTTCTCACATAGCTGATAATATACAATAAGTCATTACATGCTGTTGTTGGAAACTTGTTGAGGGGCCAAGGATGCAAAATCCACAGATGTGGTTGCTTGGTGGGACTCCAGGCTGTCCATGCTCATTCTAGATTATCCACACATTTTACGTAATTTGAGTTGATTTGATAAAGACTTTGAAAAGTGCCTGTTAAATACAGACTATCAAGAAAGAGAGTCCTCATATCAAGCTGGAGCAAATGATTTTATGAAAGATAAATCTGAAACTGCTTTTAGATTTAACCCTGAAAGTTGGTATGTGCCCCCAAATGCTATTCATGTGGAGAAGGACTTGTACTGAATGAACTAGGTTATGAGTCTGAAAATTTTCTGAACTTCAGGAACTTTTCTTGATGTTGGGATAAGACTGAATTCTTCTGGGGAGATCTTTAATACTTGGTACCTTGATAAATCAATGCTTCCACCTTTTTTTTTTTTTTTTCTTTAGGCATTACCTGAAACACAAATTTCCAGCTATGCAGCTACGTTGCACCGAAAAAAACCACTGGTACCAGCTCTTTATAAGGTTATTCAAGACCCAAATAATGAGGTAGGAGACTTCAAAAAAGATTATTGTTCACATTCCTATATCTTCCACCTCTACAACTAAAACTAGAGTAATTGAGATGTGGAGATGGAGAGGAAGATTCTTCTTTTTAATTTGATCTAATGTGGGTATCATCCTTCTTTTTACTTTCATGTTTTTTGACAGTTACTTTAATGCCTGTCTGATAAGACATAACCTCATCTGCTCCCAAAAAATACAGTTTATGCTGTCTGCTAGATTTTACTTGCCACAGCTGATTGTTACACTTGATTTGGCATGAGGCGGGGTTTTTTTGTTGTTGTTTTTTTTCCTCCCAGAAAACACCTTTCAGTTGCAACAGAGAAAAAGTAGGCCTAACAGTGAAACTCAATATGACCAATGTGCTTCTCACCTGGTGGCTTATTACAGTGAAAGGTGGAATCAATTTATTAAATCCTGTTAAAATAACCGGATATTCTTTTGCTCATACTAGTATCATGTTTGTGTTATTTGGTTTACACTGCTGTAAACAAGAACTGAACCAGGGCCCCAAAATATAAATATACACAATGAAAACTTAGCTTACCCGTGTACATAATTCATTTTGCAAATGACGTTAAACTGAGCTTTCTTTTCCATTGGCTTCTGCTATGAGCATTTCTGGGAAAGTATGTGAAATACAACTTCTGAATAAATTGTGCAAGCATACCATTCTCTGCTGTGTAAACTACTTCAGATAAAATGCTTCAAAATATTTGATTTATCATCTGTAATCTCTTGTATATTTATAAATTAAATGGCAAGTGTATACAGCAGGGAAGTTCTTTATTTTCCTAAGCACAGCTCAGCTGCTTTTGGAAGCTGAATGCTTGACTGAGCTTAAAGGAGATTGCATAATGCTCATGCAATTAAAAAAAAAAGCTTCATAGCTGTCAACTTTATTTCAGTGTTACAAATAACTTGTATAGTGACCTTTTTCTTTGTACTGAAGCTACAGTTATTTTCTCTCCAACCTGAAGCCACCATTGCTGCTGTTGTCTTTTAGTATGTATGTATATGTGTGTGTGTATACTTCTGAAAATGTAAAAGCTTTCCTTTGCTTTGAGAATAAGCATTTCATTTATTCTTTTTTATGATGCAAAGAACCAGATTTGCAAAA
Organism: Harpia harpyja; assembly: GCF_026419915.1. Lineage (NCBI taxonomy): Eukaryota > Metazoa > Chordata > Aves > Accipitriformes > Accipitridae > Harpia > Harpia harpyja. The sequence continues at coordinate 26,542,949 of NC_068946.1, read as the reverse complement.
AGACTATCTTCTTAAGGGTGTGACAGTAATCTTACGTTATTGCCTACTGATGCTTGTCAAATACTACTCTTTGGAATTGCTGTTACTGTTTGGGCCTGATTCTGGTATCAGGTATAAGATAAGTAATGCCAGACTCAGAGATGATTAACTTCAGGTTCTGCTTGTTAAGGCAGTATTTCCTTGTTGCACTTCTTCCAAACTTATTTGCGTGTGAGGAGTATAACCACAGTTAATTAATTACTTTGCATAATTCTGTGGTAATATTTGGCTCTAAGTGAGGGGGTTTTTAAATATGCCTTATAGGACATTTTTTGTTAGAAGGATAACTGTTTGCTCATGAAGATAAAACTTATGTGGTAGACTATTATAAAAGGTACTTGCTGGATTCTTAAACTTGATGGACAAGTGTTTTTTTCAGTAAAACTGATAAAGTTGACCTAAAACTTCCTGAAAGGGGCAAACTGTTTAAGGCAAACGTGAATTTTTCTAGAATCCCATAATTCTATCTTGGTAAGACCAGGATTAATAATTTAACATGGAACCAGCATGTTTAGGAACCAAAACAACCAACCAAGGTGCTTCTCTTTTTTTGACAGCTGTCTGACAATTTGAGAGCTATCAAATGAAGGCAAGCATAATGTCAAGTTAAATACAACTGTTACTATTTTCCTTTTAGGAAATTCCCTGACTTTTTTTAATATGGAGAAGATAACGACTGGAACAGAAAGTTACATAAAGAGTAGAGAGTGATCTTGCTCATAAACAGCTTATTTGACTAAATAATGTATTGATTTTTGCATAATATTTGAATTTTAAAATAAAGTGCTTTTGAAGTATTGTATTTTTAGATAGTTTTATAATTTTTGGAGTTGGTTTATGGCTGTAGACATAAATACTCTATGGATTTTAAGTTAATGCTGTACTGAAATTTAAACATTGAATATTCATGTGGGGCTATTTAGGTTTAACTTGGAAGGCTCAGCCTTGAAACAAAATGAGATCACCTTTGCAATGCCAAGCACTTCCCAGACCCAGTACTCGTCAAATAATAACTCATTTCACCCATTATGTTATAGTTGAGCCTAAAATGAGCACATGATTTTCTACCATGATTGGAAATGCTTGCCTTGTTGAAGAATTCAATCTTTGTCACGCATTTTATAATATATTATATTTAACTTCAAGGTATGGCTCTTAAGATACGGCAAACTTGTAAAATAAGCCAAACTAAAGCTATTCATCAGCTTCCTTAAAATGTGACTAGTCTGCATCTCTGTGAGGTGTAACAATGAGGTCTGCAAATTATATCATTGTCACTTATTGTATATTTAAGCCAGTAAAAATTTCATTTGTAATTGTTTGTTATGCTAATTGCTGTTTATGCTAGTAGGAGAGCTCTTTTAATATAATTTTTTAGTTTGTCAGAGAAGAGATATGGTTATAAGAGACTTTTTACTTTGGATTTTTTGGCTGACTGCTGTGCTACGCAGTTTCCTTTGACTTTGGACTGAAAGATCTTTGGAATTAAAAAAGCGTGTGCCAGTCACATATACACCCACTACTGGTGACAAAAGCTCCATTTCCTCTGTTTGTTGAGTGTCTTCTCAGTATTTATATTCAGAGAATTAATTGGAAGAGGCTGGTTCTCTGAAAAGCCAGACAACTAGGATGCAGGGAAAACATTTGTTCTTTTTTACAGCATCAAGTTTTGACTTTCCAGGTGGGAGACAATCATACTATACTTTGATAGGAAACACTTGGGTGTTCGTGCCTTTGAAAATCATTTGTGTTATAGCGTCTTTGTGATGGCAGCTTTTTCTTGTGGATTTGAAGCTCTGAACACACCAAAAGCACTATAGTAGTTGGTATAAACAACCTTCAGGTTTTCACCTAATTAATTTGCAGTTGTTAAACCTTTTGCACAACTAATATGACAACTACTAGAAACGAGTATTTACATGCTTGCAGCACCAGTGACTGGATATTGCTTGTATCTTTCTAGGGAGCGTGGTTTCACTTGAAAGACTAATTTTGTAAAATTTTCATTTGAAGGAAAGTAGAATAAACTCAGTAACTGCTCTGGTTGAGTCTCATCTGACTTTAGCTAAAGTAAATTATTCTTTTCCACTGTTTTTAATGGGACTTGCATTAGACTGGGTAATTTCAAATAGGAAACAGTTTTGGGCTGCTGTCATCTCTAATCTAATAGAAGTACTGTTTATAGCTAAGCTGCTGTATGTATCTGTTTTCTGATAATATTTTGTTTAGCTTTTTTTGCACCTGTTATCTCCTTGCAGATATGCTTGTATTTATTGTTTCCAGAGATTTCTTCTTTTTCTTCTTTACTCTAGCTTCTTGCTCATATTTTATTTTCAAGAAAACCTACAAATTTATTCAGTGATCTCTGAATTATTTATTAACCACTTTTTTTATTTGAACATCTGAAATGTGCTAGGCCTTTCATAAAACAAGGATACAGTTCTGTCTCTGAGGATTTGAACATTTACTGTAACAGATGATTTTAATAATTAGCATCACTTTTAGATAGGAGTTTCTACTAAGTAAATATTAATTAAGAAGGAATGTATTTATGTATCTTTTGAACATAAAGTGCTATGTATGTATGAAATACTGTAATAAGTACACTAGATAAAATAATACATGCTCAACTTGATAGAGAAAGCCCTAGCATTGTTTTATTGAAGTGATTGCAATAGAAGCTTTATGGGCTTCTAATTTCATTTATATCCCCAAACAAATATTAAGTGGTGAGGTGTTTTACATATATGGCTTGTAAAAATCTGTGTGCTCCAAATGACTGGACTTCTGTCATTCCTTATCAACGTTGTCAGTGGCGGCTTTCTTCCCTTCCTCTCTTGTGGAGTCTCTCTCTGCTTGTGTTGTAAAAACAGGCTTTTAGCTTAGAGTAACTAGGCTGTCAATCAGAAGCCTTGTTATACAAGGTACTTATATCAGAGCCTTGTATAAGAAGAGATTTATCTGATAGCAAAGTTTTATTTTATGTAGATGTCACGTTATGGCTTATGTAATCAGTGGTTTAAAAACAGTATGCTTCATTGACCAGAATACTCTGTGTTAGAAATGAAACTAATGTGTTCACCCTTTCTTGGGTGATTATCTTTCAAGGCAGCTATCTTGATAGAAAATTCTGTCAAATTTATGGTTTGTGTTTGTGATATACCAGAGTAAAATATCCAATTCTAACTGTGTGTATGTGAGGTTGTACAGTTGTACAGATTTATGGCACTGCACATTTATCAAACATTAAAACTAATCACTTGTAGAAATGTCTGTTCCTCTGCTGATAGCAAGGGACTGCTTCAAAGCTTTTTAAGAGGCTGGATGGTTCACAACAAACCACAGAAGTACATCTTCATACAGCATAGCAAAAGAGTGATGGTGAATTCTATAGGAAATTCTGGGTACTAAGATTTTGATGAATGGACAAATTAATGAAAGAAGAATGCATCAAAGTCTATGAAATGTACTGCTAATGCTCTGCAAGTCCTAAGCTGCATATCCCTGGGAGTGGGATTGTGTACTGAAACAGTAGTCATATACGCCTTATCTGATCTTCTGCTCTGGGTATTTCTTATTTATGCCTTTTTGTCTCATCAGTACAGCTGCTGTTGTGTTGGTCAAATGTAGGGTTTCTATTGCTCTAAAAAAAATGATACGTAGAATTTAATGTTTAATATTATCGTGTATGTATATGAGAGCTGCATAAAGCATGTACAGATAGGAGATTTATTTGAGATTCTGGCCTGTATTTTCTGACTCTAACTCTTCTATATGAATATAGGCGCTTCAGGTTACATGGATGTTTCTATCTTTTTGGACTTGAATCCCACGAGTATTTTCCTTAGGTCAGATCATCCTATTTCTTAGAATGTAATACTAGATACTGGTCATAGACCTTATCAAAATTCCTCTCACAGTTGGATTTTTTTTTTTGGTAGTTTTTGACTTTGGTATTAAAAACTTGATTAGTCATGGGAAAGGGGGAGACAGTTTGACGTGGGTTTTTTTTGTTGTTGTTGGGTTTTTTTCCCCTGTTGATTAACAGTTTTGTGGATGCATCTTAACTATTGGTTTGGCATTGTAGACTCTTAAAATGGCAGGGTTTTTCTTGCGCTTATATCACACTGACTTGATAAGAGCCTTTTTTGATTCTTGTACTGAAACCTGAAGGGCAGCTCAAGATGGAAAAATCAGTTTGCATTGTAACAAACAAATGCACACTTGTTGGGTTTGAGACTAAAAAGCTGTAGGTAAGAAATTAATTCGTGTTTTTGTCAATAGACTTGTCATTAGCAGGTAATCTTTAACCTGTCTACTTTTATAAACCTTATAACTGCACCATTAAAGTTTTATGGTGCACATAGTCCAAGCCAGGTGTCTGTCGCAGGCCTTTAATTAGTACCTGAATACAAAATAAATCTCATACTGACAGCCCTAGAGAATAATGTTCTCAAAGCACAAGATGGTAGTGGCTGTAGTAAGTCCATATTTCTTAATACAGCATACCAGTGCCCCTCAGGTCTGTCCTTACAGATCTCATTAAAAGGAATGCAGATATTATTTTGGTTTATTCAGTTATTTGCCATCAAGTAATGTCATTTTTACTGGCTGCAGTGGCTATATACTATAGCCCCTATATTTGCTATTTCATTCTCCCTTATTAGAGAAGCCTAACAGTAATTCATTAGCCTTTTTGCCTTTCCGCAGCTCCTGGAGCCTGTTTGCCACCAGCTCTTTGAACTTTATCGTAGTTCTGAAGTTCGGCTCAAGAGATTCACACTGCAATTTTTGCCAGAGTTGATCTGGGTATATCTGCGTCTTACTGCCAGCAGGGATAGGCAGAGTAATGGTTGCATTGAAGCATTGCTTCTTGGCATTTACAACTTGGTAAGTGAGATGAGTGGGAATGGCTGAGGAAAGCTTTGATCTGAGGTTTTGCATCACTGACCACTAGCAATAAAGTAAATTATTGGAACAACATATTTAAAATTATAATACTCTCACGTGAAAGCATATTTAATCTGGAGAAAAGCATAATGTAATGAAGGTTTAGTAAGAATGTGTTTGCAAAAATATTTTTTATAGTAATCTTTTTAGTAATCTTTTTGGGACAAACATTTTAACTAAAAAAGGATCATCTCATGGGCTTTCTTGAACTGTTATATACTTGTGTTTGTAAGGAAATTAAGTAGTCATCCTTAATGTTGAAAAATACAACTTTCTATGGAGATGATTGTCAGGCCAATATGCTTGGTCAATCTTTGTGTCACTTCCTTCCCCCGCCTCCCCCTCCTTACTTTGAATATGTCTTTTTAAGGGTAATTTGAAGCTGAAACCACTCTGCATGCTAGAACTTAAATACATGCATGTGTACATTTGAGGGAGATAGTTGCCTTGAGTGGAACTGTGATTTTAAGAATAAGTAAATGTAGATTATTAAGTTTGGCTGCTGGATGTAAAAGTAGTTTTTTTTATATTCTTACCTTAGCCTGGAAATGTTTACTCTTGTAATGTTATGAGGCTGTTTGATAAATTTAGCAATACTGCCAAGATAGGCGTTCTCTAATGGGAATTTCTGTGTTCTAGGACTTTAAAACATATTATACTGAAACATTGCCCTTCTTTCTACTATCAGAGTAAACCCCTCCTTTAAATTGTGTATTCTGTGTCTCATCATGTACAGAAACATAACAGTCAAACTGCGGTTCTTAAATAAAAAAAAAAAAAAATCTTGTTATGTGTCTGTAGACCAGCTCTAACAACTGGAAGATCCAGTTATTTTAGATTTATTCTGATAGAAAAAAAACATTGGAAACTGCTTGTTGATTATTGGTACTGTTTGCTGGGTTGAAGTAGCATGTTTATCTTTGTTGACCATTTTCTCATAAAGGTCCTTTTGCAGTTCCTTTGAAAGTCATGTCGATGATTCATATTTTTAGATTACAGTAATTTCTTCATTCTCTCCAGATTCATGAAGAAAGAGGCCTCAAAATGGACAGTGGCTCTCACTATTTTTTTTCTTTAAGTTATTGATATTTTTCTGTACATATACTGAGACTGAAGGAATGAAGTTATTTTCTCAATACTTAGAAAGTGAAAGACAAGGATAAATCTTTTGCATTCTTCTAAGTTCTATCAACTGTCCTCCCATTGTGATCCTTAAAGCCTACTACAAGTACTGTGCTACCTTGAACTAAGTTTTCACATAAACTGGAATAACTAGAGCTCATTGTTTGGAAATTTGCTGTAGAAGGCGGGATTTTAGACTCCTTTTTGGTATAGTCTTATGTTATTGCTCTTAGTATATTTGCTTTAAAAACCTGCCTGAAGAAACTTTGCAAGTCCCCTTGATTTCACCTTTTCTCTGTGGTGCATTTATTATGAAGTACTGCCCATTGTCAGCGACTCATCAGCCCTCATACGTCTGTATCTTTTGGGCTTTAAGTTTAACCTTGCTCCACTATGCAATTCTATTACAAATAAATGTTATAACGTAAAGGTGGGCTAGAAAAGCTTTTTATTCTGTTTTGGTTTTGATCAAGTCACACTGATCAAGGAGCCAATGCTGTTTTTTTAAGTGTTGCAGACTACTGCAAAACAGTCTGTGATAGAGGTCTTTCCCACTTTTTAAATATGTATATAAAGTTGCTGATACTCTGTAAATGCACAGAGACCTTGGGGTGTTAATAGTCTTATCAGATCAGGACATCTAACTTCTTATTTGTTAAATGCCTTCTAAGAGTTGAAAATTATTCCAAGTCCTATCTCCTTACTTCTGTTTGGGTTTTGGTTTTGTTTTTTAATGCAGGAAATTGCTGACAAAGATGGAAACAACAAAGTTTTATCTTTCACCATCCCTTCGTTATCTAAACCCTCAATATATCATGAGGTAAGAGAGCTGCTGTGGTAAATTAGAATTTGATCTATTAAAGTTTTGAAAACTGGATCCATTTGATGCAAAACAGGCCATTTTTTAGATGCATCTTGTTGCAGTAAGTTTTCAATGTCAGTACCTTGCAATTAGTGTAATGGAATTTAATAGCATTAGTAGAAGAAAGGGAATGTAAATGTTGAAAAACCTTTGCTGACAGTGCGCATTTTGAATGGAGGTTAGCTGTGTTGTAGTTGCAACTGTGGTTTTTTTGCCTCTTATGTGTTAGCATAAAAGTAGCCTTCCTTCTTCTAACTCCTCCTTAATACAGTTTGAGCTTGGAATTGTATTTTTGTTTCTCTACTGTTGCTGTACAAAAAGTCTATGCAATTAGGACAAACTTACTATAAATGGATTTGTAAGAATCAAAGTTGAAAATTGCTCTCATCTGCTCTGTTGCTTGTAAGTGTGGAAGCTGTTTATAATAATGAAATTAGGTAATGGTTTTAGATTTACAGTATTCTGGAATAATCTTCATTTTTACAGATCACAAGACAAGTTTGTCTTTTGCCTTGGGTGATTAGGAGTTTTAATGCTTTCGGGGACCTTTTACTTATGACTTGATTTCTTCCCCCTCCTTCCTTCCTCCTCCCACCACCTACTTCTAGCCCTCTACTATTGGATCCATGGCTTTAACTGAAGGAGCTCTATGTCAGCATGATCTCATCAGGGTAGTTTACAGTGATCTTCATCCTCAAAGAGAAACCTTCACAGCACAGAACCGGTAGGTGGATGTATTCTAACATTAGAGGTGCTTCAGTCGGCAAATGAGTCCTTAAACATTAAGACTGAATACGTTATGTGTTCAGTCCTTTCTCAGCATTAAGTGCTTGGAAATTACCAAGATTGTTCTCTAGGTTTATCTTGAGGTATAGTATTTTTGTTGTTTGTTCCAACTTTGAATGTTCTTCTACTAGTTAATTTAGAAGAGTAGCTTCTCTGTCATTTCTGTGTCTGTCAAGGGATATCTTTGGGTTTATGTCTGTCAACTCAAATTTTCCTGGAAGTTCAACAAAATTCAGCTTTGCGTCTGAGGCTGTGACTGCTTTTTCCACAGGAAAGGGGGAATGGAGCTGAGTGGGTAGACAGAACTAGGGATGAGACAAATTGCCCTGCTATGTTCTAGTGACTGCCAACTTTACCTGTGTCTAAAGCTAGCTCTGGGAAAACCGATAAAATAATTTTGAATGCATTGCAGACTCGTCTACTTCTATAACTTTGTCCAGTTCTGTAACTTTGTGCAAATATTATGCCATATGCCATTTCTTCCATAGTTCCTGCATATGCTAATGGCTTTCAGTAATAATAATTTTAAGTGTTTAATACTGAACCTTTAATAGCCTGTTTCAAGTTAGTGAATTAGAATGAAAGAGGATTTAAGGATTTGTGTGTTTACTTCTGACACTTTTTCCTGTGGGGTATTTTTTGAGACTGAGTTGTAGAATTTTTGTGTTAACTTCTGATGAAATATTAAGAATTTAAACCATACAAGGTTTTGTTCTTGTCTCTTTTCAGGTTTGAGGTGCTGAGCTTTCTTATGCTGTGCTACAATTCTGCTATTGTCTATATGCCTGCCTCTTCTTACCAATCACTTTGTAGGATGGGTTCCAGGTGAGACACTTGCCTTTGAAATAGTCTTGCAGGGTGCATCTAGACTTCTTCCAGCAGAAGATATTCTTCCAGCAAAAAAAGGAGGAGTTTACTTGTTGTGTTTAATAACTTAAAATATTTAACTCTTGGTCAGTCTTGCAACTTAATTGGAAATTTGAAGCTGTGCTTGCATACAGATAAAACACATGGATTATCTTACTACTGCATGGGCTTTCATTCTAGTTATGTAACTTTCTAGTTATTTGGAAAGAAAAAAAGCAATTTGGGGGGAAAATTAGTTGAAGCTACTCAGACTGATTTGCATTGTTTGGATTTAAATATCTTTCAGACATTTTTCAGTGTGGTCAGTTTAAAAATCCTGTGAGGAATACCACCAGTTTCCTCTACTTCCAAATATTAATGTCTTGCTTCTGAGGATGGTTTATGTGAAGTGCTTGCACAATGTTCTGGGTTTTCGTGGTTTGTTTGGGTTTTTCTTTGGTTTGGTTTTGGGTGGGTTGGGGTTGTTCCCCCCCCCCCCCTTTCTTTTTTTCCCCCTGATAATAACATCCCAGTTCCTGGAGAATTCAGTACTGTGATTTCTCAAACTCTTACACATGCCCTCTATATAACCTTCTACTTGAATAGTCTTAGAAGCATCTGGTTGGTAAAGATCCTTGCTTTTTGTTCTGAAAAAATCTCAAGTATATCTGATATTCCCATATGCCTGTTTTTACCAGCTTTTTTGTCTAAAATGAGATAAATTCTCTCTCCTGCTACCCCCAAACAGAGGAACCTCTGTAAATGTTTTTTGATTTAGCTTGTTTGCTTCAGCACAATGCTGCCATGAAAGAAAAGCATTACATGCAATTCAGCTGTGTAGCAAAGAAGGATCAGACTAGCTTCTAACAACATATATTCTGTAGTAACACACATGTGCAGTTAAGATTATAGCCTGTTTTCTTTCCTGTGATTTCTGATGGGAATGGGTTAATTCTTGGTATGCTTCTGTCACCTTCACTTGAGTTGTGGCTATGCTAAATTTGCTGAATATGTTGAATTTTCCTGCATCCGAAAATTAGATCCTTTCTTTGGGTCGAGAAGAGAGACAACATTTTATAGGCTAGGGATTTTTTTGTTGTTTTTGAAACAGTGCAGCAGTTATTATATATTAGTGGCCATGTGTTGCTTTCATAATGAAGATTCAGATATTAAACGTATAAATAAATTATTCTGTTTTACAGACACTCGGTGCTATGCAGTATATGGGAAGGCAGGTACTTTTTCAAGGGTCGGAAGTATTTTTTTAGAAGGCAGCTGAGAGCAATTCTCAAGAATACAGTATCTGTGTTACCCAAATTTAGGTAAAAGGTGATTGCATGCTGTCATCATACATTAGATGGGAGATGACATATTTCTTTTCTATAACAATGAAATGTTTCCTTTAAAGAAAGTTGGTTTCGGTTACTGAATTTTGGGGAGAGTCTCCTACTTGGTGGCTGGCAGTAGAGAATATCTTGCTACCCTCATTCTTCAGAAGCTGGTTATGATTTGAAGAAAACAGATGGAGTTAATGGCTATATGGGAATAACACTGGATTATCAGCAAGCCACATCCCAAGGCACTGTTATAAAACTACTTTAATGGTTGGGAGAGCAACTTAAGAATGTTATATGTTGTGTACTTAGATTTTGAAAAATAAATTTTGAAAATTAACTAAAATGGCTGTGATGTAAAGACATTTGTAGTCTTTGTGGAATTAACATTTTGTTACAATGGTGTGTTTTTGCAGGCTGTGTGTGAGTGGATTTCCGCGGCAGCATGAGAAACGCTGGAAGGAACACTGCGGTAGAGTGGTGTTAGACCCTGACTTCATGGTGCAGCTGCTCACAGGTGTCTATTATGCCATGTAAGTGGATGGGCTTTTTATATAAAGAGAAATGTTTGGTTTTACATGAATTGAATTAAAATATAAATGCTATTGTTTTATGATTGAAAAAAATAGTTAAACTCATAACACAAGTTTATAACTTGATTAGGGTATTTCCAATTACTTGCTCGCTCAGCCAACTGATAATTTGAAAATGTCTTTGTCAGCATTGAATTAGGTGGCCAGCAGTAGGTGCCGAAGAGAGTTAGGCTTCTGGCTTCATCTTTTCCCAAATTTCCACTACCACCAGATACCTTCTGTTCACAAGCGTAATGAGCTTGGATGCCAAGATAACCTGATGAAATGCAGACCTCTTGAATGTCAATAGCTTCTGAGGTAGCAAAAATCCATTTCTGATGGAAATTCAGTTCTGCTAAGTAGCGTTAAACTTTACATCTTGACCCCATTTTTTTTTTATTCTGTAAGTTTGTCCTAATTATGGGATCAACTTTGTCTTGCTTGGAGGTGATAGGGAGCAGCTTTTTTGTTACGCCAACAAGATAAATAAAAAAATGCTTTGCCTATACTTTTTAAAAGAAGCGAAGGGGCTGGGGTGTACATAAGCAGAGGTGAAGAGCTGGATTTGGGCAGAAAAAAGACAAGTTTGAGTTCATAAGATATAAATATCTTTCTTTACTTTTTAGATATAATGGTCAGTGGGATCTTGGCCAGGAGGTATTAGAGGACATAATTTACAGAGCACAGCTTGAACTCTACTCACAGCCTCTGCTGGTAAGAAACAATCTATTGCAATGTATGGGTTTGGTTAACAGGAGTATGGATGTGTTTCCAAAGTTGACTGGTAATGAAAGCATTTGTGGCCATTTACTGCACTCCCAAATGCAAGTGGTTATTAACAGCTGGTGTTTTCAACATAGTTATTTATACTATGCTTTTTCTGCTTGAGTATTAAGCTAGGGTGTTGGGATCTCCTAGGACTCATTGATGCTGAAAGCTAGGATTTTCTAATGTATTACAGTTGGATCAAAATGTTTATGTTGTTTTGGCATAAGCTACTGATGAGTGATTCAAAGAAGCTTAACCGAATGATTGTATGTCATAGGACATTGGTTGCAAAAAAGGTGTTTTCTTTGCTTCTAGACCTTCAGTGGGGCTGAGAACATGCTGTGTGGTTTAACTGATAACACAGTAGAAAAAGCAACAACAGGATAGAGCTGGAAGTGAAAAGGAGCTTCATCTCCAGAGTCAATGTCAGATTTTGATTGATCAAAGTCAATCAGGTCTTAATCTTTACCTTCTTTGGAGGAGCAGCAATAGAATGGAATTAATTCTGATTTGGGGTTTTTTTTTTTCAGTCTCCACTATACTTGCTGTTTTGATCATAAAAAGAGAGAAATGAAATGGGGAAAGTGGTGAAACTGGGCTTGGATGCAGGTGGATATGTTTGGGAAGGATGAGGAGGTTGACAGAGAGAAAGGAAGAATGGAGGGATTTTATTTTTTGTCAGATATAGGAATGAGGATCAAAATAAGAGGGAAAATTAAGGAGAATAAAGTAAAATAGACTATTGTCTCTGTTTCTGCATCAGAATTGTGGCTAGAAGCCTTTAGTGCTCCTCTGAACTAACAGCAGTAAAATTTTACTGCTTTTTACATAATTGAGAAGGGAGTGGATTGGGACAAATCTTTTTGTGTGGCAATCTGAGATCCCTCTCTCCTGCAATAATTTACGTAAAATTCTCTTGATTAATTAATACTGGCTGTAAAATTTATCTACAGGCTTTCTGACACTCCTGCATTTTAAATGCTTGGTATCCATTGAATTATTATAATAGTTGGTTCCTTTTGGAAATGACTCATCGCTCCATCAGATTGAAAGTTTTAAATTAAATATTGAACCTGCTGAATTGGGCCACCCTATCAAACCACTACATTTAAAAGGTGTGTAGGAGGATCTGGAACTTGATGATATGACAATTTTCAGTCCTTATTGTTAATTTTTAATCAGTTTGTCCCTAAAGATTACTTCTAATTGTAAGAATCTTCTAGAATGTCTTTGGGTTTTTCCAAGGCTACAATTGCCTCTGCATCCCATTGTCTGGTGTCAGTAACGTCATGACATTACCAATTTTTCCCCTTTCCCCACCTGTCAGGTTTTTCATGCATATGTGTGCAGGCACATCTGTGGAGTTTTCTTCTTAATATTCTGATCATTGCCTTGATTCCTATCTTGTTTTACTTCAATTTTTTAAAAGCAGCTTTAAGAAATTGTCAGTTTTATTAAAAAATGACCTGCATGTCCTTGTCCTCATGCTGTATGTTCAAGCGACTTGACTTTTTCAAAGGTTGGAGTCCTTTCACCTCATTGCATTCTCCAGGAGATGTATATAATTTAGCAGCATTATAAAATTTTGTATTTTAAACTTAAAACTACTGGCACCAAATAAAATATCATCTGTGCAGCATCCTAGATAAGTTTCAAGTTCAGCATCTGCCTAGGATTTCCTAACAGCAGCAAATTCTTTGAAGTCCATTTAATATTCAGGCAAACCCCCAAGTTAGGATTATTTTTAGATATCTGTACATAAGCTACGTGTATAATTATGGGAATGCCATCAGTCATCATTACAATGAGAAACATCACGGTCCCTGTATTTGGGTATGTCTCTTGGAGAAATATTTTTGACAGTATAGCAGATCCATGCTGTTATTTAAATAGGTTGATATTGCCTGTGGACTTTCAAACAAACAAAAAACCAACAAAAAACCCCCTGAAGTAGAAGCATCAGAAAGCTATGGAATACCTGTAATGTTGACACGGTCTTCTTTCACTGTTATTCAAAGACTGCTCTGGAAAGGGCAGGAAGTAATGCAAGGGGAAAGCTTTTTCTGGGAAAAGAAAAGTATCTCTGGACCTGGGGAGTAGCTCAGTTCCAGTCAGTCAGTCTTTTCCTCTGAACACAAAGAGTTCTGCACTTGTTTGGGACAAATCCCTGTCTTCAGTGCAGAGATGCACAGGCTTTCTTAGCTCAGTACACAAGAAGCATGGATCAGCAAGTCCCTATTGTGACAGCATAGTTACCCAGTGTATTTTGTTGATGGTACTTACTGCTTTTGTTGGATGTTCTTTTTGTTAGACCTCCTTTCTGGTAGGCAAGAGTGGATGTCTGGCCTTAAACCAGCCCTCCTTTGTCATTGATAGTTGAAAACTTGGCTTGCCAAGTCTGAATTGTGCTGTTTGTTTTCCTGCCTTTCAGTGCTGGATTAGACATAGTGAGCAAGTTTTTTTGCATCCCAAAGGATCGCAGTTTTGGTTTTTTTCTGTTAGAGAAGGGCTGTGACTCATTCAAACTGGTTGTTCAGGCTGTTTCAAAGTTTTACTGTTGCATTGATTTTTACCTCTATATGGTTCTCCTCAGTCCCCAGAAGTACAATTTGTGCTGTTAGAAGGGGCCAGTTGTTAAAAGCTTCAACAAGCAGAAGTGCTCTGTCGCTTTTCTGGTCTTGTTGCAGAAGCTCTTTGCTACTGATTTTTAGATTTTAATCCTGTATACTGAGAAGGGTACCTATTCAAAAGAGGGCACAACTCTAGTGAATAGGAGATGGGAACGCAAACCATTGTATACTGTTGAACTTGACCTGCTTTAGTTCAGTACAGCAGAAATGAGTTTCTGAAGTCTTTAATGTGATCAAGGATAGGGTGAATACAGTTTGTACCGTTTCAAGAGGATGGTGTGGAAAAAGGCCTATGTGTGAATAGGAGAGCAGTTCACAAACAAATGTTGAGGCTGAGAGAATTAGCTAGCAAAGGGCAATGTTGGACAAGTGGAAGGCAGAATGATAAGCGTTTCTGTGATGGTGCCAATAATCTTTTCTGCTGGTTCAAAGTCAGACAGGAAGGCAGTGGAGAAGATGTTTAGTGGGGAGTTACAGGATCACAACAGCAGCTGGAGATCAGGATATGGCACCCATTCTGGCCCACCAGGAAGTGAAAAGTCTTTGATTTGGTTAATATTCTGTGATCTGTGCTTTACTGTTTGAGACAGTTTCATTTCTTCTCATGGTTGCTGGATGGTTTGCCTGTTATAACTTGTAGGAAAGTCACTTTTACTTTATTATAGTGTGAATAAACACCCTTACTTCACGGAGCTTTTATGGCATGCCATATGCATTGATATAGTCTTTTGGCATGCCATATGCATTGATATAGTCTTTTTATCAAACTGTATCTGAGATCTTGTCCTGGTTTCAGCTGGGATAGAGTTAACTGTCTTCCTAGTAGCTGGTACAGTGCTATGTTTTGAGTTCAGTATGTGAAGAATGTTGATAACACTGATGTTTTCAGTTGTTGCTCAGTAGTGTTTAGACTAATGTCAAGGATTTTTCAGCTTCTCATGCCCAGCCAGTGAGAAAGCTGGAGGGGCACAAGAAGTTGGCACAGGACACAGCCAGGGCACCTGACCCAAACTGGCCAACGGTGTATTCCATACCATGTGACGTCCCATCCAGTTTAGGAACGGGGAAGTGGGGGGGGGCAGGGATTCACCGCTCGGGGACTGGCTGGGTGTCGGTCGGCGGGTGGTGAGCAATTGCACTGTGCATCATTTGTACATTCCAATCCTTTCATTATTGCTGTTGTCATTTTATTAGTGTTATCATTATCATTATTAGTTTCTTCTTTTCTGTTCTATTAAACCGTTCTTATCTCAACCCACGGGTTTTGCTTCTTTTCCCGATTTTCTCCCCCATCCCACTGAGTGGGGGGGAGTGAGTGAGCGGCTGCGTGGTGTTTAGTTGCTGGCTGGGGTTAAACCACGACAGATCTTCACAAGGCAAATAAATACAAAGTTCTGCCAATAGGGGCTGTTCCAGTGGTTTAGTAGATTTCTCATAGTTTGTGTTTTGGCAAATGCTAACAAAAGACAACTTAATTAGTTAAGCAGATTTGGTGTGGGGGCTTTGGGAGTTGAAGGAATTTGTTGGATGTCCCTTACATTTCCAAGGCCTCAGGCAACCTCAGAATATCAAGGCAACATTGATGATGTTTAAAAGTGCATTAATTCTGTCACTAGCTTGAGGTGAACATATGAAAATGTTGCTTACAACATAAAACTAGGAAATGCTTGATTGTAGTAATGTGCTAAACAGTTGATACTACTCCATCAGCTAGCCACAAGTCTTTATACAGTAAACAAAATACCTGTTCTTAGAAAAAGAACATGGTCTAAAAGGAAGAAAAATGCACGTATGCATTGCCAGAAAAGTGGGTTATCTTGCAAAGATGCATATTCTACATCAGATCTATATTTCATTTGAGTGGACAGAACAGTCAGCCCTATAGTTATATCTGTGTCTTAAAATAGGTTTTATGTGCCTTTGCCTTAAGCTAACAAGTAGACTACATGTTTCTCTTGCCATATAGGGAACTCTGTTCTCTCAGGTTGCAAAATCAATTTCTTTTGTGATACAAGAGAAAATCCATTAGGAGGCTACATAAAGCTGCTTTTCATAATGCTTCTTGTAAACTGTAGTGGAGAGAATAGCTTGCCCAAATTATGGTGGGAATTGTTGCTAAGTAGGATTTTGTAGAGATGAGCAAGTTACATTTTCCATAGTTGTTTTATTTTAAGTCTAACTGTTTCTGACCCTCTTTATTTTATCTTCTGTCTTCATTAGAGAGGAAGTAAAGAGCATGTAGGAAGTCAGATGCCAGTGAAACATAAGAGGCCTATGAATGAAGTTGTGATGTAAAGTTTAAAATGTGTCTAATATTTTTATTGCTGGTTGGTTGTATAAAGTCAATAAGATTTTGGAAAATCAAGGTGTGTTCACTTTGGGTTTGTTTTTTTGGGGGTGTGGGGTGGTTTTTTTATTATTATTTTTTTTTAATTTAGATTTTAAATTGCATTTTATGTGCAGCAACTTTGTTGTTGAACACTGCACATGCCATAGAGACCCAGCTTGCTCTTCAAGAGTTGGTACACAAGTTCACTTTTTGAACAATTTACTTCTAAACTAGGAAATATTAACTGAAAGTTGCTCTTTTTTTAAAGTAAACCTCTAATCCCACAAAGGCATTTTATGGGAAATTCAAAAAAGCAGTTAAAACATCAAAGCCAAAAGAGGTCATTTGTTCTCTTCAAAGCTGCAAAACAAAACTTCTGACTTGATAATAGGCTATCACAATAAAAAATTAGATCTAGTAACGATTAATGCATTTTAATGATTTGATACTCATTGTTAGGTTGCAATTTTTTTAAAAACTTTTGCAAGCACCTGCAGTCTAATCCCCTTCGTTAGGTTTTGGGGATTTTTTTTTTTTTTGGCAGGGGATGGGGGGGTGGGGTGGTGGTTATGGGGTAGGGGAGGTGGAAACTGGCCCTGTCTCCGCCATGCACAAGGCCATATGCTGTTTGCATTGGCTTGGCTTGTGACCTAGTTTTATGACATTCTTATCATAAAACATAAATGGTATTTTCCTTGTCATTTTGCAGTCTGTTTTAGATGGAGACCTTCCTATGTAGGTTGGTACCTCTGTCAGTACAGGTGGCAAATGTGGAACAAAATAAATTACCTCCAAAAAATGGAGAAAAATCAGCTATATTTTTGGGAATAGGTTTGTGATGAGCTTTTCAACGTAGTTAAAAACTGAATCTTGGGGATGGGATCTGGCATAATTAACAAATCTTGGTTGTTTCCATTTCCGTATCCAGCAAGAGATATAACTTTGCCATTAGTGCAATCTAGGACAGCAGTAGTACAGCATTTTACTTTTATCTTAGGTTGCAAATGCCATGAAGAACTCACTGCCCTTTGATGCTCCTGATGCATCTCAAGAAGGCCAGAAGGTACTGAAGGTAGAAGTTACTCCAACAGTGCCGAGGATTTCTCGGACTGCTATTACAACAGCTTCTATCCGTCGTCATCGCTGGAGGAGAGAAGGTGAGCTTTCCCTGCCAAGAGCAAATACTGTGGTGTACTGTATTCATCATCATCACTGTAATCTGGCTTCTGAGTTTGAATGTTTGCAGAACAGTTGGTTGGGTTTTGTTTGTTTGTTTGTTTTTGAAAAGTGATACCCTATAACAACATACAGTATTTTACATCTTCAGAGCACTGCATGAACATGAACATTTGGGGTGTTTTGTTTTGTTTTTGACTTGATGATAACCGATGAGGTAGGTGAGAAAATGGAGGAGCTGGAAAATGGTCAGTAAGACTTCTTTTTTTTTCTCTCCATGTAACATAGCGTAAAATTGTAGGGGTAGAGTTTGGCTTAGGATTTGAGTTCTTTCTTTAATCCACACTAAAACTCAACTGCCTCCCATCATAAATAGTTCGGGGAATGAATGGTATTATCCTGACCTTGATAGGGTTCCAGCTACCTAAAGCTACTGAAGGCAGTGGGAGAGGGAAAAGCTGAACATCACACTCCTATCATCATATGGCCCAATTTAGAGAGGGGCCATGTCATAAAATAGCTTTGGATAGCTTAAAATTAGTCCTTACTTTTCCTCGGTGAGTACTTATGCTGTATGGAAGTGTGCTTGACTGTATGAAGAAAAAAAATAAGTATGTGGTAATATTTACCTTGATATGATGACATCTTCAGTGTAGGCATAGCAAAAAGCTTGCTTTGAAATCACTTTGTCATACTTATAAAGCTTTGTTGCTGCATGTATAAAACATTGATTAAAAAAAGCTGCATAAATGGCTGAAGGTAAAAAAGTAGAATAACCTAAAAATAAACTGAGGATAAAAGAATCTGAAAACAAGGATTACATATTTTCCTGTGGTACTCGTTCTTTTTTCTTTCTCCTGTATCATGTGTAAAAGGATTTGATGACCTCTGGTCTTCAGCTGAATGAGGATGTCCAGGACAACAAGTAGCTGTCTTCTGTTTTCAGGACTCTGGGTCATGTTTGTCTTCACTGTAGTTGCCATTATATATTCATTTGCTAGTCTCTGGTCTATAGTATAGCCCACCTGTCCCTTTCTGTGGATGTTCTCACAACTTTTAACTAAGCATGGGTAGTGTTTTGTGTTTGTTCCCTGTCCACATAAATCTTCTATTTTCCCTGCCTGGGTTGGAATGCCAAGAAAGGAACAGAAAAACACTAAAATGTTATATGTTGAATCCCAGATGGCTTTGACTTCTCAAACGAGGCTGACTCAAGCATACCTGGCTCACCGATCCAACACGGCTCCACAGACCTAGGGATCAAACGTGAGCAAGAGGGGGAGGTGCTGATGCGCAGGACCCCTGAGCATGGCTTCCCGGAGCCCACCTTGGCAGCAGCCACAACAGAGGGTAGGACAGAGATGAGGAGGCAGAAGTCAGTGAGGCAGTTGCTGGAGGAGGATCCTGGCTCCCTATCCCCAAGCAGAACTTCTTTCCATTCTAGTGTGTGTTTCCGCTATCCCAGGGTGTATTAGCTTCTCTTTGCAATACACGCATCCCCTATATACCTAACATCAGGTCAGGTACTACCTTTTGTTATCACGTGGGCTGGCCTGGGGCTTGCATCTGTGTGGTGAAAGACTGCTTGGCATGGCAAAAAAGCAAAAAAACCCCAACCAAAAACAGGGGTAATAGCCAAGAGCTTTGGGATTGCTTGGAAACTTTCTATTACTGAGCATGTTTAATCTAATATTCAGAAGGAAAAAATGCACCAGGTGAACATGAATCTAGTCCTGAAAAGTAGACAGTATAGGGTATAAATGGATTTGGCTACAACTTAGTTACAACAGTATGTTGTTAGTCTGCAGTTTTTAAATTCCTAAGAACAAAGTTTCCTGTTCCTGTGAAAAGTCAAGCCTATCCAAGATGGATATACAACTGCTGATGTTTTTGTTTGCCAGTCACCCTTTAATTGAAAATTCATATGTGTACAACTCGTTTACATGAATGAGCTGGCTGCTCTGAAGACAAGTACCAAAAAAGCGCTTGTGTTTTCAAGAAGAAATCAGGTTGTCATGTTTCTAAAAACTTAAGAAACAATTATTGCTTTCTTTCTCAGTTATGCTGTCCATGCAAATGCCGTAGGACTTCATGTGTCTGCTCTGCAGCCAAGAATAGCAGATAGAATAGCTGGTAGAAATTTATTTTGCTTAAGTTCATCTATGAATTTTTTCATCTTTATGCCATAAAAGATGTGGTTTTGAGTTCCGAATTTGAATCATGATTTCTCCTCAGAGGTGAGAATTAATTTCTTGTAAATTTAGCTAAACATATTTTCAAGTGTTCTCCTATCTTAAGTCTTCTATCTGAACATTCCTTTGGTATTTCCAGCCTCTATAAGCATATCAGTTGATCATAAAGGAGATTTATTTGCACATTTGGATATGAGCTACATAGGTTTGAGTTTTGTTCTTCCGGAAACAATAATCTGGAGAATTTGGAGATTTAATGTAGTGTTACCACACAATCCTTACCCTTACTCAGAGTTGCTGTCAAACAGTAATTAAGGCATCATGCTTCTGTAAAAGATAGTTGCATAAAAATATTTAGTGCGGGTTTATAATCTGCTCCTTGGTGCATAGTGAATTTGAGCATGCTCAGTAAATGAGTCCTGTCTTCTCCTAAATTCACCTGTTCACTTGGTCTTACTCCATTTTACTAAACTTTGCATGTGCATGACCTGAAGGATATGGAGAAGTCCTCAGCTGCAGAGAACCTTCTTGGAGAGACAGGAAGTGGGAAAGAAGTTGATAAAGATGTTGCCTTCTAGTCTTAATTTGTTTCAAGACATCTATATAATTTGGCATGTTCTTGGATAAGGCATCATTCCACATGCTTTACTTCAATAGAAGTGGATTGAATACCCTTTATGTCTGTAACATTAGCAATGTGTAATTACATGCTTAGGCAAACTGAATTCTGCCAGTTGATAGCATCTGGGAGAAGGCCAAGGAATGGAGTTTGGCTTGATTATCAGTATAGAATTGTGTGTGTATATATAGTGGTCTATTATTTTACTGATGCTGATTTCACAGAATGTTTCAGCTAGCAAATTCTGTCTTATAAATATAATTTTGATATCAAACAGTATAATGAGAGACTGATCATTTCTAGTGACTTTTCAACCTTCAGGTATGGGAAGGATAAATAGAGTAAAAGTCACTTTAAAAAGCTGTGTAAAACCCCTCCTTCAGATCAGTGTTTTGACCCAGTAAATAGAAAAAGGGAGAAGATTTAAGAATGATTCACTAATGCCTTACAAGGTATTCCACTTCTGGCTGGTAGCAGCTGTGGTTGTGTGCACTATTTTGGGTCAGTGGAGAATGGTGTATCTACATCTACAGGATTAATTACGTACAGGCATAAATAGTGAATTCTTTGGGGACAGACTTTTTCTGATAAGGAATAGTGAGAGTCCTGAATATGCGTTGTAGTACAATTGATATGATTTCTGTCAGGTTGCACTGTCTCTGTCTCTTCTGGCCTTACAGTAGGAGAGTGCTTGGGAGGAGGAGGTGTTTCGTTTTTGTTTTCTTTTTTAATTGCCTTACTGGTCTGTTGGGGGGGTGGGTGGGAGAAAACTGTATGACTTCATCCTGTTTTTCCCCCCAGAGTATGTAAGGACTCAAACATTTTTGATTGTTTCTGAGGGCAGTTTTTAGAGGAAAAATAACATGTATTGGGAAAAGAATATGTGTTTGCTGAATTACTTCAATCCCACTGAGAACTTCTGTAGGTATATGAATCTGACTAGACAGAAATTCTCTTGCATGTTGTCTTCTCTATCTTCTTCATTTTTGAGCACTGCTGAGCTGCTTGGGCCTCTGTATAGTTGCAGCATCCAAAAGCTTGCAACAACCCCTCTCAGTCTTGTCTTTTAAATTCTGTGAATAAAATGCCACTTTTTCAGTGTGACTCTTCGGCTTTGCTGTCCCTGAATAGGAATGTCTGGTTTAGCATCCCATTACTCAGCAATGTTTTAATATAAACTTTGAAGATGACTAATGTTCTTGTAATAATAAAAAGATACCTTCTTGCAAGTTACGCATCTTTCATTTGAATTAGAAGGGCTTGAGAGGGGACTTCAGCTGCTGCTATTGCTGCTTGTAATCAAACATGCTTTCGTCCAGCTTTGCATGATTATATAAAGAAACATAAATGTTCGTTTATTGAAAAAATGCTCTTGCTTTCAGTATGTTCCAGTTATGTCATATTTTTATTAGCATCTTTGATTATGTGTGGGAAGGTTGCGGGGGGGAATGGAGATGTGGTGGATTGTGAATAAAATACATCACTGTCTAATGTAAGAAAATACACTTGTGTCTCAGTAAGAAGATGAAGGCCTAGTTTGTCCAAACGGGGTGGGCAGGAGTGGGGGAAACTATGTATTTTAAATATGGTTACAGGAAGTTAAAGCAAGTAACGCACCTTCATTTTAATAATAGCCCTTGAAACCTAAGAAGCTTTGTTTTCTAAGGCTAAAGACTTTACCAAGGAAGGAAGACTGCCGTAGCATGAACTGTATTATCCTTCTGCATGTGGGAGACTACAGAGTGAAATAGAGCTCTATAAAACTACAGAATAATCTCACATCACATTGTTCTGAGAGAGGCCTGAGAATGGTCTGATTTAGAGATGGCTAAACATCTTTTGTAAGCTGACACATAGTAATGGTAATTCCAAGGCAAAGTTTCCTGAAAAGAAGTTTAAAACAGAATAATAAAACCTCCCTGTAAAGTTTTCTTTTTGCTTTACACTTAAGAAATGTGAAGTTGGATCAGGCTATATTCCTGCTATGCAGAGGCAGCAACAACACTGAAAGCTTTGTGTCTGTTTCACTTGCCATAATGTAAAATATTCCTTAGTGCTCTGCTAACAATCAGCATGAAAGGATGAGCTTTCACTCAAATGTTAGAATCTCTTAGATCCTTGCCACCACTTTTTCCCCATTCCACAAAAGAGATTTAAACATGTTTACTTGGTGGTAAGCTGGGTTGAACAAACTGCCAGTAGAGCAGTACAGTGGCTAGCTGGGACAGATCTGTAGGCTTTGCAGATTTCTTGCAAATAATCAGGCTCCACAGCTTTTATAAAGAAAAGCAAAATTCTTACAGCCTGAATGTCTCCTTTTTTTGTTAACATGGTTAAACTTCATGGCTTTTTCCCAATGAAACGAGATATATGGAGCAAAAACTCAAGCTCCATTTTCAGTTTTGAAATTTGAATGCTGTTCAGTTTTCTACTGAAACAGTAACTCTTCTTTTGAGTACTTGGAGCTTAGAAGAAGGACTGGAATAAGATCTAAAAAGAAAAAAAAGGTCTTTGTGTGCAGCTCTAATTGTATTATAGGCCTGAAAACAAGGATTTAAGAAAGAAGTTTGTCAGGCTTTTTTTTTCTCTTTGAGATTCCAGTCAAAAGCACAATGCCTCTTCTACAATATGAAGTGTTTCAGAGGTTAAATTTCTCTTAATACAAGGGTTGGGTTTTTTTCTCTGAAAAATTTAGATGCTGAGATAAAAGCAAATATGGTGGAAGTACCTAGATAGGATTGCTGGAAATGTAGGAGGGATTGAGCTCTGGAGGAGAGAGAACTAGGAATTAGGTTAATTTCCAACAAAGTATAGTTGCATTGTTTGAAGTGCCAGCTACACACAGCAGAAGCCTTCTACCTCTGTTGGAGCATTGTGATTGCTGGCCTAGGAAGTAGCCTAATTACGAAGCTTGCTGAGCACTTGCCAGAACTTATTCTGACTGGAAGAGATCCTGAACATGCTTAGATCTTGCCTCAAAATAGGATAAAAATAGTCGGAAAGGTACTTTTTCTTTCTTTCTTTTTTTTTTTTTTTTTTTTTTTACCGACATGTAGCAGGAGAATGGGCACCAGTATCTGCAGACAGAACTAAAACAAGTTAACCAAATGGGGCCTAATTCTTGTTTATAGGCAAAGTTTGGGAGGTATTCTGACTGATAAAAGTGATGTAGAGGAAGGGCAAATCAAGCTCAGGGAATGCTTATTGGTAGGTTCCATTATTCTGCTAAATATGACAGGAAGATTATTGACTGAGAATCAGAAATTTTTAAGCAAGTGGAAACCAGGTGGATTAACAAATGAGGTTTGTTTTGACATTCTGTCTTCATGTAACTTGAATGCTTACTGTGTGTTCTGATTGGTTTGGGGTTTTTTGGTTGTTTCTTTTTTCTTAATAGATGCTGAAGGTGTAAATGGAAGAGAGGAATCTGTGAACCTTAATGATGCTGATGAAGGATTTTCATCAGGAGCTTCCCTCAGCAGCCAGCCAGTTGGGACCAAACCTCTATCATCTGTATCCCAGAAAGGCAGCTTAAGGAAAACAGCAAGTGGGCGTTGTGTTAAGGATAAAGACACCTCTTCTGCAGCAAAATCCAGTGAGAGCCCTCGAGATTCAGTAGCTCGGAAGCAGTACATGCACCAATCCACTGACCTTGGTGCAGATATAATTGAGATGACACCTACAAAGAAACACCTCAGCCTGCCTGCTGGGCAGGTGGTGCCAAAAGCCAACAGTCTGAGCCTGATCAGGACCGCCAGTGCTTCCTCCAGTAAATCATTTGACTATGTGAATGGCAGTCAAGCAGGCTCCAGTGTTGGAGCTGGTACAGAGGGTGTTACCAATCTAGCAGCTGGCAACACCAATCGGTTTTCAACTATCAGCCTACAGGAGGACCGACTAGGCCAAGCTGGGGAAGGTAAAGATCTCCTTCCCCCAGGAGCTCCCCTAACCAAGCAGTCTCGATCTCCAAGTTTCAATATGCAGCTGATATCCCAGGTGTAACTTTGACTCCCTTCCTTAGGACTCCCTGTTTCCCCTTAATCCCCAGGCAAGTTCATCCTTAGGCAAAACATGAACCATCATCCTGCAGTGTGAAAATACTGACTGTCGTGATCTTGTTTGATTTGGTTTAGCTATCATACTGTATTACTGAAACAGCAATAATTCTTCCCTCACCTTCATCCTCCCCCCCCACCTTGTAAACATGGTTGTGAAGCAGTATATAATGTACTGTATGCCTTTTTCCATGCCTTCCTTTCTCCTTGGGTGATGTGCAATCCATCGTAGGCTGATCAGTCCCATTTCAACACTGTGAGACTGGAGACACCGGCGGAAATGGTGAATGTGATCCCTATGAGATGATGCTTTGGCTTTGTTAAGAAATAGAAACGGGTTTGTTATCTCAGTCTACAGTACTGCAAAGACTACTGGATTATGACTTTTCTTTCTCAGAACCAGGAGTGCCTCAGAGATTCTAGTGTGACTTTGGACCTCTCTGAGTCTGTGCAATCAATTCTGGGGAGGGGATTGTCATTGCTGCTCCTGGCTGTCTACAGCACTTTTTTCATTACAATGAGGGTAGTTTTTCTTGCCTGCCCCCAGTCTCTCATCCCAGAAGCTTTTGACGTTCAGCAGCTGAGACATGCATATTAACAAGTTGTTTTCCTTCAGAGAGAGGATTCTAAGTAGATAATGTAGGTTACAATGCACTTCTAATGGCGTTGTAGCCATATGTAATGTTACGTCTTCCCCTCCAGGACACAGGGTCATTCTGCATATAGAGTAAAATTGAGACAACACCATGCTGTTAAAGCAGTTTGGTTTGTAAGTGGGAGGGAAACACTACTTTCCCAGGAACTAATGGCTAGCTCTGCTCCATTTTGTTGTTGTTGTTGTTGTTGTTGTTCTTGTGAGGTGCTGATCACTGAATTGAATTGAAAGGTGTGTTCGGGTAAAGAGTATTTCTCAGGCTGCTTTCTATGGTATCATGGCTGTTGGACACCCCTACCCCTCTCAGCTGCTTTCTCAGTGTCCCTGAATTCATTCATGGAGTCATTTGAAGAATCCTGCAGTCCAGACAGACCGTACTCTTAGGGGGCTGTCTCAGGGATAGAAAAAATAGTTTGCTAGATACACTGAAGCTTCAATGTGAAATGCTTTTCTAGAAACACCATTTGTGCAAAGGGGTACTGACAGTCTTTCTTTCCCAGAAGGTTCACACTTCATTGCCTTGGTATATAAAATCTATTGAGTTTTTTTAACTCTTATTTTAGTGGATCGGCCCTACTCTAGAAAATTCGGAACTCATGCCATTGAGCCAAGACTTGAATGTATATGACTCGTGTATGGGCACTGGCTGGTACTTATATTAGAGAACACTGCTTAGAAGCACATTTCTGGTCACACAGGAGAATGTTTGTGATTCTCCCCCCTCTCCTCCCTCCTCTCCTCCTCCTCCCCCCCCCTCCCCCCCTCTCCCGGGAAAGTTCATCCTCAATGCTTAAGTCATGTATGGTATCCTGGAAGTTTACAAATTGTAAACCCACAGGAAAGAGTTACGATCTTTATGTGGGCACTTTGGTTTCACTGTCACTGTGAAGGATAAACATAAGCAGTTATAAATAGCAGGCTATCTTTGAATGATAGTCTTTAAGAAGTTCAGGACAGTGACATGGTGTTGCATTGCTGGTAGTTGCTTTTGATGTTTTTTGGTTTTTTTTTTTTGCTTTTGACTCTCTATTTCAAATAGAACATTTTTTTCAAATTTACATTTAAATTCATTTAAATATTTGAAGGGTTTTTTGCAGTTTGATGAGTCACTTTGGTAGTCTAGTCTTCATATCTTATATTCATGAAGTGAAATAAATGGCATCTGGACTGATGCAGAAATGCAGTTAAAGAGTAAATGGAATCATCAGAAAGAAAGAAAACCTTACAGTTTCTAAACTGAAGTTAATCTTTAAGGATCACCAGTCACATACAGATGGAACTAAGGCAAAGTTGAGATTAAGCTATGAGGCATTTTCTGTAAAAATGTCAAAAGCTGTATATGGTTAAATTCTTCTTTATTTTATAAAGTTTTGCTAGTGGAGACAATTGGTAAGTCATGGCTGAAAGTACAAAATTCATGTTTTGTAGGGACTATCACAAAGGAAATTCTATTAAAGAGCCATCACTGTAAATTGAAAAGGACCAAATAATTTGCTTAAGTCTTTGGGAAAGAAAAGGTCGTGACTGTCAGCTAATTTTTTAAGAATTACTTATTTTAGTATTTTAGAAAGTAGGGTTATTTATTAGCAAGGTTCTCTACTTTATATATTTGCCATAATAAGCAATCCTCCAGAAGTTTTAGGACACTTAAATTGGCATCAGGCCAAATGTTACAACCCCTCTCTGCCCCCCCCCCCCTTTTTTTTTTTATTTTATTTTTATTCTTATGCGTGGGGTCCCACACTATCAAACTATTTCAGGAAACAGACAGCTCAGTGACTTCAGGTAGGGAAGTCAAATGTACGTGCATAAATTCAAATTGGTTAAAACTTCTACCTTTTAAGACATTTTTACAGTTCTCATTTTGATGATGTGCCTTCTGTTATCGTTTCATCCGTTGTATTTTGGTTTGTTCTTACGTATATATACCTACCCCATGTAAGGCTTTTTAAAAAGTTCAAATTTATGCCTGGATAAAAGTTATTTTTTGCTATGTGCTGATGTGGTACATCTATAACTTCTCAAAATTATCCTTTTAGTGCAATGTTTCAGTTGTGGGAGCTTGTTTTGTTGTTTTTCAGATGAGTACTGTTCAACATCTGTCTTACAAAATGAGTCATCACTAATACCTACAAACCAGCTGTAATAACAGGCTTTGCCAGTGCTGCGTGTCATGTTTATCATTAATGCTTCTAGATGTGTCTCAAACTATAGCAAGGTGTGTTAAGATTGTAGCAAAACTTTATACACTGAAGTTCAGTACACTTCAAAGTACTGTGGCAGAAATAGAAGTGTCTGAGATATGGGTTGAGGGAATAATCTGCTGGCTTTCTGATTATATATGCTAAGTACTAAACAAATATACTTAAATTTTCTGACACCTGTGACAAATATTTAGACTTAATTCTCTTTATCCTGAATGCACTCTGCTGTGTCTTGTCTTAGAACATTTGATACTTAACATGAGGCACGAGAATTTAGATTTCTTCAGTATTTCAGTGCAACTGTAGCATTATAAAAGAAGGTCAAAAAGCAGAACACTACGATTTTTCCCTGTGTATGTGCACATGCATGCACATACATGTAATTCTTAGGTGAGGAAGTGTGGTGCTTTATTTCCATGTATATATACATTTAAGTAGGGATAAATGAATTATTCCGTGATAAAATTTTACGACATCACAATATGCTGCCATTTTGCAACTCATTTTTGTTGGTCTTTATAGAAAATATAAAATGTTGGGATTGCTAACTCCAGCTTGATTATCCTTTTCAGGGGTTTATTGTGAGCAGCTTTTTGGTTGAATGATGAGCCATTTTTTCATCCTGCTGGCAGTGGAGTGATGAAGTAAAAATACCTTTTAAAATGAATTTTGCAAGGTGACAGTTTAAATTGCTGTATTATCCTTTTAGTTTTCATTTGGAGACTTTATGTCACTGTCCATTTTAAATGCAGATTGATTTGAACACCCTTTCTGATGTGAATTTGGAAAAGTTTTTTAACAGCATACTTCATTCTGTAATGCTGAACATCATGTTGCAGCCAGTAAGCATTAGATCTAGTATTTGTAGTTTGCAAGTGTGTTGGTCTTAAATACAACATTTCCAATATACTCCTGCTAGCTTTATCGTAATTAAAATGATCTGTTGTAACATCAAAATAGCGAGAAAAAAATTGTTTTCTGACAAAGTATTTATTTGCACTACTTATGAATACTGGAGTTTACTGGGACAGGGTTTTTTCTCACCATGTGAGTTTACTTGTGTGTGGGTAGGTACATACGTTTGTCACGTGTTGACAATCAATTGCCTCAACTGTGTGTATACTGTATGTAAATATGAACATATTTTTCAAGATTAAGGGGGAAACCTGCATCTTAGTGGTGGTAAAGCTACTCTGTAGTAAGGTGACCCCAATTCAACCCCGTTTTTGCTCCAGATACTATGTGGTTTGTTTTACTTCTTTAATGAAGATTATTAGTGTTCTTGGAAAATTTTAGCTCCAGGGAGATTTTCCTCAATATTTAATGTATAACATGTTCAGAGAACTATATTTTGAAAAATTAATTTTGGAATAGATAATTCTATGCTATGGCTGTATTTTAACCTAAGAGTTTAAACTTGTCCTATTTTATCATGAACCAATGGCTATCTCTTTTAAGTGTTCAGCATTTTAACTTTGGTCACAAACCAGAAATTTTTGTTTAACTTGGCTTACAAATTTAAATTAATTTGAAGACTTAAGTGAGAACCAAGAATAACTTTTTGAGTGAAATCATAAAAATCAAGCAGTACAGACTAGGTACTGTACTCGTAATCCTGGAGGAGGTGTGGAAAATACAATGGAACATGTTTGAGTGAAATGTATGTACTGCACACAAAACAAAAAGATGTTTCTGATGTTAGTAAATCTAATAATATCATCCTTAAATTCTGCAATTCTCTCATTGCCAAAGATACTGCTACCTTGTCATGTTTAATATAGCATTAAAGCCATTAGCTAGGTCTCATTTGTAACAACCATTTACATCATAGGAATAGTTTGCATCAGAAGAGTAAACATGCCCCCTTTTTTTATTTATTTAAATTTCTTGTTTAGGGTAATTGCAGGATTAAAGTTGCAAAATATCACTCTGTTCCAAGCATGGTAACCGAAAAAACCAGATCATCTGCACTTGCATTGCATTCTTGGTTTATATCAAATTGTTCAACATTTTATATTTTCTTCAGTATTTTAAATGCTGTCTGTTTCTAGCATATGGGCCTTAATCTCTCTTGATTATTTTTTAGTTTGTTTTCCCACTGGCACACCCACCCAGATAAATCCTGCTGTGGAAGGCTTTTCTGTAGGTGATTCAAGGTAACAGATCATGACATGGGTGTGGTGTTAGTGAATATATGTATCAGTCTCTCAAAATTTGCATGTCATGACCAGCTGAAGAGCAGAAATACTCACTTGTCTCTTACAGAGTGGTGGAAGATGATGGAGAGTTGTGAGCAACTTGGTTTGTCAGTAATTCCTGAAAACAAGCAGTAAGTGGATTTTATGAGACTGATACGTATGAGGATTTTCACATAGTCATTATGAAATTTTATTTAAAATAAAACAAATCTTGGAACAAGATTTCAAAATATAACAGCTAGCCATTTCAGATAAACTTGCCTAGTAAGTTTGGCAAATGTCAAGGCCTGTGACATTAAAAGTGCAGAAGCAAGCTGTGTAAGTCTAAGGGTACCTTACAGCTTCCAGAAATGGATTTAGTAAAAATCTGTCCCATGTTATTTGCCTGTATTCGAGATTTAATGCAAAAAATCACAATTTTTGCTTCTATTCTTTTATTTTTCTC
Source organism: Harpia harpyja (assembly GCF_026419915.1). Taxonomy (NCBI): domain Eukaryota; kingdom Metazoa; phylum Chordata; class Aves; order Accipitriformes; family Accipitridae; genus Harpia; species Harpia harpyja. The sequence goes on along the minus strand of NC_068946.1, from coordinate 26,513,167 downwards.
TAGGCCACCCCCCTCCCCTGATTTTTTTTTTTTTCTGTGTTCATCAGATTTTACCAAAGGTAGTGTCTGAGGGGCCAAATGAATTTAAAATGGGTCCATAAATTATCCTTCCTATCATAAACTATTACTAAGCTATTCCTGTGAGGAGCTGTTGATGGGAACAGATGTATAGTAAAAAGTTGCCCTACATTTTAGGTTGTACATGATGAGCAAAGTGATGAGGTCAAGTTTTATTAACCAATTACTTGATTGTGAGCTCCCAGTGTTTTACAGTCCATAAGATGTAAGCAATTTAGAGTGGAGTATCTTTGCATTATGATAGAACTCTTTAAAGCAATTTAAATTTTGACTCTTGAAAAGATGGTTAATCACTCATTAAAAAGTGGTATGGAATTCACACAGGGTTTTGGTTTTTTGAGGGTAAAATGGTCAGGGGAGATTTCTGCCTAGGAGTATCTCTAAGCGAAGTGACTCTGTGGTGCTTTGTCATGGAAACTTCCTTAAAAATTGGTAGTGGATCCTGTGTGTTTGAGTCCTCATCCTCCCCAGAACTGATCACAAAACAGAAAAATAGTGTGAATGAAGCAGCCTTTTTACCTTTTGTTCTAAAATAAGGAGGACTTGGGAGCGACAGAAATACTGGCTATTGACACTGTTCTTTCTGTTCAGGCGATTATTATTGTTGTGCTAGACTTTCATGTTATTAGTTTATGAAAAATGCAAGTAGTAAAAACTTTGTGGCTTCAAGTATACAGTAGATGTGAGTTAACAGTCACTCAGGATAAACCAACTTGTTGAAGTATTAATAGATTCCTAGTACTGGGGTGTGTCTTGTGTGTTTTTGTGTGCCAGTGTTCAATGATTACTTTGAAACAAGACTTCTGTTTTCTTGCAGATAGTGAATAGTTTTGGGGTGGATATTACTGGCTGGTTATTTATGGAAAAATATCATATGACTAAATAAAATTGAGTCATTTAACATATTTTCCATATTGAAGATTCCAGGAAAAAGCTAATAATTTTTAATAATTAAATCAGCTACTCTTAATATATTGTAGATTTACTATGGTAGCTTTTATTTGCTATAAAAAAACCCCAAAAACTAAATTGAGGTACCCCATGCTGCATTTTTTAAATTTGTAATTCCTGTACTTTACAATGAATCTTTTGATCTGTTTTTGTCCTTGTAAGAATACAGGATATGCCGTCAGTTTTACTAGCAAAGAAACATTCTGCAAGGGTTAAAAGGTTATTTTCTTACTTTTTTCTGTCATACCAGGTTTGTTTCTCTGAACAAAGGTTTCTGAGGATTTTTACTACTTTAGCATTATGTAATCTTATCTCTGTCATAGAAGGAGCATAAGCAGCAAGTTAGCCCACTTCTTGTGGACAAACAGGCTAGGTGAAAGGACATGGATTAGTGGTGTGAGCCCCTCTTCACCAGGACAGCCTTGCATGCTGGTATGAACCCCAGACGTTCAAGATTTAGTACTGGTGAAGGACTAAACCAAACGGGTTTTTAATAACCGCGACCTCTGCTGTACGATGTCCTTTAACCTGGGACCAGGGAAAATCTTCATTCTTAGACCTGAAGATGGCACGTATTGAAGATCATGTTATTGGTGCATGTAAGCCATTATCTTAACTGTCTTACTGAGCTGGTTAATGCTGTTGACTGTTGTTGAAATGTGAAATGTAGTTACTATTGACATTGTAAATACCTGCCAGAGATGAAATATAATTATTTTAAATCATTGTAAATAGAGATGTATAAAACTCGACACAATCTGCAATGCAGAAAAAAATTATATATATATAAATATATAAAGATGTTAAATAAATATTGTGCTGTTTCTGAACAGAAGTGAATACTTCGTGAATTGCCTTTTTTTTTTTTTTTTTAGCTTTGATTTACATTGACGGGGGGGGTGTAATGTAGGGCACAGCTGCAGAGTGTCGTAGCTCGGACACTCACGAACACGTGTGGGGGGGGACACGGACGGAAGGCGGGAAGCAGCCGCCGGGGACTGCCTGTGAGTTGACTTCGCCTCGTGGCCGCTGTCGTCCGAGTGTTCGTTCCTGTGAAGAAGCGCCGGCAGCGCGGGGCCGGGCCGGGCCGGGCCGTGAGGAGAGGTCTGCCCCGGGAGGAGGGCGGGGCGGGCACGGGCGGTTCCGGCGCGGGGCTCACAGCGGCTCCGCGTTGCCACGGCAACCCCGGGCGCCCGCCGGGCGGGTGCGCGCTTCGCTGGCAGCGGAAGTCCCGGCTTCTCGCCGCTCCCGCCGGCGGGAGGCGGGGCAGAAAAGAGGGTGGCGGATTGGTCGAGGCATAGGTCAGTCAAGGTGCGGCGGCGGCTTTCGGTGCCCGCCCCGCTCCGCTCCACCTCAGGGAGTCGCCCGTTGTCTGGCACGTGAGCCCGCTTCCGCGTCCTGCTGCCGTCGCCGCGGGGGGCGGCCGGGAGCCGGCGGCGGCGCGGGGAGGGGGCAGGAGCCCGAGGCCCGGGCCCTCCGGAGGGCGGCGCGGTGAGGCGAGGGACGGTCCCGACGGTTGCTGCCGCGTGCCGCCGCGCTCCCTGGCGGCGGGGCCGGGCGGGGCCCACGTGACTGACCTGGGGGTGCTTGGAGGGTGCCCGCCATGAGCCAGCCGGAGGGGAAGGGCAGCGGCGCCCTGGAGGTGAAGTTCGTGCCCGACGAGGAGGTCCTGAAGCACATCACTGACGACGCAGGTATAGCCGGCCCGGGGCAGCGCCCAGCCCGGCGCCGCCCGCTGCTCCCAGGGCGCTGGGAGAGGGTTCCGGGCAGCCGCGGCGCCCCCCGGGAAGGGAGCCCTTCTCCAACGCTCGGGGCCGCTGAGCGCCTCGGCCGGGCTGCAGGCAGGACGAGGCCTTCGACGTCATTCTCCGCCGGCTGCCTCTTCCGCGATCTAGTTCTGTCTGCGCCCCGGCATGTGGAAAGGGGCAGCTGCGGCACCGTGGCAGGTGCCCTCAGCTGAAGGTGTTGTGGATACTAGCTCCCCGAACAGCAACGTGTGTGTAGCAGCCTCGGGAAGGGGGCGCAAGTAGCCTGGCTAACTTCCCAACCCCTGACGTGGTTAAACACATACAGAATGAAATCGAATGAGGTTCGAGGTGGGTGATACGGGAGTCTTTTGGTGCAGTTTTGACGACTTTTAAGGTTTGGAATCTCAGGAGAGGCGTAATGCTTGCCTGTACGAGGCACAGAGCACCCCGATCTGACTTCGCTGTTGGTCCTGCCTTGAGCAGCAGGTCAGACGGTCTCCAGAGGTTTCTCTGCCTAAATTCCCCCATGAGTGTACTGACAGCCTATAGGCCAGGTCTTTCCTACTTGCCTCCCTTTGCTAGGGAAGGTAGGGGATGCCAAATACCATCCCCTTTGCATGCAATTCGATACTTCTGTGTGTGAGTCACTGTCATTTCTCCCAAACTGTGGAAGCTGCTGTGTGCTGAAATGGGGATCTAGTCCTCGTGGAGTGCAGGGGCCAGCTTTTGTGGTAAAGGAGGGACTAATGTCTGTAGGGTCAGCTGACCACCTGGGCACAGACCAGCTATTCTTTTAGCAGGACATCTTTTCAGCATTGCATTTTTTTAGTGATTTGTACAACAGTAGCTTGGTCTCTAAATGGGGCAGCTGCATACTACTGCAATAGAAATAATGAAATAGCAGGAGATTGAAGCTTTTATTGCAATCCTAGGTATTAAAGTAAGGAAGGACAAGACTCAGCTGACAGTCAGCGTGAAGAGATTTGTGAAGAAGCTTGAGAATATTTCAGATGATGAAGCTCAGGAGATCCTGGAAGAGAAGAACTATGTTGCTGCTCTTGGAATATGTGCCCAAGGTATTAGGAGGGGAAAACCTAACACAGTTGTGACTTCAGGAGATTCTTGCAGTGTCAAGGTTGTACAATATTGATGAAATTGCTTTTATGGGCTGACCAGCTCTGGCTGTGCTTGTGGTAATGAGTAGAGGGGAGGATAATGATTCTAGGATTTTGTGATTGTGTTTATTTCATAACACCTGCAATATAGAGTCCTTTGAGCCAAATAGTAAAATGTTGTATTCTGTCTTCCTTGGGTTGGAAACATACCAGTGCTTTTTAAATAGCTACAAGTAACATTTCTTTTCATAGATCCAGTGGGAAATGGCTCAAGTGTAAGTGGTGGTGAAGTTTACTCATTCCAGACTCCCAAATGCTCCAGCAAAATGGCAGAGCTGGGTATGTTTTCCTCTTTCTTCTTTCATTCTTGCTGTGGATGTGGTCTTTTTTTGAGTACTCTGTTAATGTGATTTGTCACTTCTGTTTATTCAAAAGATATATTTGCAGTATTTCAATAGCTTTTATCTGGCTCTGAATCAGGCTTCCTCAGAAGCAAAAGCACAAGGCTAGGACAAAGCAAAGGCATGGTGGGGATAAGAAATACAGATAATAAACACACACATAAGAAAAAGTAGAAGTTTCTTAATGCTGCAAGAAAATCTATACGTAAGTGCCAAAGGATGGGAGAGGTTTTATTTGTGTAACTTAAAAGGATATGAGAATATCTCATTATGTAGCGAAGAGTCAAAAAAAGGCAGTATTAGCTTTGCACGTCAGGGGATTTCTCCTGCTCAAAGTGTCTGAGTGTACTTGTGTATTGGCTTTGTGTGGCAAGGTTTTTGGTAGCGGGGTGGGGTTACAGGGCTGGCTTCTGTGAGAAGCTGCTGGAAGCTTCCTCTGTGTCCGGCAGAGCCAATACCAGCCGGCTCTAAGACGGACCCGCCGCCAGCCAAGGCCGAGTCAATCAGCGATAGTGGTAGTCCCTCTGTGATAACATAGTTAAGAAGGAAAAAAAAGTTGCTGGGACAGACACAAACGGCAGCCGGAGAGAGGAGTGAGAACATGTAAGAGAAACAGCCCTGCAGACACCAAGGTCAGTGAAGAAGGAGGGGGAGGAGATGTTCCAGGCGCCGGAGCAGAGATTCCTCTGCAGCTCGTGGTGAAGACCATGGTGAGGCAGGTTGTCCCCCTGCAGCCCATGGAAGTCCACGGTGGAGCAGATATCCAGCTGCAGCCCGTGGAGGACGCCACACCGGAGCAGGTGGGTGTCTGAAGGAGGCTGTGACCCCATGGGAAGCCCGCGCTGGAGCAGGCTCCTGGCAGGACTTGTGGCCCCATGGAGAGAGGAGCCCACGGAGCAGGTTTTCTGGCAGGACTTGTGACCCTGTGGGGGACCCATGCTGGAGCAGTGTGCTCCTGAAGGACTGCACGCCATGGAAGGGACTCATGCTGGAGCAGTTCGTGAAGAACTGCAGTGCGTGGGAAGGACCCACGTTGGAGAAGTTCGTGGAGGACTGTCTCCCGTGGGAGGGACCCCACGCTGGAGCAGGGGAAGAGTATGATAAGTCCTGCCCCTGAGGAGGATGAAGCAGCAGAGATAACGTGTGATGAACTGACTGTAAACCCCATTCCCATCCCCCTGCACCGCTGGGGGGGGTAGGTAGAGAATCCGGGAATGAAGTTGTGCCTGGGAAGAAGGGAGGGGTGGAGGGAAGGTGTTCTGAGATTTGGTTTTATTTCTCATTATCCTAATCTGATTTGATGGGTTATAAATTGAGTTAATTTTCCCCAAGTTGAGTCTGTTTTGCCCGTGACGGTAATTGGTGAGTGATCTCTCCTGTCCTTATCTTGACACATGAGCCCTTTGTTATATTTTCTCTCCCCTGTCCAGCTGAGGAGGGGGGGAATGATAGAACAGCTTTGGTGGACACCTGGCCTTCAGCCAGGGTCAACCCGCCACAACCTGCTAGGCTAACTGTGGACTTAAGAGAAACAAGCAGAAGGTGACAGTTCTGGAGAGGGTGGGCTGTTCTGGTTCAAATAAGATGCTTGAGCCCTGCTGCCACTACGTTTCTTCTTACTTGAAGAGACTTTGTGGGCCCAGCACCATCTGAACTTCATTAGGGTTTAGCTGTCACAGCTACTGATGTATCCTACAAAGGATGGATCCAAGGGAGAGGGGTCATCCTTCTGTATCACTGTACAGAAACTGGTTTCTGTACGTCTTTATTTCTCCTCTGGGCTTCTGCTGTATCTTTGGAAGTTGTGCATTTGTTACACCTCCTGCAGCAGGGTAGGTTTCACTGGTGCTCCCTCCTGGAGCCATGACTCAGTTTGAAAACTGAGGCAAGTCATACAATGGAAGGCTGGTTTTCTTGAGAGACTGTTAGCAGGATATGAGGGCCTTCCATATTCAGATCAGTGATTCAACTTCAGCTTGTGCTGATTAGTAGTAGAAAGAGGTAAATAAAATACAAGAACCCACCTCCTGGGGAACTGATGTGTTCGCTATACCTGATGCTCTACTATGTCCAGCTGAGCAGTTTTAAAGGACTAAGTGAGCATGACCAAATATTGCTCTGATTTGAAGACGTCATCTCCCAGGGAGCAAAGCGTGCTCTGCCATTGCATCGGCTATACTTGTAAAATAAATTAACTGAGGACTTCAGTCTTTGAAAATCTTTGTTAAGGATTACATTCACTATTAGGGTTAGAAAAAAATTTGAAGTATCTGGTGCACTTCCTGAAATAGCTAGGAACCTAATACTTAGAGAGTGTTTCTAAGTATATGGCTCCATGGCTGACTAGCCAGAGCTGGGAGTTTTGTACCTGACGTGAAACTTCTTCCCTTTCCCCTATTTCCTACAGCCTCTGAATTAGCCCAGACACCAGGACAGAGTGTTGCACCTGATCACTCTGAGTGCCCTGAGAAGACAGCCAAAACCCCTCAAAGCAACAGTAAGTCCTGTGATGCTTTGGGGAACTGAAGCTGAGTTAATGGGGGTTATGTTTCTATTTGTGTGGTGGAGTGGATGCTTGAGTGCCAGCTTCTGTCATGCTTGAGTATTCTAGTCAGCTTAACATTGTAGACTGAACTGCTTGGTATGCATGGCCTCTGGTTCACTTGGGTGTCAGATCTTCTATTCTGCTCTGCTGGTGTAGAGAAAACAGGAACTTCTCTCTCATCTGTTGCTGTGACACTTAAGGATTTCCTCTGTTCAACAGAAATGCTTGCACTTGAGAGAGTTATGAACTGGGCTGATGTGTTGAGCACCAAATGGGTAGGATTGTGTGGGTGTTCATGTGTAAATTCACACTTTATTATATAATATTCAAGCACCCAATGCTGTAGGGAGAAATACAGGTGGGAGAAGTCAGTGCAGGTCAACATTGGCAAGAGCATGTTACTTTGTGCTCAGAAATGGAGTCTGATGTGCTCAGGGAGAGGACATTAGCTCATTTTTCAGCCTCTTCCCTCCTGCTGATGGCCTCCCAAAGCTGTGACCAGAATTAAAAGCTGCCTTCTGTGGTAGTAACATTGACTGTCTCTGTTCTCTCCTTGCCTACCTGTGAGGAACTAGAGGCTTCCCTCATAGGATTAACCACCCAGTGAGCTGATATTCTGGTACAGTGTACCTTTGAACAGTTAATGGCTGTTTTTCTAATGGATCATCTTGTGACTTTGTTGAAAATATGCAGTACTCTGAATAATGCTGTTTCTTGCTTTGCAGAACGTTCAAGTTCAAACAAAGCACAGCAGAGGGTGAGTGATGACTCTACCTTGCTTGTGTTTTTTTTTGTTTCGTTGCTTTTTTTCAGTTTTAAAACTTGAACTGGCCAATTACTACAGTTCTGGAAAGAAAGGAGCTTGAAAAGCCTCATCCACAGTACAGATGTCTCTCCTGATCCAACTGGGCAGGAGTAACTCAAATGAGAACCATAGCTACTGTTAATCAGGACTATGGGATTTAGAGTCAGTAGGCAAACAGTGTGTTTGACAGCTTAATTAGCATGGGTGGAGACTATTTCCTTACATCACACAAATGAGGATGTTAGACAATCCCTTCATATGCAGTTAAACTCATAGCTTTCCAGTTTCTCATGAAAGGAAGAAACAGCCTTAATTGTAAGGAGTGCTGTTAGAACAGGAATTCAAAAACTGTGGTTCTGTTCAGTTCCTTACTTTAGCATTGGTTTATAAAAAATAAATTGTGATAATGGGGGGGATGTAAGTTGATGTTGTCTTTTGTGATGCTACAGAGAGATACAGTGCAGAACTGCCAGTTGTGGTGATTATAAAGAAAGTGCTGTGAAACAGTTGGCTTTCTAAAATGGTATAGCATCATACTAGAAATGTGTGCACAGCTTTTCTGGTATAAGGTTCCAGGATGAGATATACCTGCAAGAGATGCTGTTTTGGGATGCCATGTTCACTCCTTGATGATTTCACATCCACTTTGACAGGGTTAACAAAAGTGTTTTCTAAGTATTGCAGACTTGATCTGGTATCTGAGTCAGGCTTGTGCTTTACATATATGTAAGAAAGACATGCCACTACAACTTGATGAGCCCAGGCAGCCTGGGTTCCCTTTGCTGTACTTCTTCTGGGCTTAGTATTCTGAGTGGTCTTCTGTCATTCTGGTAGTTGTTTTTGTAGTGGACTTCCAAATGACTTTGAGTAGACAGTGTGATGTGGAAGGTGACTGCTCTGAGGAGCTGAAGCATTTCCAGTTTGTCATTGCTTTAGCTTGACTCTTCCTGAGGGGCCAAGATTGGCATCTTGGTTGGAGATTTCATGGTTTTCTGCCCTCCATCTTGGGACATTAGTTGAAAGAATTAAACCCCTTCTGGAACCTGATCCTGCCCCCCTCTAGCTCTGAATGGCAAAACAAGAACTCTCCATACTTATTGCCTCTGCTTTCCCAGTTTCTTGTGGGCTGAAATAGCTTGGAAATGTAACCTGATTCTACTCTTTGCTTGGCAGAGGGCTGTTTTGAGGAGGTATATGTTTCTTCTTCTAATGCATGTTTTTTCTTTGCTGTTACAGATTAAAAACAAAGAATTTGTGTCTACCACACCTTACAGACTCAGAAAGAGGCTAGCAGGTAAAGATCAACCTTTGCAGTCGGCTTCCATGCTCAGTGAGGCACTGTGTTCAGAGGAGAGGGTTTCTCCTGGTGGCCTTCTGCCTGTAGTAGCAGTCTGACTGAAGCAATATGATTCATCCTGCAGACAGTGTAGAAATGTCTGTAAGGAAGTCTGTGTAGACCTTTTCCCTACAACAGATTGCTACTTAGGTAAGGGGTGGAAGGGTTAGAAGCACCAAGTTGCTGAACTTCAGTGACATGATCAAAAGAGACAGAACTCTTAGTAATCTAATTGATGCTGACACTTAAGTGTGGCACAATTGCTTGAACCAAGTCATAAAACTTTTTGATGATGGCTGGGACATTCATGGTAAAGTATTTCCAATAACTGGTTGGCTATATGTGCTCAGAATGAATGCAGAGGAGAGTTTAGTGCGTGGTGTTTCATGTTTTATTTCTTCTTTTGTGTTGAGAGACCAAGACTGAACCAGATTCTGTCTGTGCTCTTCAGTCAACATTGCTAACAGAGGTCTTTACAAAACTTTTTTTGCAGAGTGTGACCCAGAAGATACTCAGCTTGCATTATTGGTATTTGGGAAAACTGACATGCAAATGCTAATAGAAATAGGGAATTCCATTGTCCATTTTTAGTCACTTCTTGGTAGGATTATGTTTCTTAGTGTCAAGGAGCAAGTTTTACTAAACAATAATTTGCGAGCCTAGAACTGGGAAAGAAATGGCTATGTGTGTTTGCAGTCCTCTTAAGCATTGATTTTACTTTTCTGTGAAATATATTTAGGAATCATATGCTTAAAAAACATCTAAAGAATGTATGTGAGAGAGCGAGATGGTGCAAAATGTGTTCTGTGTAAGGAGTCATTGCTAGCTTTTAACCTTAAATTTATGCTTTAGCTCCAGATCCCTATTTAGAAAGTGAGAGTGAATATTCTGCTTCCTGCTCAGAGGAGGAGGATGAGGAAGACCAGAAAGAAGTCAGCACTGTTTTATCAGGTCGAAAGCCCCCAGCAAAAACTAATGCTGCATCTACGCCTCTTCCCAGAAACACCCTAGCCAAAAAAGTGAAGGACGACAAGATGGTGAGTGCAGAAAATACAGCCCTGAGCTAGCAAGCATGAAGGGATGTTTAGTGACAATAAGCTGTCAGTGACCACACCTAACTATGGGGAAGAACTGCTAGACTCGTTTCAGATCAAACCAGCTGGGTTGGCTTTTGCTGTACTTCTAAGCAATCCCTGTTGGACAGGCATCATGTGAACCTGTGGGATAATCCAGTCTGTATCCTCAGCAGCTCCAGAAGGAGAAGTTCTAAGATGTCCATGAAGCAGGAGACCTTGTACTGAGAAAGGATGAAGAAGAAATTGACTCCTATAGCACCAAAAGAAGCACACGTTACTTTCTGGCTTGGTGTTAGCTTCATTGTCTGATTTCTTTCCAGCACCAGGGATCCCCACACCCCCTTAGAATTATTGCTGTGTTCTGCTCTCTCAGAATCTCTTTTCTGTCTTCAGGAAAATACCATCTGACTAGGTTAGCTTTGGCAGAATGCTACTATAGAAGTAATTTTTGGAAATATCTTCTGGCTTTGTATTCATCCTTGCTCTGTGTCTCATATTTGCCATCTTCAGACATGTTTGTGGGTGCAAAGGAAGAGGGGTGACTTGATAGCAGGAGGAGTGTGGCTGATCTTGCTGTCCCTTTTTAGAGCAACCTGGTGGAGGAATACTTTGAAGCTCACAGTAGTTCCAAAGTGCTCACTTCAGACCGAACGCTGCAGAAGTTGCGGAAAAGAAGATTGAATCAGGTACACTTGTGTGATTCACTATGAACTCTTGGAGCTTTTGACTTCTTTGATGAAGATTTCCCTCATCAAAATTTCCTGATGTTGCTATTTTCACTTTATTTCTGCTGATTACATTCTTGGTGGTAATGCTGATTTAGGTAGCATTTTAAGCATTATGTCTCCCACTGCTGCTCTGAGCATGGACAGTACCCAGTTGTTTGAACCCGAGACAGTAGGGAAAATGCAGGGAGAAGCTGCAGTAACCAGAACAGGTTAAAGTTTGCTTTTTGGGGGAAGAGAAGAGGGAGAAGCAGAGTTGTAGAGACCTGCCTTAAAAATTATCACCAAAACAGCATTTTTGTCAATGAAATGCGTAGGGTAATTACAAGCTGTCTTGACTATTTATGTGTAGAGGAAATGGAGAGAGCCCTTTTTGTCTGAGCATTTCTGGGTCAAGCCACATGCAGGACTGGGACAGCTCTAAATGTTGTCACCTAGTGTGTGAAATGCACTTTGTCCCCTGCCAGTTCCAAGGAGACAGGAATGGTCTAATTGTGGTGACTGAATTATTGTATTTTTTCCATATGCCACTATTTCAAGACAGTTCAAAGCAAGCAGTTGCACCCTACAGAGACAGGTACACAAGGACAGGTGCTAGGGAAGCATGTAAAATAGTTGGAGCTCTTCTGTCTATGACTGCTTTTTGCACCCATCTGTATTTTGAAAGGTGTCATATATGCAGATTGCCTGATGCCTGCTGTTGTCTGGAATTGCTACCCAGAGAAACATCTGGATTCTTAACAAGTTCTTTCATAACAGGTCTGGAAGGAAATCAAGGCTTTCAATATTAAATCTACTGCTGGCTCCAAAGAAATTGAAGGCTTAGCAGTTCTGTCGCTCAATGCTGTATGTTTGTCTGATACATTGCAGCTGTCTTTGTGTTCTTTCCAGAGTAAACTGTCTTCTACTGCAAGGGAGTGGAAAGCAAAGCTGTTAAAATTGAAGAGAAAGGGAGGCCAGTGTAGATTTGATGCCATTTTTCATGCTACTGTGCTGTTTAAACATCAACATCCCAGCGTATCTTTAAAGCTGAATTAATCCTTTGATTCTTGATGCTTTTGAAATAATACTTTTTCTACATTTAGCTGTCAGCTGCAAATAATTTCCTTTCTGGTGTATTTCTCTTTTAAGATGATGTTTGTGAGCATTCTCTTGTAGTGACAAACACCTGAACCATTGCTAAGCATGTCAATTGGAGCCCTTGCTCCTGCGTGCAGGGTTGTGATGTTGGTATCTTCCTGGTACAGTGCTTGGTGCTGTGTAAGCTCTGAGTGTGTCCATTATTTCAGTAGTGGTTTTCCCATACTCAGCAGGAAGAGATAAAACACAGTGTGATATTGGTTTTAGTCCTAGTCTGGCCATTTCTCTTAATAAGGTTACTTAATCTCTGCTTTGTTTCTCCAGTAGCAAAACTGTGCTTAGAGGGGTCTCCATGGGAAAAAAACCCAGAAATTGAGTGCACCATCAGTGAAAACTATTCTGCTCCCTAGCTAGAGACCATGCTAGAGGGGTATTTGGAAGGACTCCAGATATATGTCTTAGTTTTTCTCAGCTTTGAATGACTGTTGTTTTATCTCTTTCTCAACACAGCAAACACTGCATGACCTTTTAAAAAAAGCTCCCCTTGCCTATGCTGCTGAAATTAAAGAGCTAAACCAGCAACACGAATCCCTGTTTTCCAAGTGGATGCTGCAATTACAGTAAGTATCCAATGAGAGTCACTGGAGAAGCCTAGTAAACAGGCACTGCCAGTAAACTTACCGTCATGTCAACAACATCCTGTGGATGACTTAAGGAGCGACTTTTTTTTCTTTGATTGCTTAAATTTTAAATTAGGTGACATTAGTACAATGTTTACTGTAGACCAAGTCATATCTGACTGACCCCTTGAACTGAATGCCTGAAGCGAAATGAGGTTGCATTCTGCCTGGCTAGTTTGTGCATCTGTAAACCAAGCTAGAGGGCATTCACAAACAGGGAACATGAATAATGAGGAAACAGGGAACATAAATTATGAGAAAAGTGTCCTTTTTGAACAATCCGTTTTGCTTACAGCTGCGTAGTTGGTAGTGGGTAGCCCACCACCAATTTCTTCAGTATGTGGCTGTCCCCAGTGGTGTAGCAATTAACTTTGAATGCCTATGGTACCTAATGATCTAGGCATGAAGAAACCTTAATGCTGTTGTAAACATTAGCAGTATAAATTTTATCTGGGTTTGTGTGTATCTTCGTGTGAAGGAGAAAAGAGTAAGCATCCAGGAAAGCAAATGGGGAAATATAGAGAGCTGTGAGATTCTGAAATGCCTTAGAGAAGGCAGGCCACCAGCTCTGAAGTTAAGTGCTGAGGCAGGAGCAGATGTTGGTGAGGAGAAAGCCTCCTGGAAGCTTTGCAAGGGAGTGGAGTATAAAGAAATCTGTGGACCGTGGGGAGTGAAAGTTGCAAGAGGAGCAGTTCTCTGTGACTTAGTGATCTGGGCAGATGGTTAGAGATATGTGTGGCAGGGTAGAAGGAACAAATCCGTAGATGATACTGAAGTCAATGACAGTTGAACACCTTACCTTTGCCCAATACTGTTTGAGTGACCTGATACTCTTCTTTCTGGTCAAGATGATGCTTTTCCTGCTTCTCAAAAATAAACAAAGCTTTGTGATTCCCTGCCATGTTCTCTTTATGCTTTCGTGCCTCTTTCTCTGTGGAACAATTAGGATAAGAAAGAGATACGAGAATAGTTTATTTTTGCTTTGAAATTGTGCCTGTGGATCAGAGTAGAAAACCACTATGAAGGCTTGCTTTTTTTCTTGTAATTGCTGTGACCCATGGTAAACATTTAATATAATTACTGATGAGGGAGTAAATGTGAATGCTGGTCACTCTTTGTTATCTGAAGTTGAAGATCTAGTCTTGTGTTCTTGGACAATACCACTTTCTTCCATAGATGTTTTGCTAAATTTGTGGGCCTCCAGGCTGCTAAAACGCTTCTTTCACTAGGATGCATGTGCCACTTTTCAGATTCCTTGCGGCTAACCTTGTCAGCTGTGAGCTAAAGGTAAGCCTGGAGTTGAAACATGAAATTTTTAGAGCCAAGATTGCAATGGATCTTTTTTCTTAATGAATGTATGAACCTAAAAAGAGACTTTTACTTTTTTGATTCAGTGTATTTGCTCACTTTTCTGCAGCTTGGGTTTCAATATTGTGCTTTATGGTCTGGGCTCAAAGCGTGATTTGTTAGAGAAGTTTCGTACGTCTGTGCTCAAGGATTCTGTTCACCTTGTGGTTAATGGATACTTCCCCAGCATCACTGTGAGATCTGTAAGTGTGGGAAAAGCTTACGGGATTATTTAGTCATCCTGTGTTACAGGTACCTCTAAAGTCTTTCAGTGTAAAATGTTAAGGAAACCTGCTGCATCCTGTAGCAGCAGATTCCTGAATGAAGAGCAGTTCCTATCTCTCTTTTAAGAGTTTAAAGAAATTAGCCCGTGCATTTCCCAAGGAATTGCAGTAATTCCCATCACTAATACTCATCAGTCTAAAGACTTATTTTATATCACTGTTTTAAAAAGGGGTAGAAATTTTTGGTTTATGTTGACTGTTTTGGGGATCTGATGGTAAAAATCAGGTTACCTCCCTCAAGACAGTCAAGGGCTCAGTTTCAGATTTTCTGCACTAGGTCCTTCAGTGCCAGAGCCCTTCAGAAGGGACTGCTATTCTCTTTTTCAGATTCTCAACTCCATCACAGAGGAGGTACTGAATCATATAGGGACCTTCCGCAGCCCCCTTGACCAACTTGAATTCATCATTAAAAGGTTTAAAGAAGGTAAAATGACTAACTTTATACATAAAAACATTAGAGTCCACTTACTGTTAGGAGAGCCTGGACATTTTCTTTCCTCAGAGTTTTCATATGTGCAGTTATAGTTTCTTAGTGTATGGTAGCTAATATACTTTCTTGCTTGTAATTTATGCCACATATATGAAAACATATGCACCAGGAATACACGTGTACATGATCCCAGGCTGTTACCTCAGTCAGTGGTTCACACACTAAGTTCTTTAGAAAGGGAAGGAGGAAAGCACGAGCATTCTAACAAGACAGAGGCTCCTCATCCCTTTGGCAAACTGAAATGCTCATCTCTCTTGCACTTAGCACAGTGCCTTTGTGCTTTAATTACATGGTGTTTCTGTAGCCATGCACTTCCTGTTTGAAGATAGGGTAGGTAAATGCCAGCTACATGAGGGAAGATGGTTCTTAGTGGCTGCTTGAGGACCTGATATAAACCTCACTGAAATCAACAGAACGAAGAACTCGCAAAAAATTTGGAATGACAGTTGCTGACAGATATCAAGTCCTTTGAGCTCCTCTGGAAAATCATGGCCTGAGGGTCTTTCCATAAATTTCAGTATAGGCTGGATTAAGGCTTAAATGTACATGGTTTAGTGGAATGGTAATTTAAATTTAATATATACAAATACTGACATTAAGATGAAATAAAGGACAGCAGTGTCAAACAAGCAGGTTAGAATTGGGTTCAAAAGCAAAAGTAAACAGGTATTGCCACATGGAATGCTTGCTGAATTCTTTTTGAATGTCTGTTTTACTGCTTGTGTATACATACACAAATTGCCATGGAATCTTAATTGTGCATGGCGTTGATGTTTCAAGTGTTTACATTCTGTTTTCTATCATTACCTTATGTGTATTTCTGGTGGGACTAAATGAAAAAGACTGATTAACAGCGATACCCACCTGAATCTACATAAATCAGTCTTGTGTAGTACACCATAGCTGATGTGACTGGGAGTCTGAGGAACGTTTGGTTTCCATTGTCAGCCAAATGTATATTCATTTGCACAAAAACTGGCTACTGTTCCAGAATTGTTTCTGTACTCAGGAAATAACTGTTCCCAGGATAGGTACAGCAGCACAAGCTAGCTGGAAATTTTAACATCTACCATTTGCATTATCCAAGCTAAGTCTTTGTAATTTCTTTGAGGACTTGGTGGGAAGGATTTCCAATGAAGTTAGTATGCTTTGGATCTGTCCTGGTTTCAGCTGGGATAGAGTTAACTGTCTTCCTAGTAGCTGGTACAGTGCTATGTTTTGAGTTCAGAGCGAAGAATGTTGATAACACTGATGTTTTCAGTTGTTGCTCAGTAGTGTTTAGACTAATGTCAAGGATTTTTCAGCTTCTCATGCCCAGCCAGTGAGAAAGCTGGAGGGGCACAAGAAGTTGGCACAGGACACAGCCAGGGCACCTGACCCAAACTGGCCAACGGTGTATTCCATACCATGTGACGTCCCATCCAGTACAGAAACGGGGAAGTGGGGGGCAGGGATTCGCCGCTCGGGGGACTGGCTGGGTGTCGGTCGGCGGGTGGTGAGCAATTGCACTGCGTATCATTTGTACATTCCAATCCTTTCATTATTGCTGTTGTCATTTTATTAGTGTTATCATTATCATTATTAGTTTCTTCTTTTCTGTTCTATTAAACCGTTCTTATCTCAACCCACGGGTTTTGCTTTCTTTTCCCGATTTTCTCCCCCATCCCACTGGGTGGGGGGGGAGTGAGTGAGCGGCTGCGTGGTGTTTAGTTGCTGGCTGGGGTTAAACCACGACAGGATCCAACCCTGAATAGAAAATGCGTTTTCATTGTGTGAGGAGGAGCTTAAGGATCCTAGTCATGTAACTCAAAAGCAGCTGAACAAACTGTGCTTGGACTTCCATCCTAAAATATATTTGAATGGTCTTGAATCGCAGGACTAAAAGTCATAGCTAAAAGGGCAATTCCTGGTAAAGCCATGAGCAAGTGGGAAGTACATTATAAGAAAAAAGCTTAAACTGCAAAAAGAACTGTAGCTGTGATGAGAACTGTGATACAGTGAATTGAGAAAAAGCCTAGGTGCTCAGAAACACAAAGTGTGGGATAGAGATCAAAGTAAGCTGTACAAGAAAAATTATTTGATATTGGAGTGATGAATATGGAGCCTGATGGAATAGACTTGTCCTAGGCTGCACTGGGAATGGGAAACCACTTTGTGTGCAGTTTCTTTGATTGGTTCTCTGCTGTTTTTTCTGACCTTGCAGATTCATCTTTACAGCTCTATGTCCTCATTCATAACCTGGACAGCCAGATGTTGAGAGGAGAAAGAAGTCAACGGATCCTTGCACAGTTATCTTCTCTGCCTAGCATTTACCTCATTGCCTCTATCGATCACATCAATGCTCCTCTCAGTGAGTCCCCTTGGGCCTGATGTAGCAAAGAGAGAAGAATCTGCGTTCTACTGTGGGGCTGCTGAGCATGTTTCATAAGATCATGTATTACTGTTGATGTGCAAAATAGGTCTGGTGATGTATGTATGGTGGTAGCAGCTAGAAGCCCCAGTTGGGACTGTGGCTGTGTTGAACCAAGACTGTATAAAGATACTGAAAACTACCAGTCATTGATCATAATATACAAATAGACTTCAGGCTTCTGGCACCCTTTGATTTAGGGAGTTACTGAAATGGAGATTGGATGTTATGTATGTCATTGCATCTAAACAATTTTGTTTATCAGCCAGAAGTTCTTTGCACACTGCTGACTCTGGAAGGATTTACAGTATATCTGTGGAGCTGGTATGAAAAAGGGATGTGTGCAAATGTTTTGTTGCAGAGAATTTGTCCTGTTTGAACTGCAAGTATCTGGGTGCATGTACTGTGAATTTCAGAAGCAGACATTGTTTCCTCAAATCCTACAGTAGAACTAAGTACTTTTTAATATTGCTTATTTAATACCTTAGAAAAGCTAAATCTCCCAATTCTGTCTGCTCTTTCTTTTCTCTCTATCTAGTGTGGGATCAGGCAAAGCTAAGCCTCTACAACTGGCTTTGGTATGAAACAACCACATTTAGTCCTTACGTGGAAGAAACGTCTTATGAGAACTCGTTTTTAGTACAACAATCTGGATCTTTGGCTTTGAGCTCCCTAACACATGTCCTGCGCAGTCTCACTCTCAATGCCAGGTAAGACACTGTTATACTTAACAGTAGCACTTGCTGAGGATCCAGTCCTTACTAATGTTACTCTGGTCTACACCTAGCAGGAGGCAATCCCTGTTTTCTGACAACAATGTTCAAGATGAAGATGGTAGGACCTGGGTTCCAATTGATTGGTTACTTTAAATGAACAGTGTTTGGGTAGCAAGCCTTGTCCAGTGACAAGACTCATGCACAAAGTCCTGGTCATGATAGAAAAATCAGTTAATATTTTCTAATGGTGGGGGTTTTGGGGGTTTGGTTTGTTTTTTGTTTTTTTGTTTTTTTTTCTTTTGATTTTCCCCTCTCCTCCTTTCATTTAGGGGGATATTCAGACTGCTTGCTCAGTACCAGCTGGAGAACAAGGACAACCCATCTTATCCAGGTATGTACCCACCTTTTCTCATCTGTTTGGGGTGTTGCCATTGCCAGCTCGGTCACAGCGGCACTGGCTTTTGGTATGCAGGTGACATCACCAGCAACAGAAGCGCTGTAACCATTGGCTCAGTGAGACTCAGTGGCACAGACTGTCTTCCTAGTGGTACTGTGTCTGACTGACAGGAAATCAATAGACTAGCTGGTTCTGAAGGACCTCCTTTTACTGTCGTCTACTTTGATGTTTAGACACGACTGAGACCATTCATGTGGAGTTAAAAAATTAAAGGAAGAATATGAATTTGCGTAACTAGCACTTAAAGGACCAGGGAAAGACAGGAGATTCTGTTCCCATGCTGCTCCTACCTAAGTGACTTCTGATGTGTCCCTGCTTTCTAGGATACATGTGGAATGTTCCTTCACTTTCTCTAACAGGCGCTGCAGGGGATATGAATAACATGTTAATGGTAAAGTAAGTTGAAAGTAAGATGGAGGAGCTGGAAATTAAGAGAGAGTAACCATGCTGAGAAGTGCATTTAAAGTACTATTAAAATCCCAGTAGGCAAACAGGGTGACTGGAACGTTAATTCAGCTGTTTTCTATTAATTACTGAAATATTAGCTTGGCTGTGTACTTGGAAGAAGTGATGTTAATGTAGCCACTGTGGTCTAAGCCAAAGCAAGATCTGTAGGTGGAGATAATATGTTGTTAGACCTGGAAAAATCTGACAATCTTTTACCACTTCAATCTTGTTCTCGACTTTTTCTATCGCCAGGGCTGTCTTTCCAAGACTTTTACCAGCAGTGTCGGGAGGCTTTCCTTGTGAACAGTGACCTGACACTCAGGGCACAGCTGACAGAATTCAGGGACCACAAACTCATTCGGACCAAGCGGGTGAGTTGGGGAAAGAAGATAATTCTGTTTATCCGCCACCTTAAACAAAAAAGATGCTTACTTGCTACTAAGTATCCCTAAGACACCACTCTGCAGCTCACAGTGAGGCTGTGTTGTTCGAAGCACCTAGGAACTAGCAAAGGGCTGAAATTCTGTAATTGCAGCTCTTTCCATGCCTCCAATTTGTCAACACCCTTTACATGGATAGGGGGCTGTAAAAATGCAGTGTGGTTTGGTTACTCAGCAACCTACAGGTCTCTTCTTCCTGAAGACCTTGAGAAGTAACGGACTCTGGAGCCTGCCAGTCTGCTTCCAATAGTTACCTGTATTTGTACCAGGGAAGAATGCAGGCTAGTCCTAATAATGAGGCAGTATAGCAGTACTAGATATGGGAACGCGGTGTTGAGGAGTTGTGTAGTGTCAGACTGGCATAGTCCACCAGAAGAGTTCTCATATACTGACTTTTCTCAGTATTTTTGCATTTCCAGTGTTGCTGTAGTTAAATATTCCTGGTTTTTAGCAACGTAGTCCTGAATACTGGCGAGCTCGCATCCAGACTGCAAATAAATGTCAGCATTGCAGTGCTCTCTAGTAGCTTGCATTGCACTGTGCATTGGTGTTAACAGAATGTATATGCATGTCTGTTCTCAGGGAGCTGATGGTGTGGAATACTTATTAATTCCTGTAGATGACAGTACCTTGACCGACTTCTTAGAGAAAGAGGATGAAGATGTGTAACGTCTCTTTGTTCTCAAAGCATCTATGGCAATTGCTCTCAAGGGCTGCTGGGGAGGGGCCTATACTCAGATCTCTCTCCCTCCAACCCCAAGGCTGCTGGACTACTTACTGAAATGTAATAATTGCAAGGAACGATGCTCGTTGTTCAACTACTTCAGGTAGTTTGGGATGATGACTTGTGTAAGCAAGGCATCTCTTGCTCTGTAGTTAGATTTGTCTGCTTTGTCTCTTAGCTCAGATAATGCCTTCTTCATACCTATGCAGCCAACCTTACAGCCAGAAAAACAAACTCGGTAAGATTGTGCCTTCTGCTCTTTACCTCACCAGACATGAGGGTTTGATTGGAGCAGTTTACTTGGGAAATGCAAATCACTAGATGGTCAGAACTTTAGTTTGTACTAGTGGTGCACCTTTTCTCAGCTGAGTGCTTTCCAGTACTCCTTTACCAGTTAGACAAGACTACCTTCCAGTGTATGAAGAAGCCAAGATTTATAATGCTAAGAGACCTGCCTTGACTGCATGAGGAAAGGAGGATACTAGTGGGTTTGGGACACTGTGGGTAACTTATTAAATTCTGGCAATAGAACTGAAGGACTTGCCCCAAATCCAAACCCTTTTGTAAGTAGGTAGATTGAGATAGATAATCAAAACTGTGATGGACTCAAGTCATTGCCTGTGGCGAGGGTGAGAGGATCCAACATCTTTCATATATTTTCCAAGTTGCAATCCAGGAATATGAAGAGGCTGTGAATTTTTTTTATTTTTTAAAAGCTTGATTGTATGTATGTATTTTTTACATCAGGAGCGTCCACTGATCCTGGAGGAGGCCTTAAATGCCACTTATAAGCTCTCCTTTTTTTTAAGCCCTTAGAGGTTGGGAGACTGCTAAAGTTTGACAGCTTTTCTTCACTTTTTTCTCAGGTATGTGGGAGTAAGCCCTATAGTTCATCAACTGTAGTCTGCCAGCCAGACTTCAGGGACTCTGTATGTCTAATATTTGGTAGCTGTGTTACAGCTTAATGTTGTAATAGTGCAAATCAATCAAATAAAGTACTTCATTAATTTTCATTAGCTTGTCTTGTCTTCCACCAACTTTTTGTTATAGGAAGATAGAGATCCTTCTGGCAGTTCTGTGAAAGTCTCGTTTTGATTATTATGTGGAATATCTGTGCAAATCCTCATGCAATGTGCAGAAGATTTCAAACTAATAAGTAAAAATATTTTCTATTGTTTCTTATAAGGTATCAACATTAAAAATAGTTTGCCTGCCTTTAAATACCAGTATATAGCTTTTGAAGAGAACCAAAACATCACATGGAATAGTATTGTTACCTGGTCTACCCCTCACTGACAGGAGCAACAGACAGATGTTTAGAGCCTGACTTCTGTTTGTATTGAAAACATGGGGTATCTACCTATCCCACTGACAATCTGATTCTTCAAATACAGGACCTAATTAGCTTTGCTGGAGAGTCTAACGGGGAAAACTGGTACATGCCAGCAGTACTCTCCAGCTTCCTCCCCCAGAACATTTTCCAACTAACATTCTCTTTCAGTGGCACATGCTTCTGCATTTTACAGGCTACAATTCCAAAACTTTGCAAAATGCATCAGATCCTGCCTGTCACTACTTAGGCTACAGTCAGAATCACTAAAACTGGGATCAAGGCATTGTGTCTTACTCAAGTTCTTTAAGTCAGGTGTAGCATTCAAGAACAAGAACTCTGCCACTTGAAGAGATGTGTTCTTGGAAATACTTGGAAAGTATTGTAGCTAAGCAGCAACCACATCCTATTTTGTAGTCCTTTCACTCTGTCCACAGTTACTATGAAATTCAAGATTTAATTTATATTCTGAGTACATATGGAAGACACCACCTAATGTGTTTACAGATAGTGATACCATAGTGCGTTTTCAGTGCAATTACATCTAGTTTTCTAGATGTGAAATTTACTTCAATGAAGTGCTATAATCATCCTGAGTTCAGTTATCCACTGTTTTGGTAGACTACTGGATGCCCATACAGGCCAAGAGGAAGACTGCAGGGGATAATACACATCTGCTAAGAGAAGGTTAAGTTTGAATCAGTTTTTTGGGTGCTGCTCATTCTGTGATGCAAGCTAAAGAAAATTACTGTGAATTAATTCCTGTGGGTTTTGTGTTAAAAGTATTTTATCCTGATTTCATGCTGTTTCTGGACAATTACCTCATCTATGCATTGATTTTCTGTCTCTTGAATTCTGTGTATGTACTAAGGTAGTAGCATTTTAATGTCTTCTATAGAAATATAGAACTGTTGGATTTGTAGGGATCACTTCTACAGTCCTGTCCTTTACTTGGGAAAGAAGAAACTTCTTCCCACTTCCTGTTCCCCAGCTTACTGAGAGGTCTTCATAAGAATTATGGCCTTTATATAGCCTCAGTAGCTTCAGATAATGCTGGAGTCACCTCTTTCCACTTGCATTTAAGTAACTGGAAAAAGACGTACGCAATTATACAGTAAAGACATTGCTTGATAAGCCAGTTTTATTAACTTAAGCTTAAAAGGATGGTGCCAAGATCTTTACAAATTTGCAATGGAAATATTTTCATTTTGTTTAAATATTCTTCTGGTGTGCACTTAATCCAGAGATGGTAAGGTATGCAACTGGGAGATTATTTTTTTCTTTAAAAACAGACACAACAAAAAAAAAAAACTTAAATAAAAACCAGGCATTATCAGTGGTAAAAATGCTACTTGTTCAGTTTTAGTAATCCTGTAATTAAGAGCCATAGTTATAGAAACTGTTTTTAAAAGAAACAAAGGCACATTAAATTCATTTACAGTTTTGTTAAGGAATTGAGTTTTCACCTTCCAAAGCTTTTTTAATTGAGAGTCCCTCTACTAAAAAGCCTTAAAGCTGCATTAATGGTAGGTTGTGCAGTTGAATACTAGTACCAAATACCTGAATTGTGTTTTATATTTGTGTATGAGCAATGTCTTAATAAAACTCTTAATGCAAATGGGTGATCCATACCCTTTCATTAACTATTATCATGAGATTTATTAGCTAAAATATCAGTGACTTGTACTGACATGATTCGACGTAACTGTAGTAGGGTAGAACTGCTGTGTAAGCTTAAAACTGGAGATAAGTCAGGTTTTTATATTTCACCCAAACCAATCCTTGAGTATCATGGTTATCAAATATACCTAGTAAGAGCATGCAGTAACAGTAAATTCATTCAAGTACAGCCCAGTAATTGAGTAAATCAGCCTTCTGTAGCCCCAGACAAGCATTTATTTATCTGACAGATGACAAAATATATCCCAAACTTTGAGGAAACACAGAATACAAGAATTTTGTACTGAACCAATTCAGAGCATCTTCATTAAGCTTGCAATTGGATTGGTCTGTGCAAGATACCATGAAACTCTTGAATGAACTCTCACTCCTGTTTTTTTTCTTTCCCTATGCCACCTGGAGGGGATCTCTATCTTTCTTGGACACAATTATGTTGATTTTGTTCTGTAGGTGGACAGCTAGCATGTCACGCAGCTCTGACAAGAAGCCTCGCTCAGTGTTACTGTGCTCACACAGAATAACACTTATCCCATTGGCAACTGCATCCAGAACGTCATGGTGGGACATCTCTCCTGCCATTTTGAGAAAGAAATGCCATGTAGATCACGAACAGTACAGTTTAGGTAACCAGTTCTTTGCAATGTATGCAGAATCTTAGCTAGAAGCTGGAAGACATTAACAGGGGATATAGCCCATAAGGGGGAGTGCAACACCATCTGCTCAGTATAAGAACATGGAACACTCATACCCTAGTGTCCCTTGAAGGACTTTCAGCTGATATCCCCCGTAATACAACTGAGACAAAACCACAGAAATTCCCTGCCCTCTTTGAATAGTGGTAGATTCTGTCACTTTGGGCAGGAAATACAAGTGCACAGAGTGGTTTGGAAGTGGACTGTCTGGATGTCATGTGGGTTGCTGTGATGAAGATAGCAATTGGGAAGCCTCGCAAAGGAAGTTTTCTGAGGGTCAGCTCTGCAAGGCTGTATGTAAGGGGGAGATGGGACATGCCTTGCCAAAGAACTTGCTTGAATTAAGTTACTACAGAATGCAAGGCAGCCTTCACATTGTTGAGCAAACTGTAGAGAGTAGCTGTCCTGCTGTCAGAAAAGAAGATAATGGACTAAGTGTCCCTTTGGTCAGATACACTATGGGGTTCCTTTGGAAGATTCTGTAGACTACATTATATTCCATTTTCCATTAGGGAATTCTGTAGGGAACTGAGGAGATACCTTGTATCTTGCCAAAAGAGAAACACACTGAAGGTTGTGATAATCAACACTGATTTTTGTGGTGAAATAATGCACGCATAGCAATGTTTTAATTCAAGTAACCTTCACTGTGCCACACAGCCATCTGACCCATGTTATCTCTAATATTATCCTTCTATCATTCCAATAACTAACTGATTGTTTCTAACAGGTAATTCTTTCTGGCCAAATCTTTCAACAGCCAGTCAACTCTCTTCTCTTTTTTTTTTTTTCTTTTTTCTTTTTTTTTTTTCCCTAGTGACTATTTTTCTAAAGATAACGAAACAGCAACATAATCTTTTACCTGTGAGATAGAGGTCAGCTTCCATTCCCTTCAGGACGCTGCTCCCCGAACCAGCACACAGAGCAGCTTTCTTCACTGGCGATTCTGCAGGATACAAGGTGCCCCAGTAAAACTCCTTTCCCTCTGTTCAGCCCTCATGTCAGTATTGCTATTAATTGTTTCACAGTAACTACTACCTTGATTTTAGGGTCAATGTAAATTTGTTGGAGGAAGAGACACATCTGTCAGTTTGAAAGAGTCATGGGCCTATAACATCTCTGATAATACAGCAAAATCCTCTGTGTACCAAACAGATGTGTAGATTTTTTTCTTCAAGGGGTAGGAAAGTTTGCAGAAAGCTACAGCACAGATGCTGGCTGCTGGCTAGTTCTCTCCTAGTAAGGTGTTATTTAGCTACGTTTCTGAACCTTTTAATAGGCTGCTACTCTTTCCAGGACTCTCAAGTTCCACCACCATTAGTTTTCCAACTAATGATGTAACTAAGGCAGCATTTTGCCTCTGAGATATACTGCTTCCTAACTTAAAGCTCTCAGAAGGCCAGTCTCAGTGCAAGCTGAGACCTGCTCTATGCCATTAAAAATCTGCCCACTTGCTATGATTGCTGATTCCAAACTATTACATATGTGATAGTGACAGGAAATTTAATTCTCCATATATATTACATTCACTAGGGAGAGGGAACACATGACACAAAGAGTTTTCAAATTGTAGTTTGGAGTTTTTTTAGTGCAATTGGTAGTATAAGAGGCTTCTAATAAGACTTTTGTCTCATAAGTTACAAAGAGTTCTCCACAAATTTGCTCTCACAAATTCTAATAGCTGTGTTCCTTGGACATTAGGATAGGTAACTGGGATAAGAGGATGCTTGTTCCACATTCTACTAGTGACCCACTGTTTGAGCTAGGATAGTTCACCTTCTTTGCCACTATTTCATCAAAACATGGATGGTTACATGTTCATAAGGATACCATAAAGCATCTTACTATTTTAAGGTGCTTTTAAATTTAACATTCGGTCACAAAAGGGAGTGTACAATGAAATGGTACACATTTGTGTCTGATATCCTGGGGGGGTGCGGGGGGGGCACAAAAAAATCTTAAGTCATTATACAAGTTATGAAAAAGGATGTCTCATATTCAACTTGTGCTGTCCCTTCTTCACAGTGACAACCAGCATAATCTAGAATTTCCAATTAAAAATACAGATGAGATTCTTTTTGTGTGATTGTATCATGTAAATTCTAAAATGCTGTTTCTTAACGAGTGCTTCATACTACTTGGAAGTAAACCTATCCAAGGCAGCAGTATTTCACACACTCATGCACGCACTCACGCTCCTTGTCTTCCTGGAATACTAGTTCCAATGGACAGTCTTACTTGCAGGCCTGTTTACCTAGCGTCTTGCCCATTCCCACAGCTAAGCGGATGTGGGGTAATTTTAGGTGGCTTTTGATACGCTTAATTATGTCTGACAAGGAGACTGGCTCGCTCAGTGTGCACAGACGTCCCATTCCAGTATGAGGAAGAAGCGGCTGAAAAGAAATTAAAATTACTGTGAGAAAGCTGACTCCAGAAGTTCGCGTTGCTTTCCATACTGTACAAAGATGAGTATATTGGGCATTCAGGAATGCCTCTGAACTTTATGAAAAAATATGCATGTGATGTTCTTGAATGTAACGTACTAACTACACTAGCTATTGGAACTGATTTAAGAATTAGTACAGGCCACACAGCTATTTTCATTGTTTTGGAAAATGTGTGTGGCTTCAAGTCCCCACAGGCCAGTATTTCAGAGCACTGACGGGGTAGCATAGGAAACCCGTGATGCTACCGACTACTGAATTTCAGTGTTTAGGGGACTCAGCTCAGACGAGTAATACATTCACTGGAAGTAATAAGTGATTTTGTTACCTTTTGTAATAAGAGAATCTCGGTCTTGTGATAAAGGCTGTTCTGGGACAATAATGCCACCACCTCCAACAGTGCTTTCTGAGAGCAGCTCAAAGTGACTCGTGTTTGCTCCTCACCTTCAACCCTGAGAAAAGATATGCTTGGTGCTTGCTAAGAAACTAGATAAAATTTCAGCATCATATTAATATAAAACAAAGCTATCCCAGTGGCTATTCTACCACAGAGAAAGGAAAAAAGAAGCATTTTAATAGCCTAGCCTAGTCTAGTCTAGTCTACTCTCTTGGAAGAAACAGATATGGGAATTTAACTCAACTGTCCTCATCAGATTTCCTGTTAATACTCTTCTTTACCACTTCTAATCTACATGATGCTACACTGAGTTGCTGTTACCATTTACTATAACATAGATTGATCAGAAAGGGATGATTATTCCTTAAGTTTCTAGATCTGTTGCTGAAAAAAGTAGCAGCAATGCAAAGAGGAACAAACTGATTACGACAGTAAAATACAATTCCAGCAACTTATTATTTCAAACAACAGAAAGAATACATTAGAGAGTGAAGCAGATACCTGGCAGGGAGAGTAGTGAGACAGGAGATACCTTGGATGCCTTTGATTTTGGACAGCACCGTGTCCAGATGCTCAGTGTTGTCTGCGCAGAATTCTACCCGGTGAGTGCCCTCAGCTGGATAGCTTGGTGCAGTTGATGGATGCAGTGGGATGAAAGTACAAGCACCTGAGAAAACAGTATAAGACTGCTGTTTTATAAAGCTGGATAAGTATTCTAATACTGATTTAGCACACATCCTAAAGAGATGATGCAAATTTTGCACTTGAATCCATTTTCCCTGATCAGAACTGAGGACTTCTTGCCCTGCTGTCTCCATTAGGCACAGTCTATTTTAAATGCGAAAAAGTTGATGGATATATATTATTTGTCATTTTTAATGTCATCCGTTTTATCCTAAGAATTGTACAAAACCAAAATAGTTTCTGGTTTGTAAATCAGGCTGGAAAAGACACAGCTGTTTTCATTTATGAGCCACAATACAGGATAAAAATCTAGAAGAATTTTTCCTTTGCAAACAATGAGATCTTGCTCTTTATAAATTAAAGGTGGTGATTTAAAGTCAGCGGTCTAAACTTTGCAGCCAAGATGGACAATAAATATGCTGCACCAGTTCTGACTACACCCAATAGTAGAGTCAGGCATCTGAACATGTCCTCTAGTGTTTGTATCTGGTATTCCTCACCAAGATAAATTCCCTAAAATATGTTTAGGGTACTTAGAACTACTAGAAGAATATTGGGGGGAAAAAAAAAAAGAAAAAAAAAGAGTCCTCAAATCATACCTGTGAAACCTGGAAGAAAGGAAAATGAGGGAAGGTCCCCCACATAAAATAGCATATACTGATGAATAATTTTAACCTTTTTTTTTTTGCTTGTTTAACAGAATCTCACCAAGTCCCTTTGTTAGCCAGTTATTGACTCCGTGAGGTATAGCATCGTATGCCGTATGTGGAGAGTAAATCCCAATTCTGTGCTCCAGGGCTCGGATGACCAGCCGTTCCTTCCAGGTCTTCCACGTTACTTGCTTGAGTGGTGTGAATATAGGAGGGTGGTAAGAAAGAATAAGGTCTGCCTTCTTCTGCACTGCCTCTTCCATCACCTCCTCAGTGAGATCGTTCGTGAGGAAAAGGGTGTTCACAGTGTGGGGAGGACTTGGTTCCACTAGCAACCCCACATTGTCCCAGCTTTCAGCCAGCGAGAGGGATGCAAAGTCATTCAGGGCAGAAACGAGCTCCCCGAGATTCATGAGGGAGCGTGAGGGCAGGTGGCCCAAAGCACGGATGCAGCAGAGAGGCCGGCGAACCAGCTGCGTGCCAGGCAGCAGCATGCAGCTGTCTGTAGAGAGGTTAGAAAGAGGCAAGAATAAGCCTAGGTAATTCACTGGCTGAAACGGCAGTGTTAAGAGCGTTCGGGCGGCGAACGCCGCCCCGCTGACAGAGGCGAGTGCGGCCCGGCCTCCCCCCAGCAGCCGCCGCAGTCGGAGTCGCACCGCCCCGGGCACACCCTGCCCGCCCCCGGGGCTCTCACGGTGAAACACCATAAGCGACCCTGTAGAGTCCTGCAAGAAACGTACGGAACTCCAGCCTCCTCCATCTTCACGCACTAAAACCGACCCGCAGAATCCAGCCGGAGAAGCGTTTGCCTCTCGCGGAGGGGGGGAAGCGAGCAGGACCGGGACAGGCGGCCTCGGGCCACGGCCGGCGGCCTCCGCCCAGGCCGCCGGGGAAGACTCGCCGCCGCGGGACCCCGCACTCACCTCACGCCGGAGCAGCGCCCGGACTGCGGGGCGGAGCCTGCGCTCGGCCCCGCCGCTTCCGCCGCCCTAGCGGGGCTGGGGGCGGCCCGGCCCCTTCCTGCCCGCCTGAGGGGAGCCGGGGAGCCGCTTCCCGGCAGCGGGCGCTGGGTTTGGGTCCAGCCTCGGCAGGTTTGTGCGAGGCCTCCGTGTGGCCGGGCGAGGGTGAAGGCGCCGGGGCGGCGCGGGAAGGCCAAGCCGGGGGCCGGCGGGCCGAGTCGCTCGTCGGTGGAGGGGGCGGCGGGCGAGCGGAGCCCGCGCCTCCTGCGCGTGCGTTTTCGGTGGAAGTACCTCAAATCGGCAGAAAAGGAGCGATAGCTCCAGGCTGTCGTTGGTCAGACAGGAGCCGAGGGGAAGTGGGTTGCAGTGAGCGCGGTCGGCCCTTGGGATGCCGAACCGGGGCGTGCGCGGTACCGGTTGCTCGTCCTGGCGCCCCGCCGCCTAAGGCGGCTGCATCCGGGGGTGAAGGCGGGGCCGGGCCAGAGCTGGCTGCTGGTGGGTTCCCCGGCTTCTGTGAGAGGCCTTGCCAAGCCTGGGGCTAACCAGGGAGGGCAGTACATGGAGAAGAAATCAGCGTGTGGAACTGTTGATGTGTGCACAACTGCGATTTTATTATCATCGTTCCAAATGCTTTGTTCGAAAATATTACTGAGGTGAAAAAAGTTTCATCCTGTGCTTGGATGCAGGTACCTGTCTGTTGCAGGCACTGACAGTTGTCAGAAGGTGGCTCCAAATCACGCTTCTATTTAGGTACTGGCATGTGGCTTTTATCTATTAATTTCTGTCATTTATAAAACCATAATTTTTGGAAAAGCTGTGATTGCTTAGTATAAACTTTCATTTTAGGAAAGGGTGTTTTCCTCCCAGGCTATTTTGTTCGACTCCTTTCTAGTTCTTTATATGCTGTGTAGTTGCATAACGCAAGTAGAACATTTATCCACAGAGTCACTTGAATGGCACTGTAAAACTGTGTGGTGTAAAAGCATATAACCACACAAATATTTTAGAATCAAAAAGAATTGAGGATTGGTGGAAAAAAACCCAACAAATTTCATGTTTTCTTTGCAGGAAGTTGCTGTATACAAATCTACCTCAGCTTTTTGATAAGCAGACATGGTGAGAACAATAGCACTTTTTGTATATTTTTCATTCTTTCTGAAATGGTCATCTCTTGGAAAGTGAATAGCTGCTCTACATGTCAAAGGTTTACACATTTTACTCTGATGCTGTGAAGAATTTATAATAAAAGCTTAGGCTTTCATTTCAGACTTCTAACAAGATATTGTGAAAAGGAAAATAGGTCAGTTTGCATCAGTCTAAAATATAATTAGACTTTCAGTTCTAAGATCCTAAATTTTAATCCTACTTTGGCTAATATTTGGTAATCTAGTTTGGTTTCTTTTACCACAGAAGCATTATTCAAGTTGCAAGCACATAGCCCTGCTTGAGTGGATGTAGCCTTCTACACTTGAACGCTTTTAAAAGTTTAGCAAATCAGGAAAGAGATAAGACTGTGAGTCTTAAACTGTACATACACCTTTTATAGCATCTTCCTGGACATTGCAGGCACTTATCT
Source organism: Harpia harpyja (assembly GCF_026419915.1). Taxonomy (NCBI): domain Eukaryota; kingdom Metazoa; phylum Chordata; class Aves; order Accipitriformes; family Accipitridae; genus Harpia; species Harpia harpyja. The sequence continues at coordinate 26,482,900 of NC_068946.1, read as the reverse complement.
TCTCTTCTTTCCTTGTATAGTTGTGGAACAGTATGCCAGGATCAACATGACACTGATTTTTATTAGTTTTCCTGTACACTTAGCCCCAGCATAGCCCCATGGTAATTTTTTTGCATAGTTTAGCACTTTCCATGGGAGCACTGTGATAAAGAGATACATTTGCTTAGGTGGCTGGGTAACTGCCATTTTAAATTTTATGAAGGTTATTTATAAATTCTTAAGAAAAGTGTGCAATTTTGTAGATTTGCTTGTTTGTGAAGGCAGATTATATATGGTGCCATTCAGAACTAGCCTTATCACTCAAAAGGCTGCAAGCAAGTGACGCGTATCAGTTGTTCCTCTGGCTGTAAACCAGTGAGGTATGTGCACCACACTGTGATCTGAAATAGATATAACCTTGATTCTTCAACTTTGCAATTAAGTGACTGAGTAGGTCCAGTTTGCAAATGAATAATGTATCTCTGGAGTGTAACAGTGTGAAACGGAGCTTCTGCATTACCATGGCGAACTTGATTTGTCCTGAAACTTAACAAAACCAAGTGCTTTCTGGTGATTTCACTGGAAATGTGGAAGGTTTGTGACAGTAGCCTTGTCTCTGGCCAAATATTGAAACAATGGTTATATGCAGTGGTAACTTGCTTATGTTCTCAGTGGGACCAGGAAATAAAACTGAGTCTGTTAGTATTTCATTGCTGATTTAATTATTTTTTTCTGCCTCTTGCTCAGGCTGTCACGCTGCATACTGATGTAGGAGATATTAAAATTGAACTATTCTGTGAGCGTACACCAAAGACTTGCGAAGTAAGTTAAGTAACAGGAGCAGGATTCCCTAGTGTTGAAACAAAGCAGTAGAAATAGTGAAGACTGTAGAGGAGGTGATGCGGCTTTTGCAATTCATCTTTTCACATAATGGAATACTATCATTTTAAGCTGGTACAGTGCCTGTTGCACTCGTGGAGCTTGTGCACTGTGTCATGCTGCCTAGAGCTTTGCTGCCTGTTTCTTACCAGATAAGGTTTAGCTAAGGTCCCCTTCTCTCCAAGTTCCAGCATCTCCCAAACTGTCCTTTGCCCTTAAGAGGAAATATGACACATGGCCTGGGATTCCCAAATTTCCCTGGGTTTGCTCACAGTCACACAGATTTGATTTTAATTTAAATGAGTGAGAATCACTCCCAGCTTTTCCTTTCTGCAATAAACTTAGGCTTAAATTGAAATAATTTACTTTTTAACTAACAAAGCTAAGGCATGAAGTTATTGATTACAAAATTACATTTACAAAATAAATATGCTGAATGGAAGTGATACTTCTGAGCATGTCTCAGGCTTCTTCTTTGTTCTTCAAGTCAGACAACCTTGTGCTGTAAGCTTTATTTAAAATCCTTTGTATCCTTTGACAGTGTCAAAGGAGCATATTAACTCTAATTTGTTTATGACTATTCTGTGGCAATACACTGTGGAATTCACATGGTCACAATGCAAAGCAGAGGCAAAAGGGTTAGTCTTGGTCTTACCAATGCTGTCATTTTAGTAAGAGGACACTATTTCCAAATTGTTTGCTAATATGGTTTGTTTCATTTCCTTAGAATTTCCTGGCTCTTTGTGCTAGTAACTACTACAATGGATGCATATTTCATCGCAATATAAAGGGCTTCATGGTTCAGACAGGGGATCCATTAGGTAAATTTTTCTGTCCGGGTCTCTCTATAGAAAAATGTACATAAAAATAAAATATAAACAAAATATAAAGGAATAAAAAGAAATTATAAGTATGAATATTAAACCCAAAACATAAATAAAGTAAAAACATAAGAATTATTGTATTGTTGATAGAGGTTTTTATGATGAGATTAGTTTTCTGTGGTGAGCTTACGGAAGAGCCGGTGTTACCCTAGTTCTAAATAATCATGCCATAGTAAAGTGTTCTACATCTTTAGTTTTTCCAGCTGTTTCCACTAAATATAATGGTTCTGCTGACTTATCAGCTGTTGAACAGGCAGCAGTTGCTACTGTCGTTTCTCTGGTTTCTGCCTGAAAGGCTACACTGCCTCTAAAGCATTTGGGAAAAATCTGATTCAACTGTGTGTCTGTCTGTACTCATACTGAATTTAATTTGAGGATATGTCAGTGTTTTGTTCTGCTACTTAATAGGTATTCCTTACATAGAGTTATGTCTCTCCCCACTGTCAAGACATGAGAACCCAGTCCGTGCCTCAAACAAATTACAGGCTGTCTAGGGTCTTTGTGGTAAAATGTTATAACAGTACATCATTTCTGGATTTTTCAGTCTGAAAATCCAGTAATCTATTGTGGTGCTTCTTTGTCAGGCACTGGGAAAGGAGGTAACAGCATCTGGGGCAAGAAGTTTGAAGATGAATTCAGTGAATACCTAAAGGTATTTCTGTGCTCTCAATATGCAGTTATGTTTTCATATGAGTTTTCTTTACAAGTTGGAGAACAATCAGCATTGTGTTGTACTGTTATTAAATACTTCTTTTGTAACTGTGAAGCAAAGTATAATCCTGCAATAAAGAGATAGAAAGCTTATTATTAAAGTAGGAACAGGCATTTCTGTACTTGGCAAGTTAGGTTCGAGGGTTTTCATCACTGAGAACAGAAGTAGAAAGAATTTGTAACAAGGTGTTTTTCATGCACCGAAGGCAAAGTAGTAATTTTTCATTGTAAGAGCAATTTTGAGGAGCTAATTACGGACTGTGATGGAATATATTAGCAACCAAGATTTGTTCTTAATAATGGTATTGAGGCAGAGTACTAAAGTCACAGAGCACTTTGTACAGGTTAAAGTCCTGCTTTCACAGATGTGTATTCATGTTGAGGTTTTTCTCCTCTTTCAGCACAGTGTCCGTGGGGTAGTTTCAATGGCAAACAATGGTCCGAATACCAATGGATCACAGTTCTTCATCACTTATGGCAAGCAACCACACCTAGACATGAAGTACACTGTGTTTGGAAAGTAAGTGATCCAACTGCATGCCTCCTTATCATAGTGTGTGAAGGATCTGAATATTTCAGGGCACATGCAATGCAAATTTAGAAGCTTCTGGTTCTAAAACTCATTAAAATATTGGATATGTATATGTAAATGTGTGCTCTTGCACTTTCACCAGAATTAGTTGCTCAAAAATGCTGCTCCCTTTTTCTTAGTAGTAGGAAATTCAGTGGAAATAGGCATATTAAAAATTACCTCAAGAATGGAGCTTTTTTTTTCCTTTCCTTTTTTTCCCCCCTCCCACTAGTTATTCCAGCTTGCCTTTTCATCCATGCCCAAAAGGATGCAGCCTGATTTGAAGCACACTCCGGAACAACTGGCTACATAGTTGTAGGGTTTACTGAGAAGCAAGAATCTGATTTGGGACTGAATCTGGGGATGGGTATGGGACTGACATAGTCATGCTTCTGTTTAGGTGGAACTTCCTGTTGGTCAGATAAACCTCATGGAACTGACAGTTTATAAAATCAGATGAGGTTTTTGATGAGATTTTTGATGAGATGCATCATTATTTTTAAATATTCTTATGTTAATAGACACTACTGATAATGTATCATCCTTAAAGCAATTGTTTCATTTTTGAGTCTTTGAGATACTGCTTTTTCTATTTCAAAATCATGGTAATGTCTTTGCTTATTGTTTAAAAAGTCTCTAGAGTACAAGTGAATCTGCTGAGAAAAAGTTGCCTTTATTAAATGAAGTTAAATATTCAAAGGAAACTATTGAAATGTGAAAATACTATTTTCTACCACTTGTTTATAGGCATCTAAGTATAGGTATTCCTTTCATTTCTGAGTTTGTTTAGAAGTGTGATTGAAAGTAGGTTTTTTTTTAGACATCTTTCTTAGAAAAGAGTAGAGGCTCTGACTGATGAAGTTTGCCAGATTTTCTGTGGCAGTTTAAGATGCTCCTGCCCCAGCTGCAGAATCAGCAGAACAGCATATGCAGTCCCTGCTGGCCCACAATCCAGCATCCTAGATTCAAAGAGTTGATGAATGTGACTGAACTGTGAACAGCACAACGTGTTTTCTGCCAAGTCCATTACTGGGGAGTACACTGCCAAGATTTACCAGAGCTAGTTATTTAAACTAAAAATAAAGAGGTTTATTAGAACAATCTCTTTTGCCATTTCCTCAGCCTGAACAGGCGATCTGAAAGCCTAAATTTATTTCTGCCATTAGATTTACACAGTTATCAATGATTCTGTCCAATCTTGTCTTTGAATCAGGTTACAAATTATAATCTCACATTTGGAAATTGATTTTTCCAGCAATAGGATTTCAGTAATTCACAGTGAAGTTTGGTATGGCCAGTATCTTGCTACTACTTAAACCTATACTATGATTGGTCAGTCCTGCCTGCTAAGAAGTGCAGCCAGGGTCTTTACACAGCTATGGTTGGTACAAAATATGATACTGTCAGGTCAGTGGGAATTATTTGTACTTTTTATCAGAATCTGTCATGGATGCTTAATACTTCCTTTCAAAATACGATATACGCCATATATAATGTTTTGGCTGTCTTATTTGTATCATTTGCTTGCAAAGTCCTTGCCCTATGATACTTCACTGTAAAGTGCTTTGGGTTATCTCAGTTGTGAAATTTAAATCATTATTAGGAGATTGCTAGCACTTCTGCTTTTCTTCCAGAGTTATTGATGGCTTGGAGACCCTGGATGAGCTAGAGAAGCTGCCTGTGAATGAGAAAACCTACCGACCTCTAAATGATGTTCGCATTAAAGATATTACAATTCATGCCAACCCTTTTGCTCTGTAGCCAGAGTGCCTCGACACATTCTTTAGAGACTGGTCAGATCGACTGCTGGATTATGGGGTTTAAAGTGTCATTAGAAAGCGTTATGTGAGCTGGATCGTACCTTTGTTCATTGAATGCAGGATTTTCAGGAGTTGTGAGATTGAGTTGTCACAGAGGAGTCTTGTGACAGCCTTAGAAGCCTGTTTTTCCAGAGTATCTTCCAGGATTTTTATTTTAAAACATTGCTTTTTATACTTGTAAAATAAGAAAAGACTTTGAAAAATATATATTTTTTTGCAAATCTTTGTTTTTTTGCCTTATCTTTCTTAGTGATACTATGTTGAAACAATGTCCTTTGCTACAATTTCCTACTACCACTTTTCTGAAACTTTCTCACATAAATTCTGACCTTCCTTACTTTACTGGTTTTTAGAAAACTGAGATATGCAATTTTTTCCCCTAGGCGAGAGCAGTGTCATAGATGAAACCTCTCTCTCCTAGAGGATTAAAGACCTTGTTTAGAGGAGTGCTTGCTCTTGTACTGCTGTGTTCGAACGGTAACCTCTTCAGCCTCCCCAGAAGGTGGATTTGAAACAATCGCTTCTGCCTCTGGCACAGTGCTTTTGGTATGAAAGAGTAAGTGTTTGTGTCTTTACATAGCTGTTGATCGAAACTAGGTAACCACGGATTTACTGTAACTTGTTTTTCATCACTTTCTTGCACAAACAATAGGGGGTAAACGCAACAAAGACTGGTGACAAAAAGACTGGTCAGACTTCTAATTAAGGATATCCTGATACACCCAAAATAATCAAAGGTACTGTGGCCAAGGTGATGTTGAACAAATAAGAGAGGGCTGTTGTTTGGTCTTATTTGAGACCAAGTGTTGGACTCAAATAAGAAAGTCTGCAAGAAGGTACAGAGTTATCTGAATATTGACTGTTCAAGAGGAAAAATAAAATACATGCATACATATGTGTGTGTGTATATTGCTGATCCTATGCTCAAGTCACTTAGTATAGTAAGCATAAACTGACTTAAGCAGGGAAAAGAGTCATTTGTACACGTCAAAAAAGCAGTTCTCCACCGTGGACATACTGGAAAAAGCAGAATGTTCTACTCTTCCTTGTAGATTTAAAAAAATGCATTTTGGCATCAGTTTGTTTTCATAAAGCAGGAAAAAATCAACTCATTTGCATAGAGGTTCACTTTCTGACTGTACTACGTAGAGGTGAGAGGGTGTATTTCTAGTTCCAGCGTGCATGAGAGACCTGGACAGGAGAGAGTACCCACAGTTTCTGCATCCAACTCCTACCATTCTGGACTTCTTCCCCCAGTCCTCTTTGGACTCAGTCAACATCACTTAGCAAAGTCCATTCTCATATATATGCCTTGTAATCCTTGGGAAGTCCAGGTCCAGCTGACTTGCAGTCTGCTTCAGACCAGTATTTCCCATTTGGAGACTTTGCCTCTTAAAGAGGAGAACTTAACTGCAAGAGAAAGGCAAAGGTATGCCAGATTACTGCGCTGTTAATGAGCAGAGTTAATCAGTATCCTCTGTCTGGGACAAAGTTTCTATATTTTATATGGAGTGTTGCTTAAAGCTCCTAGCCCTTGCTGCAGACTTAATACATTTTACCGTAATATTTTAGGCAGTCAGGTAAAGGATTTAATTATTTTAGCTCTGTGCTCTTTCTGTCTCTTCCATGTAACCAGTGGTAATAGCAAGTAGACAGAAGCATGCAACTCTGTGTTTGACTGCCACATGGACACTACTGCCATGCAGAAGGAAGAACATACTGGAAACTTTCCTACAGTGCAAAGGAACCAGTAATTTAAAATGCTGACTTCTGGCACTGAACTGGAAACAGTTTCAGGTCTATTTTTTTCTCCTCCACAAAAAGAATGCTGTTGTATAGAATGTGTGAAATACAGGGACACCAAGCAATTTGCTCTCTGGAGGATACATTAAATTTAGATCCTTTCTTTTTCATCTAAAGCTGGGTATCGAAAGGAGAGTGATCTTCTGGGACGGGATTACATCCTAACTTATAAAAATTGTATTATGTCTATTTTCCTGTTTGTGGCTCTGAACTTCTCCCAGGTTCTCCATGAGAATCTGGAACACAACAGGAAAATAATGGTGGGGGTTGGTCCCATCCATTTGTTGAAGAGAAAGCAAGGCAAGAGAGTAGGAAGTTGCCCATCTGTGGAAGTGTGTGATTTTGTGGGTGGTTGCTGGGTACAGCATATGTGCAATTTAGTTCTTGCACACAGTCAGCTGTTGTGTCACCAGCTGTTTGGACTTTTGTGACACGTATAATCCTTTAAATAGCAAAAATGTTGCAGACAGTACTGTTCTTATTGCTGTCGACTTGTACTTTATAAACTCCTCCATTTACTTCCATCAGTCTGGTCCTTTATCACAAACACTGCAGCCACAAGGTGAGTTCTGTCGAAATCAGTCTAGCCATGCAAAGAAGAATATGTACATTAATACAACAGTCTTGCATTATGACTGTGATGGAGGGTCTCACCATGTATATTCTAGATTGTCTTTGACCTTTGCTAGCATTAGCAAAACAATAGGTAAAGTTGGTGTTAGAAGTATGTCATACCGGGAGCAGTACTTAGTCTAAGCTGGAGAGCAATGGACAAAAAGAAAATAATGGTGCATTATCTATGGTCAGTGACAAGCTTGCATGTGTGATATACCTATTGTATGTTGATCACAGGGTCAGCTGGGGAAATAAAAAAACGAAGAGTGAGAAGGGTCGCTTATCAGGTGTGGAAGTGTTTCAGAAGGTTTAGTCCTTTCCAGAATAAAAAAAATCATTGGGTTTTAGGGAACTGATGTGTATAGGCCGTTATAGTGTTTCAGGACTGTGTTATCCTTAGATGCTCTTTTTCCACATAAATTAGATTACACATGAGATGTTTGCTTATTATGGGTTTTGGAGAACCAAATTTCAGGTGTAATGCTTGGTTAGCTCTGCTGAGGTGACAACTGATAGGTGGGTGATGGGCTTGAAAGCTGCTTCTGAGAGAGGTGGTGGCTGAAGGGCTGCAGCAAGGCACGGTGAGGTGAAAGGGGTGGCTGTGACTTAAGCTGCCATGTGTGCAGTAGTAGTGAGCAGCAGAGGAAGCAAGGGTTAGTTTTGTGGGAGGGTTTGATTCTGGTTTGGGGTTTTTTTTTTTATTCTGTGGGTATAGAAGACTGATGCGTACATTACTTGAAGAGTTACATTTAGTTTGTTTGTTTTACAGTGGGTATTTATGTTCTGTCCAGACTTGAGAACATGACTAAAAGCTAGTAAAAGATACCACGAGACATCTGGGGGGAGGGAAGAGGCATTCGACTATTCGGAAATGTTTTTTATGCCAATGATTTACAGAGATCTCATTCATTTGTTAAACCTCTGTTGATTTAAAGCTGACTGGGTATATTGAGAGCGTCTAACAATTTGTCTAGGGAATTACAGAGACAACAGACTTCATCACCAAGGGCAAAAATGATGATTTAGCAATTCAGAGTCTTACAGAAAAGACCAATCTTCTGGCAGTCATTCTTAAATGAGGGTTAGATTTTTTTTTTTTTTTTTTTTTTCAATATCGCATTCCTTGTCTTCCCAAGTTCTTGGCAGGAAAATGGTTGAAGGTTTTGCATAGTTGGTTTACTTATGTGAAAGCACGTTAACTGCGCTACCTGATGAGGCACACAGGGCTACCCTAAAAGGTTGTGAGCGGGTGAAATGCACCTGTATCTGCCCGAGGAGCAGAACTGGGAGAGCAACGGGCTTTCCTACCACGCAGTGAGGCGAGGGGACAGTTACCGCTCCTGGGAGCGGTACCAGCAGCCGGGGCGCCGTGGGACGGCGGTGCCCGCGCAGTGCCCAGCCCCGCTGAGGGCGGTCCGTACCCAGGGTGGCCGGTGGAAGGGGGCCAGTGTCCTTGACACCTCTCGGGAGGGCCGACCGGCTGACAGGGCCGGCGAGCCCCCCCGCCGCCTGCGGGCGGGGGAGCGGGGTGTGGCGGGGCGGCCCCGCCCCGCCTTGTGACGCCGCGGGTGTGCTTCTGACGCGCCGCCGCACTCCAGAAGGATCCTAGCAACGCCATTTTGTAGCGGGCCGCGCGGGTAGAGGGTCGGCAGTTGCGGCGTGGAGCGCAGCGGCGGCTGCCGGCGCGAGCGGCGGCTCCCCGGAGCCGCGGAGGTGGGGGCGCTGCGCGATGGTTGCGGCGCGGTGATTGCGGCGGGGTGCCGCCGGGCGGCGGGGACGAGCCGAAGGACGGCGCTGGGCCGGGCCGCCGCCGAGGGGAAGGCGGGGCGGAGGGGAGGGGAGGGCGCCGCTGGGGTGCGGGGGCAGGAAGGAGGTTGTCTCCGGCCGCGGGGGGCGGGGAGGGCGGCCGGTGTCTCGGCTCGTCCCCGGCGGAGCGGGCGGGTCGGGTGGCCGGGGCGCTCGTCCGCCCCCGCCTCCCCGCGGCCGCCATGTTCTCTGCCCGCGCCTCGTTCCGCGCGGAGGGAAAATGGCTTCGGTCGCTTTGGCGGGGGAGGCCGGCGCTCTTTCCCGTGCCGCTGCTCGGCGTCGAGAACGGGGCCTCTCGCCGGAGCAGGGGTTTGGTGGGCCGCGGACCCCCGGCCGCCCGGGGCGGGGGTGGGCCGGGCCCGGCCCGGCCCGGCGCGGCGCCCCGCCCCGCGTCTTCGCGCTGGGTGTGCGGGGGGCGCGGGGTTGCCCTCCCTTGGGAAGGGACAGGGCCCCGCACCGCCCGGCCGCGGCGTCCCGGCGCCCTCGGCGCCCGCGTCCCGCTTGGTAGCGTCGCCCTTGCTGCGGAGCCCGGACGCGTCGGTCCGAGACGCAGCTTGTGAGCTAGAACCGATTTACGATTGGAGAGTAAAATAAAAGACGACGTGTGTAGTGAGTTACTTACCTTTTCGAGCTAAGTAACTAGGAGTTGGGTAACCTAAGTTTTATTGTCATTTTGGCTTAGCGCTAGGAATTCTCAGGGAATCTATAGAAAGAAGCACGGCGAAAGTTCATGACGGGTTCCTTGAAGTCTTCAAAAGCGCACTGGGCGATATTCGTATGCCCTTTTTAAGTACACGGAAGCCTTCCTTTTTCCTAGCATACGCCCCTTTCGGTGCCTGAGCAGCTTTGCAGAAATAACATGCACTGTATGTGTTTAGTGTCTGAGCCGTGATACTTCTTTTTAAAATGTTTTGTAAGAAGTAGGTTATTGGTTTATGTTCCCCTATCAGAAATGGTTGATTTAAAAAAGCTCTGGAATTAAAAAATAACGTGCAAGAAACAGCAGAGAAAAAATGAAAATTGGGTAGTTGAGGAAAAATGCAGTCTTCATTATAGTGTTAATTTGATAATTAATGGCTTTGAAAATGAATTACTTGTCTATGGGATGTAATTCAAAGAGTAAAATACCTTTGTTACAGATGCGGCATTCCAGGCGAACTAATTATCCTGACTGGGATAAAAAAGAAAGTCCGGATCACAGAAGATGTGACAGTGCTAGTAAGAGAAAGAAGAGATCATTAAGTGCTGCACAGGAGAACAAGCACGGCAAACATGATCTTTCTAAACTTCCTGATAGGTAAATAACTTTTTGACTTCTGATATCAGCAAGCATACGTTTTACAATTTTATTATTCTCATCAGGTCATCTGCTAATGTACTCATTTTTGAGTTGGAGATATTTCAAGACAGATGTCTTACAGCTTAAATAGCTGTCTTGACAGGGCTACTAGAATTATTTTAATTGTTTTATTTGATCCTTTGTTTGTAGTACCGAAACCAAATCTGTAAATGAAAGAGACCATAATGAACGACGCTATGTTGAAGAATACAGAAACGAGTACAACCAAGGATACGATACTGGGCATCACAGTAGCAAATCATCAGGTCATAGTGGGACAAGTAGTTACAAAAGGAAATACAAGACACCTCACACTACCTGTCATCATCATCATTCACAGGTGGTGTGACCAATTTTAATTTAGGATTTTTTTATTTTAAGATAGTCATCTGGGCAGTAGTAGTTGAGTGTGGGGTTTGGGGAATTCTGTCAATAATAGTTTATTATTTTAGCTAATATTAGTAGATTATTATTTTTGCTAGGATTTTATTTCCTTCAGTGAAAATGTATAGTTTGTAGGTATGCTTGTGATACCACAGAATGTAGTCTTGGTATTTGTTCATTGGATGTATTTGAGCAGAGTAATAACCATCAATTGGAATACTTGAAATACAGGCATCGCTTTCATGCCTTCAAAATTTTTATTATGACAAGCATTTACTTCAGCCCTACTCAAAAATTCAAGCACAAGCTTTTAGTCAAAAGCAAGTTGAAGTGTCACTGAAATAGCAAGGAGATAATGTCACATTTTTACTTTTTTTTTTAAATCTGTTTAGTAAGGTGTTTTAAGTATTGCTGAAAAATCTGTAGAATCAGATATGTATGATGTCTGCCCACTAGCAGGGCAGTTTTTCTGATTTCTGTTAATATAAAACTCTTAAAAAAGCTGAAGATTTGGTTTATAATTTAAGATCTTCAGCTGAGACAGCCTAAAGTAAATGTTTATACTGTGTATGATTTAAAAAAAAAAAAAATTCTTATCAAATACTCAGACCAGTGATTTAATCTCTATTACTTAAGATGGGTATTTTAATTTGGCCACAAGGCTATTTTTTTATATATATAGAGAGAGAGATATATATATATATATAAAAGATAATTATTAAATTCTTTTGCTTTAAAAAAAAATATGGTCACTGAAATCTTAAGGTAAAATTCAGTGAACCAATCTTTTAAAAGAAAAACAATTGTGTTGTAATTTTTTGTTGCCTTGCCACTTTGAGTATCTCATCTGAAAATCTGTTCCTTGCCATGTTTTTCTCCTGTAACATAAACTATGTGCCCTGTGAATTTCCGGGGACTGAATTTGAAATTGCTCCTGCCAACTGTTTGTGGCCTGGCGTGTATCTGAATGCCTGAATATCTCCCTGCTGAATGAATTTCGTATTCTGACCTGAATTCACTCGGGTTTATTGATTGGCTGGACGATCTTGGTGCCGTTCCAGAAGAGTCATCGAAGGAAAAGATCCAGGAGTGTAGAGGATGATGAGGAGGGTCACCTGATCTGTCAGAGTGGAGACGTACTAAGTGCAAGATGTATAGAATATTTTTCAAAATTTATTAACTTTTCAGATAGAATAAGTTCTTTTAGAGTAAGATGTGAGGGGGCTTTGGAAGTCTTTTCTTTCTGTCTTGACTTTTTTTGTTTGGGGGTGGGGATTGTTACTCTTTTTCTGTAGAACTTAAATATTTTTCTTTTTTCTTTTTCCCTCCCCCCCCCCCAAAATAGTAAATGAAGTTAATGAACCTACTAGAATGAGACCCCTGTAAATGTGCCTTGATGAGAGTTGTGCAGTAACATCTCTCAAACTAGATATTTACAATTTAAAGCAGCGCAGTCTAGAATAGCGTCAGTGATAGTACTTAGTCTTTTTGTTTTATTTTTCTTTGTTTGCTTGTTTAATAGCTGAGTAAGTTCACAACTTCTGTTACAGAGAGTTCTTTTCTTTATAGATGAGGTTGTTGCTACTTTGGGTGAAGGCGCTTTTGGAAAAGTAGTGGAATGCATCGATCACAAAGCGTAAGTCTTTAATTAAATACATGTAATTTTTCTTACCAGTGCTATCTCAGTGTGGTTCATGAAGGGCTTCCTGATTGTATCAGGTGTTACCTTTACTTCTCACATGCTGCTCTGTGTATTTCTTTAAGGCTGCTGCAGTTCCCAAACATAAATGTATGTTGGTACATCCTGCTAAAAACAGCACCCAGACACAAGGGTTGTGCAGGACTGGTGGATGAGGCAATGGGCGCGTCTCCTGCAGGCGCACCCCAGCCTGGCAGGGGTCGAGGGCTGATGGGGGAGGTGGCCTAGACAATGTGGGGTGAAGCTGCACCCCCCCCACTGGGAAGTCCTGGGGCCTGCACCACCCCAGCTCTGAATAATGAGCAACATTTCTGACATCATGTAGTTTACCTTGAAGTATCATCTGTGATGATGCAATGCCATTTGGGTTCTAGCAGCGAGCATGTTATTAATCAAGAATGTATTTTGTATTTGATGGCAGTTTTGCTGTGTGCAAAACAGTATGAAACTACGTTGTCTTTCTGGTCACTGTAGAAGGCATTTGACACCTGAGTTAAGTTACGTTTTTTACTACTTAAATGACTGAAGGCAGCTTGTCATTTTTGACTGACGGTTGTGTTAGGCTGCGATATGTGAAGTTTCTCCAGTGCTAGCCCAGCATACATAAATACAAAGGGAAAGTAAATGGGGCTTTTCACCTTTAAGAATAATACTGATAAATAAGGTATTATTGAGTGTGTTTTCAAAATTTAAAGATTATAGTGTGTTTGTGCAGAGCTGAACCTTGATTTTATTAAGTCAGTATGTACTTAAAAAAACACCTTTTCTGATGAGGTTGCCATTGTGGGTGATAATTACTGAATATTCTTAATTAAAACTAGTCATTGTTCTCACCACTTTTAAAACCTGTCTTTTCAGGGAAGACAGACACGTAGCTGTGAAAATAGTAAAAAATGTTGATAGGTACTCTGAAGCAGCTCGTGCAGAAATACAAGTACTGGAACATTTAAATGCATCAGATCCCACCAGTAAATAGTAAGTATACAAAGCTGACTGTACTTCGTTTTGGCTTTGATTTCTGTGACATCGCTTTCTGTAACGTATAACCTATATATCTGGGTTACACAACTTCCTGTTGCGATTCATGTGTTTTCCTGCTTTTGCAGTTGCTGTGTCCAGATGTTAGAATGGTTTGAGTACCATGGACATGTCTGCATTGTTTTTGAGCTACTGGGGCTCAGCACCTATGACTTCATTAAAGAGAATGGCTTTCTGCCATTTAGACTGGACCACATTCGACAGATGGCGTATCAGATCTGCAAATCTGTGAACTGTAAGTATGTTTCTTGTTTGCTTTATTTGTTAAATTTTCTTCAAGGAATTTGCTAATTATACTTGTTATTTTGCAGTTCTGCATTTGAACAAGTTGACACATACAGATCTGAAACCAGAAAATATTTTATTTGTGACGTCTGACTATGTAGAAGAGTATAACCCCAAACTGGTAAGGTCCTGTCCTCTTCCCCGCTCCCCCTTCAGCCCTTGTCTGGGTTTATTTGGTCACTGGCACCCCACTGTGTTTCATTTCAGAAATGCGATGAACGCACACTAAAAAATCCAGCCATCAAAGTTGTGGACTTTGGAAGCGCAACATATGATGATGAGTATCATAGCACTTTGGTGTCTACAAGACATTACAGAGCTCCTGAAGTTATCCTAGGTCAGTAGAAGTCTGTTAGCCTCATCTTCTGTGTGAGACTTTTGGCATGCTATTGAATAGCATACAACAGCAGTGTTGAGCTGTTGAACTCTTTGTAGCTTGCTATGAACACAAACCTTCTGAATCTTTTTCACAGCACTGGGATGGTCACAACCATGTGATGTTTGGAGCATAGGATGCATTCTCATAGAATATTACCTTGGATTCACAGTATTTCCGGTAGGTAACTAAGAACCTCAAAATGATGCAGCATCTATAATGTTCCTCAGCTTGATGAAAATATGCTACAGAGAGGTGAGGACCAAGGGGAATCATCTGTACAATAAATTAAGCTGCATTTCTCTGTAATGCCAAGTTGAAGAGAGCAGACAATGTAGGCACAAAGGAATTTCCTCAGCAGCAGATTTCTACAAGTTGCACCTGTTTACATTTGTAATTTACAAGCCACACTAGTAACAGATGTAGCTTCATCTATCACCATCAGCAAATACTACTCAAATACCTGAATTCTGTCATCTTGACAATATTGCTGAACCTTGAAATTTATGAACAAAGGAAAAAAAAAAATATAAGGCAGGGTAAAGGGAACACAACTCCAGTACATAGTAAATTATTTCAGGAAACGGATGACTACAACCTCTCTTTTTTTCCTTAATCTGAAACTGATTATTGGTTGCAGGGTACAGTCAAAAAGGAAGTGAGGTTAGATTGTGGTTCTTGGTAACTCCCTCTAGCAATGAGCAAACATGTCTCTCTCCATTTCCCTCCAGACCCATGACAGCAAAGAACACCTGGCAATGATGGAGCGAATACTGGGGCCTTTGCCAAATCACATGATAAAAAAAAGCAGGTAATTGCATTTTTCTGTACCTAGACTGCTATAGTTTAGTTTAAATATTTTCAGATTTGGCTTAATAGCAAATTTTTAAAGAAAGTTTAATAAACTCAGATTCATCCTTCTATTTAACAAGCTGGCCACTCTTGTGGAATAGTCCCAGCTCATTTCCCAAGTTGAGAACAAACATGCTGATAAACTTCTAGTGAAGGGACAAAACAGAATCTTGGAATAACAAACTGTGGTCTGTTTGTTTAAGGAAACGCAAATATTTCCATCATGACCGGCTGGATTGGGATGAACAAAGTTCTGCTGGTAAATATGTCTCGAGGCGCTGTAAGCCACTGAAGGTAAGATGACAGAGGGAGAATGCTTTTGGGGGAGAGGAGCTTTAAGTGCAATTAGGAGAGTAAAGAGAGACATGTTTTCTTGTTTCCTTCACAAAGGCATTCATGACCTGCCATGATTCTGACCACGAGGACCTCTTTGACCTCATTGAAAAGATGTTGGAGTATGACCCAGCCAAGCGCATTACTCTTGAAGAAGCACTGAAACATCCTTTCTTCTTCCCACTGAAAAAGGAAAAAAGAGCGCTCTCTCCTATAGCTGAGCAGGCTGACGCAGATGTCAGTCCACCAAAGAAATATAAAAAACGTTAAATATTTATTGTGTACAGTTATTTTGTAAATGCCCTATTTTGTATTATGACTTTTTGGATACTGAAGTTTAACCCAGCTGCTGGCATAAAACTTAAGAAAAAGATACTGATGAACCTGGTTCCATTTCCTCAGTAAATAAAAAAAATCTCAGGACACTTGTACTTTTAACACATGGAAAAGAACACCCTCTATAAAATAGGCCTCCTAACAGCAAGTATTACTTCAATAATGTTTTATTCAACTGTCATTGGAATAGCAAAAGACCTAGGACTTTTTATCTTATAGTGTCACTGGTACTTCCTTTTTGGGTAAGAGAACAGAGACAGCCCTTGTGTAAGGATGGCCTTTATTTGTTTAAAAAAAAGTTACAAAGTAAGGAAGATCGCTGTGATATTGAATAGATTGCATTGTGATCACCAAATTTTAATTTATTTTAGTAGGTATACTCTGGTTACCAGTATTTCAGTTAATGCTCATTATTAGCTTAAACAGTATAGATGTCACTCTTACCAAATCTTTCTTGAATTATGAGGTGTCCTGAGACTTTCCATTAATTCAGAGTTTCAGGGAGCAGATAAGCTGTTTGGTTTAACATGTCAACTGTCTGCATAAAATAATCTCTCAGCTTCAGGGGGGAGGGGGTAGAGTTTAGTCCACCTTACCTTTCAGCAGTCATGCATTTACAGAGCAGCATAAGCAAGCTGCCCCCTGCCCCAGCCCTGCTAGCAGCATAGGCCAGGGCTCTAGAAAGCTGTTGGGCAGCAGTGCATGGAACAGCACTGCTTGTGCTTCCATGAGAGAAGTGGCAAGACTCCTCTAGAACTGATGCCTCACTGTAAGGCAGCCAGACAGCCCCTCAGGGACTCAGGCCAGCAGGCTCAGAGATGCCACTCTTCATGCCCCACCACAGTTACTGTTCACTGCCACCAGAACAGCTCCTCTCCAGTAGGACACTGAGCTCCCAGGAGTGGGGCAGCTGCCTCACCCAGCAGCTGAAGAGAGGATTGCTTTATGCTGGACATACAATAAAGAGATGACAAAGTCCTGGGGGAGATGGACAACCACCTATGGAACAGGGTTATTTGGAGAAAGTGGTACGGACTGAAGTGTCACACCGAGTTACCACACAAGCCATGGCCTCTTCCTTTTGGAGGCTTTTTATAGTTTAATTTGCAAACAGAACTGCCATAAATCTCATTCACCATATCATGTCTACTCAAATATAGATAGAAAACCCAAGGGGTAAAATGGATTTCATTGTGGAAGGCCTTAAATTACATTATTACAGTAGAAAATACAGGAGGTAGAATATAACTGAAAGGACAAATGCAGGTTAGAGTCAAATCTATAATAGCTCTGTAAGCTACTTAAAACATGGTTTTAAAAACTAAACCCAGTATTTCAATAACTATAGAAAACAGTTAAAATAAATTGCCATGAGAGCCCTTATATCATGCTTGATACAGGGAGGTAGGATGTAAGAATCAGAAGGACGCATGAGACATGACACTTATCTACAGCTCCTGTTTACTTTACTGAGGACAGTTTCACAGCTCAGTCACCCTCTTCCGCTTCAGACTCCGACTCTGGAACAGAGGGACACCTTGTCAACAAGCTGCCAGCAGGTCAGCCCCCCCCCCAGCCCCCGAGTTCAGCTGCTGCCCTGCATCCTGCATCCTAGCTGCTATTGGATCCACAAGGATTTCACCAACAAGCTTTTCTAGCCAGTACTGGGGGGCACACCTAGTCTCAGAGGGCCAATTAACACCCCCCCCCCCCCCCCCCCCCCCCGAAACAAAGCATTATTGCACTAAGGTTCCCAAAATGAACAAGCTCAACTTCTGAGCTAAGCTGCTTGGTTACCTTCTTCAGCATTCTTGAGCCATTCGACAAACTTTTTCATTTGCTCCAGAAAAACGCTCTTTCCTTTTGCAAGATGCGCATCTTTATACCACTTCAGGATGGGTTCTTCGCTCAGAACTTCAGCTGTAAGATGTGCAAGAGCAGTATTAACACAGCACACCACTGAACACCAGCTGCTGAGAACGCCTGACAGGGGGCCTTTGCTTCCTCCCCTAGAAGCATCACCATATATAGTCCCTTCCCTGGATATGGCTGGACATACGTGCACCAGGAGTGCCTCCTATTTTAACATTCTGAGAACCATGCATTTCAGATCAGCTGCTGGGAGTTTCCTGAGCACTCACTGCACCTAGGAGCTGCACTTTCACTCCCACTAACAGCCTTGAGTATTTCATAGCTATTAGAGTACGTCACCTCAATGGAAAGCTTCAGTCAATAGCTAAGAACAGATGCAAATTCTTTAAAGCCCAAAGCACACCACAGGAAATGTTTGGTTTTTAAAATTTTACAATTGCAACATACTCTTCAGTTTAACAAGTTTCCTTATGTTCCTGTGGTGTTTCCATAGGTGCGCAGCATGTTTTTCAGTTACACCTTTTAACAGCCATTTAACAGAGAGCCTAGAGCACTCCAGAACACCTTGGTGGTCTCAATCTCTGGCTGTTAAGAGTCAGTGTTCAGACAGAGAACTAAGAAGAATACACTATCATGTCTCTTTCCCTAACTTAAAAGGGCCAAAGACCCTTAAAAATCTATATTCAGCTCCTATCTACGAGAACTCTTAAAATCTAGTAGACAGGCAGGATCCATGTCTAGAGAAGTATTTCCCCATGTACCAAGGACAGCCACATCCACCATTACATTTTACTGCTCCATCTTTGCAAAGAAGAGGTAGAACATTCTTCAGCCCATGAAGTACGATGTTGTAGCACTGATCTTCCCTAAAGGTCTTACCAGGACTGAAGCATTCTGCAAATACAGGCCTTAAAAAAAAAGAAAAAAACCCAACCAAACAAAAACAACCCCCCAAAACTACAACCCCACAGAAGTTACCTTTATAGAAGAGCACCACTATTTTCTGGAAGGCCTTCATGAAGTGAATGTTGTCATAACAGTACTCCTGAATCTTCAACAGAAGAGTCAGCTCTGACTGACCTTGGGTAGTAAAGGCAGCAAGTAGAGGGCTGTATTGCTGTAACAGGAATGACAACTTGGCACATACTGAGCACTTCACATTTATCATTCGACTAGACTGGTTTTACACAGTTTCCATCAGCCACTGCTTAGAAATTTGCAACCCCTGCCCCACCTGAGCGTGCTTGTGCAGAAGTTATACTGCTTTTGCCTCAGTAACTTGGACTATAATACCACAGTTACAAGGGGCACAATTCCCTGTCTAATGCTGTCTTTGCATCAGAGGCATTGTAGGTCTTAACTCATTTAAAAGGGAACTGGAGACAGAGGGAAGCCCGAGCCCTACCCAGCGGGTGCCAAAGTCTACACTTCAGTTACAATACCTTCAAGTGCTTAATGGCTTGCTCTGCTACCAGCTCCTCCTTTTTGTTCCATTCCACTGTGCTCATTACACTTGACCAGATTATGGCTACCACAGTCTGTTCTGAGATGTTGTTTTTCTTCATCTCCTCCTTCACGTACAAGATTATCTGCCAGTTACAGTAAGAGTCAGCACATATGCCACATACAGCGCTAAGCAAAATTAAAACTTCTGTTCTAAAGGTAACCCAGAAGCCTTCAGAACCACAAACAACCCCCTTGATCATACAGCAGGATTCAGGACATTAAGGAAAGACTACAAAGCTAATACCAAAACACTCTGGTCCTAATGTTAATTCTTAGTGAGAGCTGTATGTTTAAGTTCAGTATTTAATTAGGCATATCTCTTCTTCAGATTAGTATTAAAGGCTATTGTATTTCAGGTAATTTGAGCTAAGTTCCTACCAAAAAAAAAAAAAATTTTTTTTAAAAAAAGCAGCACACCACCTTGTCTACAGACAAACACTTACATCCTTGAATGGATCTCCCCGTGACATCTGCTCCTGAAGTTCTTTCTGCAGCTCCTTCCGAGCCCCTATGGTTTGCTGGTTCCTAACATATTCTGAAAGTTCTTTTAGTCCCGCTTCAGTGAAGTACTTGGAGAAGTGTTCAACACTTTGTTTGTTGGCTGGGAAGAGTTCCTGAAAACAAAGTTTACAAAGTCTTTCACAAAAGAAATGCATGTTGAGTACTTTGCTGGTAAATGCTATTTACTAAACTGCCTTAAGTAGTACATCAGTAATTTCAGTGGTACTCACCATCAGCCTGTTATCCATATTTACTTTACGAAGACTGACAGCCACTGCATTAATATCTTTCTCATTTATCCAGGATTTGAACAGCTTGACTGCAAAAGCTGCAGAAACACCTGTGCAATAGGAGTAGTACTATTACTACTGAAATTCAAAACAAAGGGAATCATAAGGCCTGAGAGTACACAGCACCTAGTTTGTCAGACCCCTGTTCAAAGCAGCAGCAGCGGTGCTCTGAGGCAGCCCTAGCACCATCTGCAGTACCTCTGCCTGAGGACACTGCAGCCTCCGGCATGTTGGACTTTCCTTACCATGCAGCATCACGAAGGCTTCCCTGTACTAAACTCAACTCTCCTTGCTGCATTTTAGGAAGGAACCTAAAGACATGACATACCTTCTGCATCCTGAAAGGTCCCTCTCTGAAATACAGTACTGCCTTGCTGGGCAACACTAGTGACAGCAGCCCCCGGTGTTACACAGGGAAGTCCTACACACAAGCTTTCTGACAAGACTAGTTTTCTACAGTCTTAGGAAGACCCTCCAGGTTGTGAGGCAGCATGGTTACTTTTGCTAATCCTGTAGTTAATCTATTGCCAGATGAAGTTTGTGAGCTGGAAGGGTGTATTGTCCTCATGATTTCCACCTACTTGTCATGGTTCCGCCCCCCCCCCCCCCCCGACTCTCCCCTAAAGGAGGACTTGGGCAACACTTACCTTCTTTAACCAAGTTCTCATTGTAAAGACTGTTGAGAATTGACGCATTAAGTGTCCCATTGGCTAGCAGAATACCCGTCAACATGGCCAGTTTGTTCCGCTCAGACTCTGAGAACCCTTTCAGGAACAGCAGCAACTGCAAGATGAAGTAAGAAGAGGTGCCATGAAACTACCATCTCTCACTAAAGTTTGGCTACTGCCTCCATGTTAGACACTTTTGTTTCAATCAAGCTATTCAACTAGCAGAAGCACTAGTTTGCTGGTAGTCTTCTCCACTAGTCATACAAGCTAGCTGTTCTTCCATTAATAACTTAGAAGTGTTCTATTTTAATAATCCATTGTATGATATAACTCTTCTGTATAGAGTGATTAACTAACAGAATTTGAAGGTTTATTTGTCTGCTGATAAGGACCTACTTCATACCTTTTTGACTTCATCTTCAAAGCCTTTCTCCAGGTACTTGTAACGCCTGATTAGCTTGTTAAAAACCTAAAAAGATACAGAGTATTATTTTTTGCTCTGAACTACCATTTAATTAGAATTAAAAAAAAAAAAAATCAAGTTCAGTTAAGTTGGTCTGAACTCTTTAGAGCAGTTAGCTTAAAACAGTGCTACTCTATCTACCTCTTCTAGTAAGCTTCTTAAAGCCATGCATTATTTTTACCTAAACTTTCAACTACACAAACATTTCATTTTTGACCACTAAACAGTTTAAGTTAAATTGTACTCATTTGAGAACTAACCTGAGCAAATGCTTGCATGGTTTCTAGGTCTTCCTGTGCTGCAAATACACAGACATTTGTGCGTGTCATGTCATCTGCCAGGGTACCACCTGGGGCTAAAGAAAGGTTTCAGCATTAGTGGTATTACTCCCCCAGTGAGAGTACCGAGTAGTCTCCACAGTAAGAATTCCAATACCCATAACATGCAATGCATTGTCCTTTCTTGATGAACTGAATGACTGGATCACTGGAGACACCCCTACTTTTCCATCTGCTCCACTGCTCTAGTGGAACTTTAAAATCAGTAGCTTAGATATGAACACTTAAATATTCTGACCCCCTACTGCTAAGTGGATTGGCAACACATCTTGTTTACATATTGTCATGGTTTAACCCTAGCACCACGCAGCTACTCGCTGACTCCTCCCCCCCCCCCCAGTGGGATGGGGGAGAGAATCAGGGAGTGGGGGGGGTCGAGGGGGAAGTAAAACTCATGGGTTGACATAAAGACAGTTTAACAGGACAGAAAAGGAAGGGAAAATACTACTACTAAGAGAATATACAAAACAAACGATGCACAAGACAATTGGTCACCACTCACCAACCAGTGCCCAGTCAACGCCTGAGCCGCAGTGCCCCCCAGCCAACTCCTCCCAGTTTATATACTGGGCAGGATGTAATATGTAACTCTTTGGCTCATTTGGGTTAACTGTCCTGGCTGTGCCCCCTCCCAGCTTCTTGTGCACTCCCGGCCTCTGTGGACAGGGCAGTATGAGAAGCTGAAAAGTCCTTGACTTAGTATAAACACCGCTTAGCAACAACTAAAACCTCAGTGTGTTACCAACATTACTCTCATCCTAAATCCAAAACACAGCACTATACCAGCTACTAGGAAGAAAATTAACTTTATTCTAGCTGAAACCAGGACACATATTGGTAAGTTAACATGACCATATGAGCTCCTCTTCCCTTAAAGGAAGCCACTGAAGCTGCCTAACACTAGCAAGTGTCTTTTTAGTGTCTGCTGCAATACTGCTGCTTTGTAAGTAAGTGTCTTTTAAGTAACAGAGTAAGTCACAACAGGAGATGAAACACATAGAGATGCATGTTCAAAATTCAGCGCCCCAGAAATGAGCTTGAAACTTTAGTCTTGAAAGGCACTTCAGGTTTTTAGCTGCTAATTAGAAGATGCTTCTTCACCATTCCTCTTCAGTTTAATACAGGCATTTGACTGGTAGCCAGGCTGCTTCACTAACTAGGGTGAATTTCAAGTCACCAGCTCTGATGCCAGAATACCTCATCACCAATTTCTATGCCATCCTACATGTAAGGGAGATCCTTTTGTTACGCATTAGTCAGAAACATGACTTAAAGATGGAGATAAAGCATTAATGGTAATAATATTAAAAGGTGGTGAGGCAACAGGATAGATGCCAGTTTTTATTTTGGCCTTGCCTGAATAAAGGTCAAAGCTAGTCTACTTACCTACTTTTTACAGAGAGGGAGTTGAATAAAGGATCCCTGTATCACCATTAATGCAGCAATGCATTTTTCCCTTCCCTCTCAGCCTCATTTCTAGAAGGAACACTTCCTAACACAGTACACGCTGGTTATGACTCTTGAATGTAAACCCACAGATTGTAAGAAGTTGTACATTAACAACTTCAAGCAGTCATGCTCCATGTGGCAGACAAGTTTACTTACTCATGCTACCAAGCTCTTTCAGCATCAGCAAAAGAACCTCTTGCCAAAAGGAACATCACAGTGACTTCAGTCTACATAACACTGTTCCAATACACAGCTTTGAGATAAGCAGGCACATGAAGTTAAACCACTTTGAAAGCCTTGCTTTTCAGTGTTTGAGCAAGCTGCCTGACATTTCTACAGCATCAGTGTGAAGACCTCCTCAACATGCAACAGATGCATCCTCCCAAACCAGCCACCCCCACTGCAGAACTGCCATCCACAGTCTGACTGTAGCCCAGAATCAGGTGTTTCCTCTCCTCCCCCTATGCATTTAGGTCATTTGAATTCTATTTCTGTTACATTAGAGAAAATCTTCTGCAACTGCCAAACTTCTCATTTAAGTCCTCCCTCCCAACTATTGCATAACAAATGCTAAAATCGGAGACAGACCTTTTCCAGCCTAGGCAGACAACATAGAGGGTCCTCTTTGCAGCCTGTATTTTACAGGGGTCCCTGCCACCTGAACCCCTTCTCACTAAACAGTATTTAGTCAAATAGGAAATGTCTAAATCTAGAAGTACCATTTTTTTTTTTAAACTACTTTTGAACCTCATTTAGCTTCCTTTACTTCTTACCTAGTTGGTGAGCATCTGTTCCACTCTGCTCTTTACACAGTGTGCACATGAGTTTACAAGATTTTTCATCATCACGTTTCACTTCCTCAGTTCCCTGTGTTTTTTGCTGACTCAACCACCCTCTCATTTCTCGCTCCCTGACATCTGCTAGAGCCCCTGACTTCACTATTGTCAACAGCAAATGATTTATAATAGCATTTCCAAGACTAAGCACATCAGCTTCTTCTGTGAACAGTCTTACTTTCCAAAATAACAGGGCAGGGTGCACAAACCACAGGATCATGTCAGAATCTTTCAGGGCAACTCCGTTGGTCTTGCAACTACAGACCACCCACCTGAAACAAGCATTCATCCATCGCACATCAGCAGAAGTGAACTTGACTACAGAGTCAAGATCCACTCCTGGTTAAAAAAAAACAAACAAACAAAACAACCAAACAAAAACCACCCCAACAAACCTCCAATATATTTTCCTTTAAGCCAAGTTTGTACAGTTTACACTTTGAAGAATGCACACTGACTCAAGCAAAACTGCAGTAGGTTATACAGGGTATTTCTACAGTAATCTGATTGCTCAGTCAGTCACTAAGATGGTCAGATAGTTTACCACAGATAACTTAAACTCGGTTCTACACACTCAATGGGCTCCTTAGCAGAATTTTTACACTGAAAGAAAACAGTGAGCTTTTGTAGTCAAGTGAATAAAGGCTGACAGCAGCCCCATCAAAGGGACTTACCCAGCATTCCACCAGCCACCAGGATGTCAAAAAGCGTTTCGGCATAGCGGCGATAGTCAAGTTTTGCACCAGAAGCATCAAGAAACTTTGCTACTGCCTCCAAGTCAGTGCCGGTTTCGGTTAAACCTTGAATAATACAGTCCTGGAACTGCGTAGGGTCAAACCTCTCTTTTTCATCTGTAAAGACAAAGCATTGAAATAAAGTTGCCACACACAGCTGTCTGGTTTTTAAAGTTTGTCATTTCAATCTTATTAAAAACACACAAACCCAAACTTGCACTGACAAGCCTGACAACTGGTATTAACTAGCACAAATAGTGACTTAACAGCATAGTCTAAAATGAGTTTCAGTGGCCAATACAGCAGTAAGAAGTTTTACTGCTTTCACTCCCCTATTCGGTCAAGGCTGGGGGAAAGGCTATCAAAAGCTAAAACATTCCTTAATTACCCCTAATTGAATTCTTACTGTACTTTCACCAAGAAGAACAGTTGTTTGTGATCATCATTAGTTGGCTCTAACAAAGCTTACATGACTTCTCAGTTTGATTCTTATACTCCGGTTCACATGTTAAATCACTTTTTCCCTCCAAAAACAGATGCTAAGCTACATGCTGGAAGGCAATTCTTAATATGTGCCCCTACAATTTTGTACATTTGACTCCATTACTCACGTTCCATTTCTGCCCTTGGGGCCTCTCACTGTTTTGGACAAATTATTCTGACTGAAAAGCTGCGTACCATTATCACGTTAGAGCCAACTGACAAGACTTGCTTTGTGGCTATGAAGACCATCCCCTCCTCTTAATATGGAGTTAAATGAGTCTGAAGCAATTGCTTTTCCTCAAGTGCCTGGGGGAAACAGAAATCTGAGCTAATATCTTGGTCTTAAATAAACATGAAATGATGGACTGTAACTGCAGATCTATTTAGCATCCTTTGTTGTTGTTAAAGCAGAACACACGCTTCTTCACATTTGAGATGCATCAGTCGATCATAGTCTTGTTTTCATTATCGGTAGGGCTTAGTTAACATGCAACAAATCCATCCGTGTAACTAACAGAAAGCCTTAAATGGAAGAGGTCTTCAACTTTATTCATCCCATTTTGTCCTTAGATTATGCAAACCACGAGAGGAAAAGCTGCAAATCTTAGAGTGCTGACCACAACAGCTTAGCCAGTTCTGTTAGCAACCCTTCTGTAAGGGGCATACTAGTGTCCTTACATTCAAGGCAAGTATCAACACGTTGGTAACAGCTGGGTGGAAGTCTGGAAATACTGGATCAGTTATTTTCCACGCCAGATCCGTGAAGCTCATTGTTACCACAGAGCTGCTTGGAAGCCAAACTATGGTTAAATGCTTAAAAAGAGACAAAAACCTAGGACGCTAGCATTTCATCTGCTGGACAGACTAAATCCAACTCTCTCACTTCAACTGTTTCTCAAGGTGCTTTCACTTTAAAATAGGCTCTGTAAGTCAACACGTACTTCTGTACAACTTAATTACTAGTTCAATATGTACAGCACCCTTAATGCTGTCAGTTTGAGCTAGAACACTGCTAGTATATTAGTAAAATAGTATTAAACAGAAACTCTAACAGCTGTCCCCACTTCCTCTTTAGGTTTAAAAAAACACCACCAAAATCCTAAATTACTCACCACACCTCTTCAGTCATTAACTCTTCTTATGGGAGAAACTGTGCACACACAGAGATAGGCACTTGCACATCCCACACTTTGCGTGCTTTTTGGTTGGTTGGTTGGGGGGTGGGGTTTTGGTCTTGTTTTGTGTGGGTTTTTTTTTTTATTATTATTTAAATCAGGGATTCTTATAGCATTAAGGGACAATGTAACTTTTATCCAGTGGCTAACACTGAAATTCCAGCTAGGTTAGATGCTGCTCAGATGTATGTGTTAACCTGCAACAAACCTATGCTGGTGTTCCCCTGTAACTCAGGGGTACTAGGTACTTCTGCTTTCAGGCTAAACACACTCAGTACAGTTCTAGAAGGACCGTCTCTTATGCCAGGTTATCATTGTAAATTCAGCTACAGTTCTTAGTGGCAAGTATTTTTTATTAGCGCAGAGAGCACTCTAGCACCCAGAGTTAGCCTCAAGACTTTCTATCTAGCACGGTCCATTTAAAAGATTTACAAGAAGAGCATAAAGGCGTTGTTAGTTTATCACCAGAAACCGGCTTTTTACAGGGGGCCACATGCACAGCACCGACAGCGGGTACCGGCAGTACGCACACCGCGAACAGCTTACCTCTTTTTCTAGTTTTAAAACGCTGGCCTGATAGCGTCGGCTTCTGCGGCTTTTGATTATTCATAAAAGACACCCTGCAAGGAAGCAGGCACGCACCTCAGCGCGCTGACGACGGAGCCCGCCCGCCCGCTCCCAGCCCGGCCTCCCCCCCTCGGCGGCCGCTCCCAGCCCGCCCCGCGCTGCGGCGGCACCGCCTGACCCCGCGCCGCTCCTCCTTCCCTCCCCCGGCCTCCATTTTCCCCGCGGCACAGGGCCGCCCGCGGGGAGGCGCCGGCCCCCGCCGCGGCTACCCGGCACGTACCGGGCCTCCCCCGGCGGAGGCGGTGGCGGCAGGGCGTTGGCGAGACCTGCGCGGAGCCGGGGCCGGGGCCTACGCCCTGCCCGCGACGGCGCCCCTCGCCCCCGTCGCACAGCGCGGAGGAGGCGGCTTTGTTGCCGCCGCGCTCCGGTGCCCGTGCGGGGAAGATGGAGAACGAGCCCCCCCGCCTCCACCAGAGCGCAGCGCGGCCGTTACGGCCCGGCCCAGCCCGGCCTGGCGGCAGCCGGCCCCATCCGGCCGCCCCGTCCCCCGGCGGCCGCCCCCCCGCCCCGTCCCCTCTCCTCACCGACTTTAAGGCAGAGAGAAAACGCCCGAGCGGCCCGGAGCGGAGGCGGGCGCGAGCAGCGGCGAGGAGCGGCGGCGAAAGCTCTCCGAGCGGAACCAACGCACGAGGGGAGGGCCGTGCTCCGCCACGCCCGGAACGGACCATCCCGCTCCGCCAGAGAGGATGGAGGGAAAAAGGGCCAGGGAAGGGGGCCGCGCTTCCCCGGGGCCGCCTGGCTCCCAGCGGCCGGCCCGGCGCCGCGGACCCACCGGCCCTTGCGGGTCCTCTGCCTGAGGGTCTCTCCCGTCCCCACCAGCGGGGGTGCCCGCCCGCTCCCCCTCCCCCGGGAGTGAGCGCGCCCGCCCTCGTGATTTACCGTCACACGCAAGTAGCCGCCTGGTACCCGTCCCCCCGCCCCGCGCCGGCGGTGCGCGTGGATCAATCCCTGGGGGGAGCGCGGCGCCCCCTGGCGGCAGGAGGCGCCGCCCCGAGGGAGCGGCCCCACCGCATCCCCCCGGGTCGGGAGGGTCCCGCGTGGGGTCGCGGGCCGGGGCGGCCCTGCGGTGGTGCCCAGGCCGGTCCGCCGCCGGGAGAGCTGCTGTCTGGCCTGGTTTACGCTCCGAGGAGAGCGGCCCACGGAGCGGAGGCGGACAAGGAGCCCCGGGGCAGGACGGAGCCCTGGCTTTGCGTGGGGTTTCGGTAGCCCGCTGTGTGCAAGGGGGAGCTGGGGGCTGCTCGCAGCGGAGAGAGGTCTACGGCGAGCAGGGCCTGCACCCCTTGGAAAGACGTTGTCAGACTCTGAGCGTAACCGCTTGCTGCACTCAAGCAGATCCCCGCCCGGTTCCCTCGTCGGGGCTCAGGTTCAGCCCTTTCTGGGAAGGGCTCCCAACAACAGGTAGGTACAAACAAGACGACGGAGCAGAGGCTGCTCTGGAAGAGGAAGGAGTTCCCGCAAAACTGCCCTAAAACAGACCTCTAGACCAACGCTGCTCGGGCGGCAGCTTGCCCAGCAGAGAGGGGAGCAGCTGTCTGAGCAAAGCGCGCTCCCCATGTCCACCATCAGAGGTTAAGTGGTTCGGATAATAAACTGATTTCCGGTCAAAGTGCAGTTTATTTGCCTGCAAAATGTGCAAAGGCTGATGCTTGCCAGCACCATGACAGTTGTATTTCATAAATTTGACTGCGATAACACGCAGTCCATTTCCCAAGCTGCTCAAAAAAATTGTCATTTGTTTTTGTCTTTTCTGAGGGACTCCTTAAATACTCAATAGCATATTGCTCGGATGTGTAAAAACGGGAAGCCTGTGCAATCAGGCAAACAGCAGTAAGTAGAACAACTAATAGGGTATTGGCATTTTAGTTCAGGTGCGAAGGAAGACAACCTCAGAAGCACCCTGTTTGAAAACTGGGCCCCATCAACATCAAAGGGAGTTTTGCTATTGACTTCAATATCTTAAGATTTCACTCCTAACCTTAGAATTATTTGTTCAGCAGAAACGTGGCTTTTGAAGGGGAAAATACCAATCAATATATTATATTCTTTCCCATGCATCAGATTATTTACCAAGACCTCTAAAGCTTCCTGCCTGGGTAAATTGACTGTGTTTTAGAAGGGCTGATGACTTAATTGATTAAGTTTAGAAAAATCAGACTCGTAAAACAGCTTTAGACAAAGCTTATGTCAAGCCATTTTTCTTGTTTGTTTAAATATAGAGTAACTGGCAGAAAATCTGCTAGCCTAGACCCTCTTCTCACTTTTGAATGGATTAGATATTCCAGTTTCAAATTTGAGAAGCTGTTTCATATAATTTACTTGATGTGTGTATCAGAGGGATCAGAAATGTTAATTACTACTGCATTAAATCTATGCCCAGATTGTCTGTTCTTTATTAGCATTCACGTTACGTGCTGTACAAATATATATACAATATATATAAAAAGAGCACTCTATTCCAAAAGGCGCATTTGACCGTTCTTTCATTTGTGCATTCCTCCAAATAAACCTGGTTTTCAGTAACTATCAGAGCTTCTGTATATTTACTAGATCTCTCTTTTTCTTATGTGGGGAAGTTATAAAAGCTCATGAGGCTTTACAGTTTTAGTCTCACACCTGCTGTGCTATTAGGTCCTGGATTTGCTATTACCATTGTAAGAATTTCTTCTTTCCTCAGATCCTGATAATAACATCACCTTATAAAAACTTCATGTATTGTAGTCTCTACAGACAGAATTATCAGTTAAAAGCTACTCACATCTGACATAAAACAAAGTTCCTTAGTTCCAGAAGTGCAGGCCTTCTCTACTGCAGTTAAAATACAGGTTCTTCTCACTAGCAATTATAATAACAGGTCTCATCCTCTCGTCAGGCTGTAGAGCAGTCTGTCTATTAGCAGGCGGCATAAATAAAAACAGTATGTTAGTGTAGGTCCTTTAACTACAGTCTGAAAAACATACGCTGCCAAACTCACACAGCAGCACGAACTGGAGATGTCTACCAGACTGAATATAACAACATGCAACATACTCTCCATGCTGATACAGGACAGGACATGCAATTGCAACTCAGTTCTTTGCTCCCCAAAAGGGCAAACCACTAAACTAACCTGGAGATTGCAAGCTTCCCTCTAGACCTTACACAGCTGCCAAATTTCCACCAGGTGAAAAGTATAATGTTCACTGAAGGTGAGGCTGATGCAGTTCCGTTCCCCAAGGTCCAGCCAGTAGCAAGGCTGAGCATGTATTCTCAACAAGCAATCATGCAAGCACACGTGTAAAACATATATACATATAAATGCAGCTGCCCACACAGATCAACACAGAGAGAAACACTCTGCACTCATGCAAACACAAACAGCACCAATGGCCTTGTCCTGTTCACCTCTCTGACTGATTAGCATGAAAGTCTGTTAGTGGGAAATGCACATATAGATATACATACGCACACACACAATAAGGACCCCTCCGGTAACTGGCCTTAGGCAGTCAGTCTGTCCAGACCCAGATCTCCCCCCTTGCTGTCACCTGTGCGTAAGACCCCCCCAAGGCCCACAGCCCCACTCGAGTATGTCAGTTGCTATGAAATTCATTACTGCAGTAGATTAATGGGAAAGCACCAGGCTCGTCAAGTCACCCATTTTGAACTTTAAGCTCAAACACTGGTCATTCTTATTGTCAGTAGGAGCCAGATTTCATCTGACACCATTTTCATTACTATTTTTTCCTTGAAACAAAATTGGTTGTAGATCACAGTGTCACAAAATAGCAGGACAGTGCCTTACAAGTTTGCTTTTATTGAAGACATATTTAAGCAAATTCCAGTTTGCTGGAATTCCAGGAAATTCCAGCCCAATGAAATCCCCAAAATACCACATTCAAAAATACCCTAAGGGAGACCACATTCAGAGGAAGGATTTTCACCTTACTATTTGCAAGTATTTGTTCATTCACTCTAAACCCAAGGCACTGATTGCTTTGGCACTCATTCTAAAATGAAAGCATTTGTCTAAATCACAATTAAATAAAAAGCCAAGAATATAAATCACAGATTATGAAAATCACATTTTAAGGAAAGGAACACAAAGATGTGACAGTTCCTGCTGTCAGCTCCTTGAAGTCTTTGATATTACGAAATTGCAAAGCATATTGCCAGTTGAGCTTTTCCCAGTAGCTGTAGTCTCTCACAATTTACCAAGATAAATGAACAGGAAAAATTTACCAACATAAGCTAGCGATTTCCTCATTACTTGTAACATTAATTTATTTGTAAAGGAATAAAATCTTGTTGTACTTCTACAGATTTAGATTAAATATGACTTATTTGAGGGTGTGTGCAGGTCACACTCTCTTCTATACTATGCTAATTTAGGCCTGCACTCTCACCCTTAAAATAAATGAAAATAGCCTAGATTTATGTTTACATAAATGAATACAGGATCTAACTAACAATACCTGTTCAGTATCTCCAGAGTTATTTCTTATACTAGTGTTTTGGGTACGCAATGATGTTGTTAGATGTGTTCTTACTGTTAATTTTATTGCTTTGAACTATCAAATGTGAAATTTGAATATTGATTTGTACCTATACCTACATTGGCTCAGCTCAGCCATTTCCTTTTCTCCCTCTCAAACACCTTTGCACTTGCTTTTCAGTCTCCTCTCCTCATGGGGAAACACTCCATCAAGATTCACACAGCTGCCACTGTATCACTTTAAAACCTCCTTTCTAAAACCATGTCTGTCAGAGTGCCAGTAATGTTGTTTGGCACAGCTGAGTTAAACTGTGAGCTGATACACCTATTTTTAATGATGAACTTCTATTGTCATTGTTTCCTCTCAGCCTTGCTCCCCTCCACCTTTTCATCTCAGTCACCTGCTGCACATCTGTTATGCATACCTGCTGATGGTTACAATGGGCCACCCCATTTCAAAATTAATGTTTTAGATAAGAAGACCATGAGGTTTTACAGATGTGGTGGTCTGTCCCCTTATATCTTTGCTCACTAATCTATGTTAACCCAGAAATCCTCATGTCTGTTACGAACTTCACTCAAAGGGTACTGAGAACCCGTCCTGCTATTTAACCCTTCATACCTCCAGTACGCCTCCCTCACCTTGTGCCCTTACCTACAGATGAATGCATCAGCTATGTCCTACTTCACCATTTTGCTGGAAAGAAGGAGCAAAACCGTGGGTAAGGCAAAGGAGAGGAGAAGTGAGCGCCGACAATGCAGTGAATAGCAGTGATTATATTCCAGCCCTGAGAAAAGTCAAAGTTGGTAGTGGTTCAGAGAGATCTAACGGTATGGAGCAGGCCTGAGATGGGCTGCCAGGAAGCAAAGAGCTATTATACTGGAGTATTACTGAGGTTACTGTGGTAGTAATAATATATCAGCATCTAGAAAACATTTGGCAGTAAGTACTTTCAGAATCTCTGTTCTACTGTAATATTGATACATTGCCCATCACTAATTTGTACAGTATCTAATTCTGATCTTTGGGATTTTCATGTACTAGAAGAACAGAAAGAGTGGATAACAACAATTGTGAATCTCAGACTGGATACAGAAGTGGCAAAATGGTACTATTTGTGATCTGCTCTTCATTGCAGATATTTTCAGAATTGCATCCAAATTCTTTGAAGTTCGTGGGGTAACTCCAGAACTATTCCAGTGTAGGATGGAACACAATTTGATTTAGAAAGAAATGTATGTTTCAAAATGAGAGGTCTCTTATTTGGCAGGACAACAGAACTGGTGCTTATATCTTGTCCTGCAAAGACAGAGAGAGAGAGAGAGAGATCTGTGTGTGTAAGTATTACAGTTCTACTTTCTTGCAAGAATGCTTTCAGTCAGCAAGTGGCTGAAGGAGTCACCTGGTTGTTTGATATTTAGGAAAGCAGTATTAATCTATATTGAGGTCCCATGGCTTACAGGTTGCAGGTTTATCTTTTGGAATCTGAAAGAAAATACAAAGAAAACAACATCATTTTGCTAAGGGGAAAGAAAACTTTCTGTAATTAACAAATGCATGTTCCTTATCAGCCATTTAAATGTCATTGCACGCACAAATCCCCACCTTCTCATGTTATAAAAGGTTGTGAAATCAACCAACTTACCTCTAGTCAACAGTGGCATTCTTGTAATTGAACAGGTAATTAAGCGCATATCTTCATAGCACGGGTGATCTCACAGCCTGAAAGGCTCAGATTAGAGGAACTGACATATGAGGTTCCATTATGCAACATGGTTTAATGAGACTGCATTAAATCATGGAGGCCATGATGTTTGCAAGGAAATCCTACATTTCTGAGGGCATTCCTGAAAATAGAACATCAACTCCTGATGACTGGATAAAAACTTCACCTTTATTTAAATTCTGAGTTGTTACCAAGTGTTTGCACAAGACTTAGCCCACAAAGGTTCTTGATCTTGGTTATGGCTTCTATTAATATGAGAAGTTCTATCACTGTGAAAGACTTGACCGCTGGATATCCTGCACAGAGGGAAGCAGAAGTGGATGGATGTGGAATTCACAGCCCCAGCCTCCAGGCAGGAAGAGGCCAGGGAGTCTCTAGCTGGCTGCCATTGGAAGAGATGGGGGCCTACAGGTTTGCCTGACCCAACCTGTGTCCCTTTTCATAGAGAATTTTCAGCCTAGGGTACAACACAGTTGCTCAAACTCAGGTCCATGGGGCTTTTTAAGTTGAAATCTTTAATTAATGGACCTTGTCACAGTTTGGTCTGGTGTTTCCTATTTTCCAGGTCCGCAAAGTGTTTGTTTAGTTTGCTTTCTGACTGGATATGCACTGAGGGGAGAATGGCTGCTAAACTCTTGCTGTTTATCTGTTTGAGAATTGCTCCTATCCTTTACTCCTTTCATTTTTTTATTCCTTTTTTTTTTCTTTTTCTCTTCAACTTATAAATAAACAGAACTTTGGGGCATGTGACAATGTATTAAGCAACTCCAGATGTATCTACTATTACAATGCCAGAAGAATGAGTGCAGTGGAAAACCTGTTGAAGTGGCTAAAGCTATTAAGCCAGAAAACAATGTCATCATTCCCATCTTGCCCTCCTGTCTGAAGAAACTCTTGTGTGATCATTGTTGGCTAGGAAAGATAGGGGGAGGGAAGTTGGCTCCTGCCTCAGAGTCTTACAAAAATACTCTCCAGCAGGCTGCTGCTCTGTCCTGCCAACCCCCTTCCAGTGAGGGAAGTACAAGAAAAAAGAAGAGCAGATTGAAGGTACTACTCCAGAAAGACAGACACAGAGAACTGCAAGGGTGAGGGTACGTTTTTCTTGCCGTTCTCATTTTGAAGAAAGCAGAGGCAAAGCACACGGATCATTATCCAAATAACTTTAGTGACTGTGGGGGAAATTCAATAAAAGGGGCACAGTCCACCAGTTGTGGGTACCTGTTACACCTGTGTGAGAGGGAAGATACTAGAAGACAGTGGTATGTCAAAACCAGCTGAAGTTGGCACTGTGTTGCACTTTCAGAGTGGGGAGCTGTACTGTTCTCAAACCTACACATCAAATCTACAAAGTAATTACAGTGCCTGAGATAGGCAGAAAATGGGGGTCTTGCATGTTTGTCAAAAAAAAAAAAAAAAAAAAAAAGGTCGGGGTATCTAAAATCCATTGTCCTTCTTAGGCCCCATCATTTCAGTGTCTGCTGAATATCTCTTCATTCCGGAAAACAAAGGAGAGCATGACCTGAAGGTCAAGGTGGAGGGCTTTCATAAACCCAGCTGGAAATGGATTGTACAATGGCAAGAATCATTGCTAGCCTCTGCTTTCTTAAAAAAAAACAAGGATGTGTTCACTCAAGCAGCTCTAGGAATACTTCTCAGATCATGACAGAAAATGAGCTTATATGAAATAACTGGGACATAGACAGTTTAGACCTTTACAGTGAATATCTTAAATTTGCACCCTTAGATTCTGTGGATGCCACTGTCAATGGTGATGCTTGCATGGAAACATAAATCTAAAATGTTTTATTTGGGAGTGCTCTTGTGCACCCAGCCTGTATTCTAACTCCACATTGTGACAAGACCTGGATGCATACCAGCCCATACTTCCACCTCCCCGGTTTTCAAGGCAGAAAAGAAGGAAACTGGGGTACATGGTTCAAAGTGGAATCAGTCTAAACCAGGAACAGAGGACAAGTGATGGAGCACATCTACTCTGTGTCTAGACATTGTCTAGACATAGTCATAGTTCCTAATAGAGATGCAAATAAAGTGACGCTAAAGACAGTCAGTCTATAATCTGAAAAGTACTTTCAAGGGCTTTTAGATGAAAGGAGATATATAAATTAGAAACATTACCACTGAGGAAACAGCCCAGGTTTCTCAGTTGTGGACTGTCACTTCATGTTACTCTGTCAACATAGCCGAGCAAAGCGCCGCTGAGTAAATAAAGTGTAAAGCTCTGCTAATTGTGGTATATTGAAGAAAAGAGATTTGGCTCACTGATTAGTCTATATGCACAGTCCATTCAGATTAAAGAGAACTGAGGAGTTGGCTAGCTCACAAAAGGGATGAAAATAACCTTACCATCTCAGTAAAGACATCATCACAGGCCATGCGTATCTGCTCAACAGTCAAGGGGCTGTTCAGTGTGAAGGCCAGGGGCAGTCCTCTTTCTTTTCATGCAGCAGCCACTGCATCTCGTATTGCAAAGAACACTGAGCTGCCCAAGAAGAATCTGGCCTCACCCACACCCTGGGAGAAGAGAGAGGCAGCTGGAGAGACAGGCTTTAGAAACTGACGGCAGAAAGTTAAATCAGCACGTCTCCACTGTAGTTATCTGAAATACACTGAATCATACCAGTTCAGAATTTGGTCATGTCCAGCATATTTGGATTCAACAATTCTCCTTGGATGTCTGAGAACTTAAAAGTCAGAAAAAAATCAAGGACCAGGATTTGGCTGATGGAGATCGTTTTAAAGTTCACAATATAGCTACACTATCAAAAAAGGTTCCTGCTGGGACTTCAGTGCTCACGTTATAAAGTCATGAAATAACTCATGACTTCTCACATAAACTACCTTTTCTATGTCCAAGTGGAATTAATTCTACATGATGAAACAGAGAAAGAAAGATACCCACCCCCACTGCCCCCTTAGTCCCTCTTGCATGGGTAAAGTTTGTGCTGTCTAATTTTGATAAGAAATGTGCCCTTTGTCTCTATTTTCTTCATGTGGAAGAGTTTGTTTACTCATTTACACCATGTAAGGCCATAAGAATATGGAGTGGACTTTCCTCTGGAAATTCCTATTTGTTTTTGTACTGTGGAAGTTCGAAGTTACAGCATTTGTCTTCCCAGTAACCATTACAGGTGATGGAGCCCTGCTTTCCTGTAGATGGCTAAATGCGTGCCTGCCCATGGGAAGCAGCAAATGAATTCCATTCCTTATTTCTCTTTGCTTGCGTGCATGGCTTTTGTTTTACCTATTAAACTGTCTTTATCTCAACCCATGAGTTTTCTCACCTTTACCCTTCTGATTCTCTTCCCCATCCCACAGGGGGCAAGTGAGCGAGCGGCTGTGTGGGGCTTAGCTGCCTACTGGGCTTAAACCACAACACTCTGTCATACCTGCTTTAGATTCGAGGCTGAAACAGTGGGCATTTCCTGTCTTTTAGTAGCCAGAAGCCTACACTCTCCTTTAACTCCCCTTCTATTTTGAGGTGCTTTTTTTTTTCTTTTATTTTGAGTCTATGAACAGTGCTCAATCCTAGTACTGGGTGCCTCCTCAGAGGATGATGTACCCTTAAAACAGAAAAGAATAGTGCTCTGCCATGGCTAATGGAAGAAGTGTGCTCTATTCCCATACCTATCACAGGTTTCCTGTGAGATTCTAGAAAGTCACTTAATCTCTTGTCTCATGACTTCTCTGCCTTTAAAAAGGATCATAGTATTTCCTTCTTCCATCCTTTCCCCTGTCTAGGCAGTTTAAGCTCTTCAAGATGGACTTTTTCACTTTGAAGTATAGCACAACAGGTAGGTACAAAAAGTTTCAATTTTATCAGGGTTTCTAAGTGCTACTGTAATAACAGTAAACAATAGGAAGAAAATTAGTCCAAAAACTCAGAACATCAGTGTTTCACCATTTAAGTACGATTTGTTCCATAGCTGAAACTGGAATTATTGGGGGGGGGGGGGGAAGTCTACCATACACTACAGTCACTTATGGTTTTGCAGCAGAATCACCTGGTGTGCTTGCAAATGGTAGGCTTGGCGTGTTTACCTTGGAAGAATAGATAGCAATCGAGTTGCGTGAATTTGGCAGTAAATAGACACAGAACTGCTCAGGAATGTCACAGATGGCAGATCTTCTGGGGAAAAGAAGATTTCTTCCAACGTATAAAGACCAACTCCCTGAATGAAGGCCCCTTCAATCTAAACAAAGAAAAAAAGATAAAATTTTACATCTCATTCAGTCATTTTAGAAGAGAAAAACATATATACAATTAGGCTTACTTTTTAAGATTACACATGAACTGGCATCTTGCCTTCCAAAAGTAGAAATTAACCAACATAGACCAAAATAGGACCAAGCTGTCCTCATCTGACTTACACAAATATTTTCATTGGCTCAAGTTCTACCCTTCCTTATTCCTGGCTAAACTCACTGTAACTGGTACAGTTACCTCTGATTTGCTTTTGCAAAATTGCCAAACAGAATTGAGTCAAATCCACAGGAACTCCAGTGAGGAGATACTTGCTCAGGGACTATAACATAAATAGTCTGCTCAATCTGATATTTGCTTAAAAAGATTTGCAGATAGCTAATGAAATTTCTTCTAGAGAAAAACATCTCAGACACAAATCGATGATAGGTTGGATATGAAGAAAAAATAACAGGCCAACCTAAAGTAGGAAGGAACAACTGCTGAGTAGACACCTGGGCTATGACAGTGGTGACGTAAACACTGGTGCAAGGTGAACATAGAATTGAATTGCTAAGAAAGAATGATTTGACAAATTTGGCAATCCTTGAATGTGCAAAATGAACATAATCTTTTAGGCAAAGGGCAAATATATGAGGATGAGCCTGTAATAGGATAGATAAGGAGGACAAGAAAGGTTTTTAAATGTAGATCATATTTTTAGGAGCATTTCCTTTGACTCTGCAAAGAAATTACAAATATTTTTTACCCTTTAAATTCATCACTACTTTCTTATTTACAAACTATTAGTGAGTGACAAGACTTTTGTCACTATTCAATTTGTCTGTAGATATAGGTAGTTGAATCCATAATACAAAGCTATGGATGTAACAGACCTTTAAAGAAAGGTCTGTTCCATCTCAATAGCTTTTTCCACTACATCACAGCTGAAGTAACAGTGTGTGGCAACTGGTTAAGATTTAGCCCTCAGACAGTAATTCTGGGGTAAATTGATCAGGTAAAAGTCATAAGGAGATTCAGGATGCTACTCCTGTAGGACATTTCCAAAGTCTGTTGGATCTGCTTTTCTCATCACTTCTCAGAAGATGAACAAGAAGTAGAAAACTTAACCTAGTATTACTTATAGCTCCAAATAAAACCAAATACTAGTACATCTGTCAATCCAGCATCCTTGAGTGTTAATGGATAGCATCTCATAGGCATTGGTGGCTATTAAATTGACCAATAACAGCAATCATATAGGCACGAAGAGGAACGTTCACTAACATCTAATATAAAGCAAAACTATGGAAGTTCATACCTGTCCTATATCTATAGCTGGATTTATAGTAAAACAGGCATCCATGACAATGTCTGTTCTGATGTTCTGTTAAACAAATGAAATGTGTTATAAAGTTATACTTAAAATACACAACAACAAAGGGATCCTAAACATTATATAGTGTCACCCATGAAAGATATGTCATCACAAGTATTACAAATATATTCTGAAACATGAAAGCTACTTGAGGCAGGCTGTGTTGATGGAGAGTTCATCTAGATAATGCATTTTTGGTGGTTGTCTGAAACTTGGAATGTGATGTGCGCCTCCCATGAGTAACAGGATGATCATGAATTCAAAAATGGCTTTGTTGCTTGTTCTCCTATAGAAACTGAATGGCTTGAAGTGATATTTAGCCACTTCTTATGCTTTGTGGAAGCACAGTCACCTGAACAGAAGTTCCTTACATAGAGGAGGGGACAGGGAAGAACGTCTAGTGGGCTGTTCTTATACAAGGTCCAGTGGCTTCTCCTCCTAAATCCCAGCCTGGTGTAGTTTGAGGAGGTTCACAGACTCCAGTGATTTTGGAGTCTAGCTCCACATGGGCTACTGGATGTCTGGCAGTCACTGCAGCCAAGTGTGCTTCCCCGGTAGCCAGAAGACATTGGACTGGTCTCCATAAAATGCTGCTGAGTGCTGTCCCTGCACTAAATCCCCTTTGGAACAGGTCATGTTATATGACTGTGGCTTCACCTGTTTTAAATGTAACCCTATTAAAAAGAGGACTGTAACTAATGATATGATCTTGTTGTTGAAGACCTAACCTGTAGGGAGATGTTCAGAAGGTCTAATGGAATTTCAAAGTCATCATATATGATAGAAACATTAGACCTTCTTTTTTTCTGCTGTTCTCACAGTGTTTCTTATTCTTCTGGTTAACGTCAGACTTCTATCACAAGAACAGGATGAACAAATTATATTGTTAAGGGGACTATAGCCATTTATTGTTCTACTGGTGTTTTGTTGAGTACATCCAACAGACTATGTCTCTAATCTTAGTCAAAAAAAGCAAAAGAAAAAAATGTCATATGAATGTAATGATGGTGGGAAATTCACCCAACTCTACTCCAAGTTCACTGTATTTTTTGACATTACCTTGTGGGCTCCTGTCAAACAGTCAATTTCTACTTCAGAACATGCAACTCCAAAGAGAAAATATGGGAATGCATGGCCTTTCTGTGTGTCCCAGTTCATGTTTGTAACATAACCTCTGGAGGAAGTAAGAACATCCCTCAGATTAGATGAATTTGACCAAGATACGCCCCACCCCCTATCGTTGTTCTCACTGTTGAGACTACTACAGGAATCATATAACGTGATATATCACAAACTCTCTAAGCTAACTATTTTCATAGGATCTCTGTAGTCAAAGACAATCTAGTATGTAGCACCACTGATAAATATATGTTGTGTGGAATAATTTGGGAGGATAGGAGGGCTGCAAATGATGATGGCCGTGGAACAAAATTCCTTGTGGGCCTCCTATGTCCTACAGCAATTGACTTTCGAGAAGACTCTGTGCATCAACTGTCAAACTAGCTAACCAAGGATATAAAGTGCTTCTGAAATCAATATGGATTGAAGAGAATTCCTTTTGTTAAACACTGTAGTCTCCAGTCCAGGCAAATTCTTAATGATTTGTGTGCTGCATCTGATACGGCCTTGAGAAGGCTGAATGGGGACAGTTTTATCCTTCCTGCAACTTATTGACAAAGTAGCACCTCTGATGATGAGAAATTAAAAAAGTCTAATGGCTTTCCTTACTTGAAATAGCCAGTAGCTGAAAGACTGATGCTTTGCTTGTGAGCTTCACTGATCTGCAAAATGTATACTCATTATTAAAAAGAGAAAATTAAAAATTCTTTACCTCATATTTAAAGAAAAATTGAAACTTTAAAAAAACATTTTGAAGAAAAAAGAGCCCTAAGTAAAAGCTTCACATTCCCTTGTGCCCTGGACATATCTTTAGGAAGGGGGTCATTGCAAGATCTCTAAAGTTGGCCAGACTTACCAGGACATTGTGTTGCACCACTTGCTTTTACACTGTTTATTCTCTTCCTCACCTTCAGTTTACTTCACGCAGGGAGGCCCCTTTCTCCCTCCAGAACAATGGCAGCTTTCACTGTACACTTGCGGGTTTATCATAATTTAATAGTAAGAAACAGAGAGAGAGATTTACCCAGTCTTCCTATTTGCTGTTAGGATTGTCTCTTTGTATAGTGTCCAGATGCTTCCAAAGGATTTGACAAGCATCCTAGGGAGGAAGAAGGTTGGGCACCATCGACCAATCCACAAACCCAAATCTATCTGCTGTTTTCAAAGCAATACAAGCTCTTCCTTAGTGAAGTCAGTTTATTAAATTCATTCTAAGGGCCGTAACTCTGTTCATGTACCTACAATTTCTTTACTCTGCTAACCGCCAGGTAGGAAGCAGCACTTTGTGAAGAGGGCGTTGGCATCTGCTCTAACGTAACTGAAGTATTCACATACCAGGCTATCACTGAAACCATCAACAAAAAGAAGATAAAGGACCTGACTCCTCCTATTTTGATTTACTAGATAGAAAACCACTGGCTTGAATGATTTATTACAAAATAAATGACAGCAGAATTGGTCCCAAAGCATTTAAGTGGTAAGGATGTTTCAGTCTGATTATTAAAAAAAGTACCTGAAATATACCTTATGCTAAATTCTCCTTTAAACTGTGTTTAAATACAGAATAAAGTGAAGATCCATAAATTCATCTAGCGGCAATCTAAAAAAAAAAAACAACCCACATTCGAAAATCTGATACAGTAAAGCAGAAAAAAGTGGCCCTTTTAAACGGTGTTCTGTAATTTGCATTGATTTAAACTATACATGTAAAATAAACTAGCAAGAGAGATTTTGAGATAAAAGAACTGCAAGCTGCTCAAAAC
This sequence comes from Harpia harpyja, assembly GCF_026419915.1. Classification (NCBI taxonomy): domain Eukaryota; kingdom Metazoa; phylum Chordata; class Aves; order Accipitriformes; family Accipitridae; genus Harpia; species Harpia harpyja. The sequence goes on along the minus strand of NC_068946.1, from coordinate 26,441,589 downwards.
CAAAACAAAATTATGAATCCTCAGAGGGACACTCAGTATTCAACAGAACCACCAATTATGTGGAAAAATGGTAATAAGTCTAACCTGGACTGCTCTTGCATTGATTTCTGTTCCAGTTGAACCTGCTGTGTATTTGCCACTAGGTACAGTTGTTGTTTCACACAAGTGTATATATGACAATGGTATCTTCAGTTCATGACTAGCAATCTGTAATAAAAGTAAACAAAAAGATATCCAGTCCCACTTGAAGATGCAATCTCAAGTCAGGAATTCATCATGCCATTCATCTCTTTCTCTATATACACACACAGAGAAATGACCTAATTCAACAGTAATACCATGACTAGGACAAACACAGAAGTCTTCCTTAACAATTATTCTGTAAAACAAGTATTTTATAAATAAATTCAGGTAACAGAAGATAAGATAAAACAATACAGTGCAATACTATATGTTTTGCCTCTCATTAATTGCTCTCTAATCAGGTATTGGTTACATATGGAAAACTTAATCAAATTTAAAAAACAATGAATCATTCTCCCTCATGGAGTTTCAAATCTTAGTCACATATTTTATTTTCTATCTCATTTGAAATGACTTGGTTAGTTTGTGTTCCCACTTTACTGTTTTTCACAGTGTTCTAATATTCAGATGTTCATTCAGCTCATTTTGAAGGAGTGGCTTCATTTTAGCTCCAAAATGACCTGTTTAGCACATAGTTTTGTTTATCACTATTTACATCAGAAATGCATAAAAATTAACTGATGTTATCATTATGTTGGATAAACTACAAAGTTAAATTTTCAGCACTTTAACTCCCCCTGCAAAAAAAGGTTGGGTCATTTTAGCATGTGCTCTCTGTGCCTTTGCTATCCTGATAACAGTGATGTTACCACAAAGATGTTCATCTCCTTTCCAGGTCTCGAAAGATCACTTTGATTATAGCTTGTATTTTTCCTAAGTTTTGTCTCCATCAGTAACTCAGAAGCAACAACCCAATATTAAATTTATCTTTCTTATGTCTACAGAATTTGCTTATTGTGCTTCTTAGTGCCATTCATCCTTTTGGCTTAGTTATCTTTCTTATATTTTGTTTACCCTCAGATGCTAACTAACTCAGCTGTGACATCTTAGTGTGAATTCCTTGTCCCAGTTCAATTCCACCATGAGTGACTAGCACAGACCCATCTATATAGATATGGATGAGAGCTCCAGCTTAAAGAAAAGCCACAGAAACTTGGTAATTTTTTTACTTCACTGAACAAAGGTGCATAAGGAAAAGAACAAGGCAAAGACAGATTTAATTCACAAGAGCCGGTATATTATTAAAAGGGAGTGGAAATTCTCCAGCAGTCTGACAATAACAAATGTCACTGCTCTAAGACAGGATATACTCTAAATGAGCTAGTAGTTATTCAGAGGAGTTCTGCAGGGATCACAGTAATTAGTTCAAATAACAGAAAAGCATATTTTTCTTCTTGTGAAATTGGGTGAATTAAGAAGATGCTCATTCTAGTTATAACGTATGTGTAGCCCCAGATACTGTTCCCTCCTCATCCACAATAAAAAGGAGGACAGAGTGGAATTTGAACCTGGAATCAAAGGCATTTTGGACAGATGGCAAGGTATCACCTACTATGAACATCTACAGAACTTTTCTTTTAGAACAAACAATAGCAGAGTTGTACTTTTGTTTTTCTAAAATGGAGGGATTAGTCCTAGCCCTTTTTGTTTGCGTGTATCCATACAGGGTAATAATAAACTGTTCATAGTATATAATTTTGATGGAGCAATGGGAAAACTGCTCTTCCATTCTCTCTCACAGGCTGTCAAGAGAATGGCTTAGAATGTGATTCACTCTCTGTTCGTATTTTGGTGCAGCCTTGTGCCAATAAATAGCTATCTTAAACAGGGGAAATGCAAGATGCAGGTGGGAATGAAAGTAATGAACTTTCATTCATGGTAAAATCAGGAACAAATAACTTCCCAGGGAATGGTGATGAAAGAAATCCATCTCATACAAGCCATATAATCCTGTGAAGGAAAAAGTGGATATGAAAGAGAACTACAAATTCTGTAAAGAGACATTTTGCTGTTGCATGCAATCAGCTACCAACACTCAGAGAGTAAACAGTAGAGCCTGAGAGGTGTTGTGAAATACAGTGCCTCCAGGACATCTTTTTATTTGTTATTAATTCTACATTGAGAAATAATGGTCATGTGATCTCTTTGGTGCCCACTTGTGATGTTTGCAATCAGGTAACATTTTGCTGATGTCAGTTAGAGTCTTAGCTGACAGAGACAAGATTGAAGAATAAATCTATTCTCTAGAGTTAGATCTAGATTTTTGGAAATTCAATGCAATGCCTGAGCTTTATTTTGAAGGTTTTGGTGAAATATAACTATTATTTATGCTTTTTTTTGACCTTTTGTATCAGATGAATTGTGATCCCTAGATTCAATGTTTCTTTACCATGAGAACATTGTTGGATGAAATATATTAATCTCTCTCTGAGCTCTTAATCTACAAATTTGTGCAGAAACAATCAAGAAATGGAATAAACAACCAACATATGAACCATGTGGATTTAGTTTTTCATACATTGTACCCTCATAAACAAATAACAATGTTTGTTCATTTAACCTGAAACTCACTTGAAAGAATTTTTGGTTCAAGGCATGAATTAAAAAAAATAAAAATAATCAGAACCAGAAAATTTCCCCAGAAATAACACTATCCTGAGCCATAAAAAATTCTAGTAGCAGAGCTTAACCTATCATAGAAATGGTAGTACCTGAACTATAGGAGTAATAATTTTTCTTACTACGGACCAGATTATGGCAGGTTCCAAGTACGACATTTTTACAGTGAACTATTTAGCTTTTTGCTGCATAAAGATAGCATGTTGGGAATCAGAAATTTATGTTTATGTGAGGTGAATACTCATAGAATCATAGAATGGTTTGGGTTAGAAGGGACCTTCAACCCAAAGGAAGATGATCTAGTTCAGCCAAGGGAAGATCATTTAGTTCAACCCCCCCTGCCATGGCCAGGGACATCTTTCACTAACCAGGTTGCTCAAAGCCCCATCTCATACTGAGTAAGCATTTATAAAGAAATTGGCCAGATAGAGTGATACTCTTTCTGAAACAATGTATATCTCCATGGATGATATTTTATGCTAGTCCAGCATGTTGGAGTTCTTTTTCTCTTTCCTTCCTATCTGTACAGATTATACTTCCTCTATTTTTGGAGAGAAAAGTAGAGATATAAGGTCGCAAAAGCACTGTTTCGAAGATGTTACCTGATGAAAATAAGTTGCATTAAATCCAACAGAAAACTTCATGGGAATGATGGCAATCCCTTTCTTTTTCCAATAATTTTTTGTGTTAAATTTTTCCACCATTGCTTTTTGGCTGTAGTAGACTTATCCAAACATTCTTCCCAACATTTCCACAGATTCTCTGCATCAAACTCTTCTTTGAAGGACGTTAGGTTAACTCCTTTGTACATGTTTATTTCCCTAACCTAAACAGCAAGCAAGTTTACACAGTGCTGAAAATAGACATCGACTTGTAATATATTGACATATTATATATAATATAATGACATCATATAATGATATAATTAATACTTATCTATATTAAACATAATGTCACAACCCTTTCTCTAAGGAAATCACTACACAAATAGCCTGATTTTTTTGCTCACATCAAATGCCCGTGAGCTTAAGTGGTGTCAGTGGGATTGTTCACAAGGACTACTCAATGCAAAGAAGGTTGGAAAACTCAAATTGTAAATGAGACTAGTGCAAGCAGAAGTTAAAGCTAAAAAAAACTGTTTGTCCTTTGGAGATGTCTTTGAAAGCTTCCTGAAATGTGGTAAAGGACAGCAAGTAAATGGTAGAGGGAGAAGATTCAAAGAAATAGGGAAAAGACATGATGGTTGGCATCCTAGGAAAGTAAAATGATTTATAAACCATAGTTTGAATATATAAGAGGTTGGCACATACAAAAGAGGAAGAGCTTACACTGGACTAAGCAGTGTGTAAGGAAAGGATAGATCTTGAATATTAGAGAGGAAATGGCAACAACTAAAACTGTTGGGACACTGTCTCTGAAGGCTGGGAAGAAGCTGGAAGTGTCATCCTGGTAATTGGGATGACAGGAGCCAGCTAACTAAATTGTTGATAGATGGATGGATAGAAAAGATGGAAAGTCCAGTACTGAGAGGCTGAGGTGCAGGTGACAGCTGAACATACACAAAGCGATCTAAAACTGGTCACACAGTACAAGAGATAATACTGTTTTGACTGAAGCTGGTCATACTAATGGCAGTCATCAAACATTTTGCAACAGATCCTGGGCCAGTTTTCTCCACTCTTATCTGTATTATATCAAGTATTATTCCATGGAAACATAGGTGCTGAATAAAGTACCATTCAGGCCAAGTAAAGTTGGTAGATCTGGTTCTACAAGAACTGGCTTAAGCACAAGGAGCTTCTGACAGTCTAGGTCCTAGAATTCTGTTATCCCATGTTTTATTTGGCAGTCTTAGTTCTTTTACCTTCTCATGTGGTAGGCCAGTTTGGGTTGCCACAGCCACAATACAGGTCTCCACAAACAGACCTGCTTGAGGAAACTCAAATCCTGGGAAGGCAGTATTAGAAGGCAAATTAGTCTTGGAGGCATGGCCCCTGACTCGGAGATTGAGGATATTATATGCATTGTCCACTTTTAACACAAGGTACTCAATCACCTGCAGTAAGAGATTATAGTTGTTCAAATGGTTCAATTTCTTTTAAAAAGATAGTGAAACATGTGAAAGGCTCAAGAGACCAATGAGATGTAATTGTTTTAAGGAGGAGTAGAACTATACTCAGAAGGCCTGTTCTTCTGCTGTTTTTTACACCAATGTAAGTAAAGAAACTGTGTTTAAATCAGAGAAACTGCATTTAACTCATAGGAATTACAATAGCATAAAGAAGCATTACTGAGGGAAAAATCAGACCTTCAGTTTTGGGAAAGTGAAGGAATAACTTCATGATAATAGGCTACCTAATAAAACTCACTGTCTCTCTGTCTTCACTGAACTTTAAAATCTGAATTTTCTATGTCCAATATGACCTGACAGGAAATATTGTACCTCCTTAATGATAATCTGTAATCAACACCTGGGCCACAGATGCATTTTTACTTTGGGCAGATGAGAGTTGTACTTAACAAGAATAGACATATTCTTAAGAGAAATAAATTGTGACGAAGAGCCGTTATTTTCTTCTTGTGACCAGTTCAATCAGCATGAGTGGTATCAGTGAAGGACTTACCGACTCAGATTCATCTTTTGTACAGCCACCATTTATATAGCACTGAAAATCCGCAGCTCTGATTCTACCATCATTCATGAATCCAACCTGTAATATAGCAACCGATGCATTATCAGTCTTTTCCCTCATGTATTTTCAACGTCTTTTTATAAATAAGCTAACCAGTTAACAAATACCACCTGAGGTTCAGACTACAGAAGACAATGGAATTTATTCCACTGAATTGGAAAAATTACCTGCATGGATTTCTGTCTATAGGATGATATCAGTTTGGATCTGAATATGCAAACTAAGAGCAAAACATATATATAACACCCACAAATCTTCAGAATATCTCAGCTGCCCACAAAGCTATTCTCCCACGTAGACATTGACTATACTCACACAGAATCTGAAAAGCTTGTTCACCACTGTTTTCTGTATGAATAGAGACCAGAAAAAGGATGACAGGATCACTAAAGAAAACATTAACTCTGATTATGGTTATTCTATTTTCTGAAGTATTCCTTTTGTAATGATCTTTCATCCTGATGATTTCATCACCTAGACAACATAACAACATGAACCAATGGAGCATATATTTTGCAGATTACATGTTCAGAAATATCCACCAAATTTCATTTAATTCTAGTTCTGGTTCCTTCCTCTTCTACTTTTTTTAAAAAAAGGTTATATATGGTTTTATATTTTTAATAGTTTATATAATAATATTTAAAGGGGACCAATCATAGAAAACTGTAAAATAACTGAAGACCAACTTGTTAAATGGTGTAAACTGATGCAGCTCCATCAGGACTAAGGATAAGAAAATAAGAGATGATGAATATGCTGGCTAAATCCTGCATAGCTGCATGGATAGGATAAGAGATGGGACTGATGGGCAGAGTGGTTTTTGCTTAATGTAGTTAAGCAATTAATGCAGTTTTTGCCATTATTGCTTTTTAAGTAAAGAAAAAGTTAGGGTTGGGGTTAGATTTAGGATTTGAGAGATCACAATCAACATTCCTTCTCCTTCAAAATTTTAACCATTATCCAAACTTTAGGAAAAAAATGGGAAGTTGTAACTACATCAAAACAAAATATGAACCATAAGTCTAGGGGGGCTTATTGAAAATTCAGTGAGAAGGATAATACCTCCTTCTTTTTTTCTCCAAAAGCATAACCTTTGTCATAATTCATAATCTCTATCCTAGCTTCAAGATAGCTAATTAATGAATAACAGCACCAAAATTAATATGATTAATTGTTTCTCCTGCTTTAAATCCATACCTTAATATTTAGCTCCATGTAAGATTGGACAGCAGGAAAATAAACTCTCCTTTGTTTCTTTCCTCCAGGCCTACTCTACTTCTAACACTCGTCATAAGACACTCAGATAACCAATAGCTGAAACCAAAGGAAACAGGAGCTTTTGCCACTATCAGTATCTTTAGGACTCATAGACAATTCAGCAAGAAAACAAAATCTTGACATCTATTTTTACCTTCCCTAGCAGTAGCCATAGTCTCAGAGATCTGTGGTTAAGAAGGATCTCCACTGAAACAAACCATGAGCCATAAGCCCCTCTCAATATCATCCAACAAAGCTTAGGGCCTATACAGTATTTTATAAGTAACACTCTTCATCAGTTCCTTTGTGAGTCCCAACCTTCACATTATAAAAATAGCCTTAACAACTCTTGAGTAAAAATTGTGTTCTCCAGAATTATACATAAAGCATACATCCCATTCAATATAAATACTTCTTGTAGCTCAGGAGCTCATGAAAGACTGTAAAAAATCGAACTCCACATTTCCCCCCTTCCGGCCAATACCCTAATCCTAAGTTTTAAAATACTCTGATAAACAGTATCTGCCCCAAAACTAAACATAAGGCATGCCTCCTTTCCAATACTTACTCTCCTCCAAGCTCAGATGCTAATGTAACTTAGGAAATCAAACTCCAGAATATTTCCTCTCAAAAACAGTAACCTTAATTTTGGCCTGGCTTCTAGAATCCTCAGGTAACCAGTATGTGTGTAAAATTTAAAAAAAATGCTAGACCTTCCACTGGAAAATCTTAATGCTATTGTCTATATATGACTCAGCAAACTCATCTTTGCTTGTTTTCTTTAACATACCTCTAACCCTAAGCTTCGCCTAAGCAATTCTTGATAAGCGATATCTGAATCAAAGGTTTGAAACATATGTCAAGTATAAGGCACAACCCAGTCCTTACCATAGCTTCAAGGCCCATGTAAAATGTAGAAAAAAGACAAAGTCCTCTTGCTTTCATTTTCCTAGGGACATAGATGGGTTCTCTAATGCAAATCTAAACCTATAATGGGTATTTTCAGTTAAAAGAAGAGTGAACCAAAATGAAACATAAGCTAAATGCTGCTTTTCCAAGATAGCTATCATAGTACTTCAGGGACCCATGCAAGTAAAAAACCAACCAACCAACCAAAGAAATCACACTTTTTATTCAAACCCTGACCCTACTCTGGACCTTAGAAATACTGTGGCACTTTATTCCTTCAGCAAAACTAAACACGCCAGGTACATCTCTCAACTGCAGCCCTCATCCTACCTCTGGTACCTGTGTAAGACTCAAGAAAGAACCAAGATTCAAATTTATTCTTTTTCCTAAACTTTATTGTAATGCTAATAGTGCCTGAAAATATTGCCAGTGTCTTCATCAAAATTAAACAGAAGACTTCCCTTTGTTCTTTTCACCCTTCCCAGGTGCTTATGGAATAGCTCAGGGAAAAACCAAACATCTCAGCCCTTGTTTTCTTCACTTTGTTTCTAACTTTAACCCTAACACTACCATCAGTGATATCCAAGTAATAAGTAGCTGCATGAAAACAAAATATAAGCCTTTTCCTTTTCTAAAAGCAAGTCTTATCAGTTCATTGAAGTTCATAGATGATTCAGCAAGAATCACCTTCCATTCCTTCTTTTCCTTATTTCTACCTGTATCTGCAACCTAAATCCTAATATTAATAATGCCACTGTTACCAATATCTGCCAATAAACTGTTAATAAATAGAAATTAAAATAAACTGTTCATCACTTAAAACATCACCATCACCTCAGACTGAGGACAAAAGTGATTATATTAGGCCTATCTTCAAATGTGTCAGGTAACAGCTATATGAAATATCCTGGTCTGGAAGTTTTGGGTGATAGATATACACATATGCAGTACATGCAATTACTCAGACCTGTGACCCCTGCAGGACTGAGAAATAGACCAAAATTCTCCTTGCATTTTTTTCTGTAGCCACATTCCTAACACTATTCCTAGTATCAAATATATATAGATGACCTATATATGCTTCAGCAGCTCTTCACTAAGCTAGCCCTCATCTTAGTTCCTGAAGTCCATGCAAGGCTTGTTAATAAACCAACTGCTTAATCACTTTACCCCAAACCACAGTCCTGCCCTTAACAAGATATTTTATCCTAGATTCAACCATAATCAGGTAATGGATACTTAGAAGAATATGAAATACTTATGTTATTGACATCTGTCACTCACAATCCCATTCCTTGTCTTATGGTCAATACAAGATTTAACCAAAACCAAAACTTTCCTCCTTTCTTTTCCCAAACCAGTTCTAAATCTAGTCTAATCATAACCAGAATTGAACAGCATCTTTGTGAGCAATATCTTCAGCAAAATGAAAAATATAACCAGTCTCTCCCAGAAACAGTTGTCAGCCAAACTCTACAGCTCATGCAAGAGTCAATAAGAAAATCAACTCCTCATCCTTTCTTTATCCAAACCATATTGAACCATAAACCCCTCCCGGAGGGTTTTAGTGTGCTCAAATCATAGACCAACACCAAAGAGAAGGGTTTTGCCCCTGCTACCACCAGTTGCCACGCTGACTTCAGTGCTGGCATTGTTTACCTAGTTATTTTTAATATAACGATTTAGAAGTCAAAAGGAAGAGTTTTGCTACCAGCTGAATCTTGCATTACCTTGCAGGGCTGGCTTTGTATCTGAGAAGTGGCTCATATTCAATTCTGATTTACGTACTTGTCAGCTGAGGATGGGGTAGGGCTGACGTTAGCAGTATTTTGGAGTAAGAAAAGGGATGGATGGTTCTGCTTTTTCTCGATATTGCATGGGCTGTAGAAATAGGATGATTGCTGTTGTTTTGATTCACAGCATTTGTCAGGGTACTCTTAGGACTGGGGCAAGGTTGGTGCTGGGTTAGGATTTCAGAAGAGGAGGAGTTCGGTTTCTTGCTGCATCTTGTAAGTCAATGGAATTATGCTGATTTGCCCCAGAAGAAACTATACCCAGTAATTGAGCAAAGTATCTTCTCCTCTCACTCACTTTATATTTTCCAAAGAAAGGGTGCCATCTGCCAGCGATTAACATATCCATATTTCTTTCAAGGGCAAAATGGACTGGACGCCTGGTCCTAAAGTGAACATAAAAAAAATCCACTTTTATTACAGCCTATTCATGCAGATTGCAAATGACATTACATGTACGTGGCCAAACTCCTAGTGGTGGCAATGAATCAGTCCATTTTATGTTTTAGTTTCTTATTAACCTACCATACCTGAGTTTAGGCTAATTCAGCAGATTTTTTTTTTTTTTTCTATAGAAACAAAGTAGAAGAAATGAGTTTTTCAGTGGTTTCCCTTTAGCTTCTCAACAGGGAGATGCAAGTTCCATGAAGCATGCACAGGACAAGGCAAGGAAACCAGAGTAAAGGAGAGCTGTGGCACAAAGGGCTGATGTGAGCACGCCTAGGTATTAGGATAAAAC